>NC_073406.1:8476309-8836309 GCF_028641065.1 Leucoraja erinaceus
TTCCATCTTTGCCCCAGAGGAAGACAAGTTGATTGAGAAGTAAAATCCAATCCCATCCTAGGTTCTCATCGGTTAGCAAAATTAAAAGTTAATTGTTCAGTGTTCAACATTTAAAATTGTAAAACCAGGCACTAAATTCACTTCCAGAGAGATAAGATTGAAAAACGGAAACGACATGTTCATCCTGCTTTGACCACAAGCTGAAACAGTTCACCATGTTACGCAAAGGAATATGCAGCCATGTTATGAAAAAGAATTAGAATTCGGAATTAAAGGGCGCTCTTTTAGAAAGGAGGTGAGGAGGAACTACTTTAGTCAGAGGGTAGTTAATCTGTTAACTCATTGCCACAGAGGGCTGTGGAGGCCAAGTCAGTGGATATTTTTAAGGCAGGGGTTGAACGGGTGTCAAGGGTTATGGGGAGAAGACAGGAATATGGGATTAGGAGGCAGAGATTTGCCATGATTGAATGGCGGAATAGACTCGATGGGCCGAATGGCCTAATTTTACGACTATAACTTGTGAATTTGTGAATATTGAGCTACTGGTGAAGAAGCACGGATCCGTTAGGTGGATGGTACCAGAGAGGAGACTGTTCATGCAGCCTGAAACAATGATGGGTAAAATGGGACTTTCTATGAAGAGACTGAATATAAGGTGGATGCAGATGCAGATGCAGATGGTTTCCATTAGTGAAGGAATGTGGCAATGAATGGAACATATCTGGCAGGGACCTGATGAAGCGAATGGCCTGTTCATTTAGTTTAGTTTAGAGATACAGTGTGGAAACAGGCCCTTCAACCCACTGAGTCTATGCCGACCTGCAATTACCCACACACTAGTTCTATCCTACACCCTAGGCATAACTTGGGGGTGGGAGATTGTAACCTTCACGTGGTCCGCCCTGTTTCAATGCAATCAACCCGGCGTGCACAATCAAATAAGATCAAATAGAACAAGTTGTTCTACAACTTTAGGCTGTGCACGCTATACGCAAGAAGAAGAAGGCATAACTTGCAGAAGAAAATTCATCTACAAACTTGCACGTCTTTGGAATGTGGGAAGAAATCGGAGCACCCGGAGAAAACCCTCGTGGTCACAGGGAGAACGTGCAAACTCCGCACAGACAGCCATAGTCATAATTGATCCCGGGTCTCTGGTCTGTAAGGCAGCAACTCTACCGGTGTGCCACTGTGCCATCCCCAGTGTCGTGCAGTACTGTGCACTCTTTCTTTCAGGTTGGTCACCAGTGATGGGTGCCTGGAGTGAGCAGGGATGGGGGGGGGGGGGGGGGGCAGAGGGTGGGGGCCTCTGAATCCAGGGGGGGGGGGGGGGGAAGAAGGGGGGGCGTGAGGGGCTGGGTGTGTGTTGGGGGGGTGGTGTCTGGAGGTAGAAATGTGATGGAAATCCAAGATCCCATGCTGTTGCTGCCTGAAAGGCCAAAAGCAAATCAGACTTAGTCTCCCAATCTCCTGTAGCTGGCGAACTGTAGTGAGATGGGGTGGCAATGTAACAAACTGAAGTAATAATCAAGCTGATTCCCCACAAACGACCTTCCCCTGGGCTAATGTAGAGATTAAAGGTACACAATAAATATAATAAATGAAAAGTTCAGTATATACACACATATACATAAATTATCTATATATATGCATACACACACACACACATACATATATATGTATTTACATATATATATATATATATATATATATATATATACACATATACATAAAACAAACAAACAATAATAGTCCAAGAAGCAAAAAGACTGAGTGTGACATACATTAGTGCATGTAATGCATACATGTAACTTCAGTATTATGAGTGCACATGTGTAGACTCCTAAAATATGGTGCATATCCCATCTGTTGATGTAAAACCAGAGTGTGTCAGCAATGATTGAGCATGTGGAATCATACATATCTGTATGTGTATACCTGTATGCATGTATGTGTGTATATGTGTGTGTATGTTAACACAGGTTTTTTTGCGAAGAGTTGATTTTCTATGGTATTGGTGTCCCAGAGAGGGATGTTTACTGCGGGAAGTAGTTAAGCACAGGCCACGAGGAGAGGCATACTGGCACACACATTGGGCTTTAGACTTTAGAGATACAGGCATTTCGGTCCACAGAGTCCACGCTAACCAGCATCCGCCCTGTACACTAGTCAGGGGCGGATTAAGGCTCACTGGTGCCCTAAGCACTGACCAATCTTGGTGCCCCCCTCCTTTCCACACTGACCCAGTCCATTTTAGTTGTTGACCTTGTGGTACACCTGGGAAGATAACCCTAGGGTGCACCATGATCAAGAAACAGAACATTATGATCAATTTGCACTAGTTTTATCAATTTTTTTTTTTTTTACAAATCTTCATTTGTTTTTTTTTCTTTTCACCCTTTTCCCAACTTTGTGGTGCCCCCTTTGGCCCTGGTGCCCTAAGCACGTGCTTAGTCTGCTTAATGGTTAATCCGCCCCTGACACTAGTGCTATCCTGCACAAGAGGGATAATTTACAATTTTACCAAAGTCACAAACCTGCACGTCTTTGGGGTGTGGGTGGAAACCGGAGCGCCCGCGCAGTTGCATGGAGAATGTACGGATTCCGTACAGACTGCACCCGTCGTCAGGATCAAACCCGGGTCTCAGTAGCTCTGCCGCTGCGCCACCGTGCTGCCTACTTGCCCAGGGAGGACGTTGGTTTTGTTCAACGCCACAGAGCCTGTCAGAGACGGGACTAGAGCTGACAGCACAGTTCCAGCTGTGCACATATTCCAGCTGTGCACAGGGCACCCAGCTGTACATCGCCCCGCCTGTTCTTCACTAGAGACGGCGCTTCCATTTCATTCACTGTCTCGGTTTTACCCAACTCCCTTGGACACCGACCGGTTTGTCGTGAGAAAGGGGATGTTGCAGCCCCTGTCGAGGCATTCAGGGGGGAGACGATGAGGAAACATCTGCGGTAAGCAGGACAGAGAATGCCACATGCAGTGATGGCAGAGAGAAGCGAGTCAGGATCTCTGCTATCCCCACTTGTACGACTCCAGCCAGATACTCCCTCCCTCAATCACTGCCCCGAGCTGCAGCATGTTGGACTTCAGTCAGTCCTGGCATAACTGGCAGTTACCAACAATGAACCATTGTACATTTCCTTGATCATTATCTGCTTCAATCTGTTCTCTTCACCCCTTACAAGCGCTTTGTCCCCTTCCGTGTCTCATTTCCCTCTCCCCTAACTCTCAGTCTGAAGAAGGGTCTCGACCCGAAACGTCTGTGTAACAGACTCACAGACCCTGACACACACGTGTTCAGGCAAGCAGGGCTGTGGGTTGTCGGTCGGGGAAGTGGCAAGACTGGACCGGATATTTGGCTGAGGAATGGAGTCGTGCAGGCAGGACAAGGTTCAATATTCATGGTTCAAGAGAAATTCCAATTGCGTCTTCCAGCAAGCACTGACTGTGTTTGCAACAGGGAACATTCATCAGTAAAGTTACAGGCCCTTTGGCCCACAATATCTTAGACCCCATCACCCAAAACCTGCCCAATCTTCTCCTTTAAACTTTGCTCCTCTCACCTTAAAACCACGCCCTATAGTATTTCGACATTTCCAACCTGGGGGGGGAAAGGTTGTGACTGTCCACCTTAACAATGCCTCCCATAATATTGTGTACTGCTATCGTTCAATTACAATTAGGCAAGTAGGAGGAATACTTCATTGTCAGATGTGACAATTCACAGTGAGATTCACCGCCACTGAGGCCCCACCGCTGTGAGGCTTCACCGCTGTCGACGCCCCACTTCACGCCTCCGTGGTGCCGACCCGGGCCCCAGCCACGGGCGGTTTCACCCAAGAAGACAGCGACAACAGATCGAGACCAGAAGACTCCGAATCCTTTGAAGTTGTGCAGACGGTGTTTGACCCTGAACCGCGAGGTCCCAGCTGGGCCCTGACCCAGACTTCCATGCAGTGATCCGGGCGGCATCGAGACCGCGGCGCCTCGATAAACGGCACCGGCCGCATTTCCAGTCCACAGTCGCGGGGCCCGCCGGGAAGGTATATGGATATGAAAGGTTTGGAGTGCCATGGGGCAAGCGTAACCAGGTGGGGCTAGTGCGGATGGGACATGTTGGCCGGTGTGGGCAAGTTGGCCCTGTTTCCACGCTGTACGACTCTATGCGTATGATGGAACTACAGATGCTGGTTTAAACCAAAGATAGACACAAAATGCTGGAGTAACTCAGCGGGACAGGCAGCATCTCTGGAGAAAAGGAATGGGTGGAGACCCATCTTTAGACTAAGACTCTATGACTCCCCTCAGCCTCCTCAGGGGCTTGGCTTTCAGTGAGGTGGGGCTTTGGGTGACCAGGCCTCAGAGGGCAGGGAACAGCGCTGAGGACTCCATGCATGCCACGGCTAATACACCTCCTGCGCTCTTTCCACTCGCCATCTGTCCTGGAGATGGCAGCTTTTATGTTGAACCTTAGCCTTGGGACTTTGTGGAGCTTCCAGTCCAAAGCTGCTCAAGTGGTTAATTAGCTGCTGGGTCTTGTGATTGGCCTCGTCAGAGCGGTCAGACACAATGTGTGCACAGACACACAGCCGCACATGTGCCCATTCAGTTTCTGGTGCTTATACCCATATTTGTCGATGCTTAATATCGCTTAGCTCAGCCAACACCAAGTAAATAATTGAAGACTGCATTCTGTTGGTACAAATTGCTTTCAAATTAATTTCCAGCAACTCGCTTTTCAGGTATGTTAATAATTAACATCATGTTCTCATTAAAGTTAGATTGCTGGTTCCGAAACATTAGCTGCTTTTGGTGTTGTACTTGGGGGAAGCTGTGTGGTGTCCCGTCACCAAATTCCACAATGGACTCTTGCCAAAGACAGGAGGATCAGAGGTTTGCAGGGCAGGGGGGAACACAGGGAGAGATTGCAGGGAGAGATCACCAGTGTGGGAATGGTACGTCTTAGCCACTCCTCACTTGGGGAGCATTGGGTGAAAGGGGACCTAATGTTGCAGGTTAGAATATGGGCAGCTGAGAGCTCCATGGTGGAGGGAAGGTTGAGGGGAGGCCAGGAGTCTGATGGAAGCGCAGAGACTGAAGGTAATGGAAGCACAAAGAAGTGACAGATGGGCTTAGTCAGGAGTGGGACTCGGGGATGGTCTGCGGATGTTACAGCACCGTGCGGGGAGAAGCAGAGACCAGCGTGTGTGTAAGAGTCCTCCACCATGACTGGAAACTGTTAGAGCTGGGCTCCGCGGGAAGTGAGGGTAGCGTTGGGCTGTCTTTACTTTAGACTTTAGAGATACAGAGCGGAAACAGTCCCTTCGGCCCACCGAGTTCGCACCGACCCCTGTACGTTAACCTACACGCCAGGGACAATTTATACAACTTACCGAAGCCAATTAACCTATATGCCTGCACATCTTTGGAGTGTGGGAGGAAACTGGAGCACCCGGAGAAAACCCATGGGGTCACAGAGAGAATGTACCAACTCTGTGAGCTGGGACCTCCGTGAGATGAGGGGTGGACAGGCGGAGGGGTGTTGAAGGGGAAATGACTGTGGGCTGGAGGGGGTGTCAGAGGTCACAGGACTGAGGCCACGATGAGATTCGTCAGACAATGAACATCTTAAATTAAAAAATGCTGGTTTAAAGAAGCATCTCGACCCGAAGTGCCACATACCCATGTTCTCCAGCGATGCCTGACCTGCTGAGTTACTCCTGCACTTTGTGGCCTTTAAATCTGACAACATGGGTTCAAGCTGGGTCAGTGGAAGCATGGAAGCTATAGACCAACATGAGGAAAGCAGTTTTAAGTAGAGGAGAGGCTGACAAAGTTATCAAATGTCGTATCCCAGAGCCTGCAGCAGTGGCTCATGTTGGATGACGTCTTGATGTCAAGGACATGAGTGAACACACTGTGGTTTGTCTCTCTCTAACAAGGTGAAAGCCATAAGTGCCCCAAGGGGGCTGTGCGGGGCCTTACTACGTAGATAGATGCAGGGGACATTTGGGGAGAGACTTAATCAAGGGCACATGAATACAAGGGAGTCAACAAGCAATTATAATTCCAACAAGCAATTTCAATTTGTACAAGACCTTGATGAGGCCACGTTTGGAGTATTGTCTTCAGTATTGGTCACCTTGCTATGGGAAGGATGTTGTTAAGCTGGAAAAAAGTACAGGGAAGATTTATGAGCATGTTGCCAGGGCTTGAGGGCCTGAGCTATGGGGAGATGTTTGGCAGGTTCGGACTTTATTTCGTGAAGTGGAGCAAGCTGAGGCGTGATCTTTTAGAGGTGTATAACGTCAAGAGGGGAATAGATTGGGTGAATTCACAGTCTTTTACCCAGAGCTGGAGAATCAAAAGAACCGGGGGACATTGGTTTAAGGTGAGAGGTGAAAGATTTAATAGGAACCTGAGGGCCAACTTTTATTTTTTAACACTGAAGGTGGTGGGTATATGGAATGAGCTGCCAGAGGGGGTTGTTGAGGCAGGCACTAGATCAACACAAGAAGCATTTGTACAGATACATGGACAGGAAAGGTTTGAGGCATATAGGCCAAATGTGAGCTGGTGGGACTAGTGTAGATGGGGCATCTGGGTCGGTATGGGCAAGTTGGACCTGAGGGCCTGTTTCTGTGCCGACACTAATTTTAGGGAAACATTATTCAGAAACTCAGTAAGAGAATGTTAAATGTTTGGGGGGAAATGGGTTGAGAGAGGCATGGATAGAGGGAGAAAATAAGATTTTTTTTAAAATGAGGATGTTTAAATATGGTGTGGGAGAGAGAAACAGGGGAGACAGAATTTGAGAGAGGCAATAATTGGGACACATACCGAGGCAGCAAGGAGTACAATTTATTGAGATGACTATTTTGTGTTGTTGTCAGATACTAACGGCCTCAGCAGCTATCAGATTGATTGCAGCAAACATTACCAGCAGGATTAAGCTATTGCCTCTGCAACTATAATATTCACTCAGGGGCCACTGAGTGCCTTGCTGGCTTAGCTACCAAATCTATTTGTTGCCTCACATGAAAGTGATTTGGCATAGCACTGAACCCATGCAAGGCAAAGAGCACATCATCACTCTGTTAACACACGGCACTCAGACCTCTGACACTGGGCAGCACGGTGGCGCAGGGGAAGAGTTGCTGCCTAACAGCGCTAGAGACCCGCGTTGGATCCTGACTGGGGCTGCTGTCTGTGCGGAGTTTGTACGTTCTCCCCGTGGCCTGCGTGGGTTTTTCTTCGGGATCTCCGCTTTCCTCCCACACTCCAAAGGCGTGCAGCTTACTGGCATGGTATAATTGTAAATTGCCCCTTAGTGTGTGTAGGGTAGGTAATGTTAGTGTGCGGGGATCGCTGGTCAGCATGGACTCGGTGGGATGAAGGGCCTGTTTCTGCCCTGTATCTCTAAATTAAACTCAACTAAACCAGAGTGACAAGTGACTGGAGAGAGCAGAGGTGTCTCACTCACCCACTGACACAGGTATCTCGGGCAGGACTCATTCTCCACTGACTGGTCTGCTTACCCCTGTCTCAGCAAAGTCTGGGGAGCTGAGTCGAGGCTGATGCTCGATCACAGGTGCTATCTTGGAGTTTGGGATATTCAACCGAGGCCAATGAGGATGAGAAGTCTCATGAATGTAAATTCCTCGTATGTTGCAAAACCTACTTGGCAAATGAAGTGTGATTCTGATTATTGACGTCCGGCAAGTGTCGGGCAGTATCTGGCCCAATGGTTATTGGTCAACAAGCATGACCAGATCAGATGATGTGGTGGCCAATCGATTGTGGGATCCTGCTGTTCATAACTTGCCTGCAACTTTCCCAATGTTACAACAATAACCGCAAAAATTAATTTGATTGATTTGACATCCAGGTTTGAAATCTGCTGTATAAATGCAAATTTCTCCCTCTCTCTTTTTATCATGTCTTCTCTCATTCCCCCTCTCTTTCCCTTTCACTCTCTCTTCCCCCTTCTGCCTTTCTCTCCCTTTCCTATCCATCCCCCTTATGTAATCCACATCTGCTTGTAGCACAGGCCAATCAGCCCCTGAAGCGTTAAAACCATTTGATCTCCAGTCACCCAATTATTATCCATGTTCATTCACGCTCTCCACGCCCCCCTTTCTCCCACCACCCACCCACCCACGATGGGAGTAACTAATACAGCCAACTAACGTGACTTGTGGCAGGTCTTGGGGATGTGGTAGGAAGCAGAAGGACTCTGGGGGGAAGAAACACACAGGGTCACAGTCAGACCATGCAAACTCCACGCAGACAGTATCGGGAGTTACAATTGTGGCTGAAGCCTGTGAGGCTGCTCCACTCTCTGCCGCACCAAGCTGGGTAGAGTCTTTCACCCTCCTTTCCTCTCTCTCGTTCTGTTTCGTTCCCTTCTCCTAATCTCTACCTCTCTCTCACATTCCCCCCCATCATTCCCTGTGCTTTGAATGAACAGGTGAGCAGAAGGTGGCCCTCTGTGTGACCTACCGAAGTATCCCAGTCTCCAGGTAGCTGGGGTGACGATGCTGCCCCCGATCCAGAAGAAGTCCTCAGCGAGGCGGCAAACAGAGGACTGGTGTGGGAGAGCGGGGAGCGGGAATGTGGTGCTGTACATTGTCACTGCCCTCTGCAGCCTCCCTCTCCTCCCTCACTTGGAGCTTGTTAGACAACTGGAAAGCCCGTCTCCAAACACACCCACAAAAGCCCTGAGGAAGGATCGTCGACCCGAAACGTCGTCTGGTCTCTCTCTGCGCAGACGCCTTCCAACATTTCTGGACGCGTTTCAGCTTCCAGCATCCGCAGAAGTCTGAAGAAGGGTCCCGGCCCGAAACGTCACCTGTTCCTTATCTCCGGAGATGCTGCCTGACCCACTGAGTTACTCCAGCATTTTGTGTCTATCTGCAAAGTTGTCCAAATCTCCAAACGCTTGCTTCCCAGAGTTCGTGGGTCACTCAGGATCTATCCCCGTCTGCAAACGCGGAAAGGTTCTTCCAGAAGCCCTGGCCCATTGCACCACCCGGTCCCTTGTTGACGTTCTCTTGAACAAATCCCTTAATCCAGCTCCTTCCCGGAAGCGGAACATCTCGATGGAATGTCTCTTCCTCGCACCAACATCCGCTCAACGATTGCTGAGCATCGGAGGAGAAGCTCATTGCCTCTCATTGCTGCACATTCGCACCTGCCCTGGTTTAGTGAGCCACTGGGATTCCTCAGGGCACTGGAGCTCTCTGTGACTGGTGCTGATGACACCACTGTCAGCAGCAGGGGCAGCTCCTCAACCGGCTCAAATCGGCTTCTGATTGTAATCCAAATCTGATACTGGCTGGCGCCCATGCAGAGGTAGCGACGGCAGCCCGAGCCTTACCAGGCAGCATGAAGCGTTCTCCCTGCCCCCAGTCACTGCACAGCCAAGCCCTCTCCCAGTGTCAGTGCACGGGGTCCCTGGGCTTGAGTGCCTCACTCCATTATAAACATGCAGGGTCACGGAGGGATACAGGCAGTCAACTACCTAACATGCATGGGGCTGCCGTGGTTGTTTACCCTCTCCCACTACCCACTCCCCCCACCCACCAACTCCAAACAGCTTGCAGCCACCCGCCTCAGAGTGGCTGCTGTTGAATATTTTAAGCTCCTGGTATTCACTCCTTGTGAACCGGGTATGCTGGGCATTGTGCAAGTCGGCATCAAATTGCAATCGCGGTAAAACTAAGCACCTCCTGGCAAGGACACACGCGCAGCGGAGCCTGTAACAGCTTTACGACACCACCCTGAAAAGATTGCATAAAAACAATCCAACACAATATTCCACAGCATCAGTTGCCTGAATCAACTGCAATATTCTGTACGGTGGACACAGAAAGCTGGAGTAACTCAGCGGGTCAGGCAGCATCTCTGGAGAAAAGGAATAGGTGATGTTTTGGGTCGAGACCCTTCTTCAGACTAAGAGTCAGGGGAGAGGGAAACGAGAGATATAGATAGTGATGGAGAGAGATGTGGAACAAATCAATGAAAAATGTGCAAAAATGTATCGATGATCAAGGAAACGTGCCATTGTCGGCTGCGGGCTAGGTGTTCTGTGTGAAGTCTTTAAACAAAAACATTTAAAAGATCCACAAGAAGATGCTATCAGTTCTTAGACTGTGCCAACAGCCGCAGCAATAGCCTCTATCAATGTGTTATTACGCACCAACATCGTATTTGTTTAGTTTAGAGTTACAGCATGGAAGCAGGCCTTTCGGCCCACCGAGTCCATGCCGTCCAGCGATCTCCGTCCACTGGCACCATCCTACACGCCAGGACAATTTATAATTCTTCCGAACACAATTAACCTACAAACCTGTTCGTCTTTCGAGTGTGGGTGTGAACTGGAGCACCCGGAGAAAACTCAAGTGGTCGCAGGGAGAACGTACAAACTCCGTACAGGCAGCGACCATGGTCAGAATGGAACCCGGGTCTCTGGCGCTGTCAGGCAGCAACTCTACCGCTGCGCCACCGTGCCGCGCCTAAATTCTAACACAATTAAACGTAACAAGACCCTGCAATAATGGTTGGTAATTCTAGTCTATTGCAGTATCCTACACCCATACCTCTCGGCTAAATCCCATCAAGTACACAACACAATACCCAGTGTATACCCTAAAAGTATCCAGAATGGTAAACCCTATCAATGCCCCAAAACAATCTCACACCGCACACCAATAATTCTCCCTCTCATTCCCTACCAGAAAATTGATGTCTGTGTCAGTTCATGGTGTCCCACTGAAAGAGCAAAGCGATGGCGAATCCCAGCCCGACGTTAGATGAAGAGTTCCAAGCAGCTAATAGAGAGTGGGGCTGGAGTAGCCTTCCTTCACCCTTGGCCCACAGCAGGAGAGGGACATCCGAGTGCTGGCTCACTCCACCACACCAGGCCCCAGGATAACTGCAGTGCAGCCCAGACCTTATTTATCTACATCTTGTGCCAGCACACACATTTCAGGCACCACTTCAAAGAATGTTAGATGCATCACAGAGAGAGAGATAGAGAGATTTCTGTTTGGAGCTTACAATCTGCCAGCCAGCGACTTGTCATAGAAACTAAAACTATGCAAGGAAGCCATTCGGCCCGTTGTGCCTAAACCAGTCCCAAAGTGCACTCCCCTCTTCATTCCCATTGTTCTGCATTTAAGAAGGAACTGCAGATGCTGGAAAATCGAAGGTAGACAAACGTGCTGGAGAAACTCAGCGGATGCGGCAACATCTATGGAGCGAAGGAAATAGGCAACGTTTCAGGCCGAAACCCTTGGGTAACTCAGCGGATCTGGCAGCATCTCTGGAGAAAGGGAATAGGTGACGTTTCAGGGCGAGCCACTTCTTCAGACTGAGCATATCATGGCTCCATACATGAGTATATCAGATCGAGTAGAAGAAAAAGTAAACGGAGGCCAGAATGTGTGTTAGAGCCACAGTGAAAACATTCTCCGAGAAAGCTGGGCACATCCTCCATGCTTGGTTTAATGGAAAGCACAAAAGAAAAGAATATTTAGCAGGTGAGGTGGAGGGAGAAAATGAGGTTGTGGTTCAGGTCAGAAACAATGACGGCTTCTCTCTACGCAGTTGCCACCTGAACTGCAGAATATTTTCAACACTCTGTTTTTGTTTCAGATTTTTGGTATCTGCAGTTCATTGCTACCAAGTAGACAGCACACCCGTGCCCCTCAGTCGGAGAGCTCAAACCCCACTTAATATAGGCTGGTACTTCAAGCGACTGGCTGAATTGAGTTATCGTTTAGTTTAGTTTACTGTCACGTGTACCGAGGTACAGTGAAAAGCATTTGTTGTGTGCTACCTTGGATGGATATCGGGCAAATACAGGCAGGTGGAACTAGTGTAGATGGGACATGTTGGTTGGTGCAGGCAAGTTGGGCTGAAGGGCCTGTTTCCACACAAACTAGTATCTCCATCACTGCAGACTTTGCTGGCTTTACCGTGCACTTATTCACCTTATTATTCACTTATCATGGATCTTAACAATGTAAATGACCTGATTGTGATCATGTATTGTCTTGCCGCTGACTGGCTAGCACGCAACAAAAGCTTTCCACTGTACCTCGATACACGTGACTATAAACTAAACTGAACCGATCTATGGTAAAGGGTAAACGGAGGAGCTGTAATGAAAGCTGCTATATTGTCTGCGAGGAACGGCACACAGTGCCATTGGAGCCAAGGACAGATTGGGGAGGTAGCTGGGGAACGAAGACAGTGGCTGCCTCTTAGTTCTTCGCCACCAGCCACTTTAGCAGATTAACTGCAATCCCCTCCCCTCACAATGAATATTCAGCACCAGCGTTCTTTAAATCAGTGCTTAATCAGTTGAGCTGAAGCCCGAGCTCCCTCCACGATGAGAGACAGATGCTCTTCCTAGTGACGACTGCCTCTGCCTGGGATGGGATGAGAGACGGCTTTGAATTAATGCTGGGAATGGGCTGTGGGAGCAGATTAAGCTTTCCCTGGTTAAATATTATAAATCAGCAATACAAAACTACTAAATTAGCTCTAGAGCTGAGAGAGGCAGAGTACTTCCAAAATGGGGAAAGCACATAGTCATAAATGCTTACTTACGGCGGCCCAACTAGCCCACACCGGACAACATCTACACCAGTCCCACCTGACTGCAACATTTGGCCCATGCCCCTCTAAACCTCTCCTATCCATTCTAAATCTGTCCTATCCAGGTATTTTCTAATATAATTTGTCTCAGTATAAAGCCTTGGCTATAATAGTCTTCCCTTCAGTTTGAAACCCTCGCCTCTGCCATCAGAGGGATGGGGAGAGTACTACCGTTCCTAAATCGCAAACAACAAGGGGTCCAGCTCCCCCCCTCATGGTTTACTAGCCACAAACCTCCGTTCAAAAAAGCACCGTCCTATCATCAAGTGAAGGGGATGAAAGCTCGCCAGCGGCTGGGCGGCCCGGTGGCGCAGCGGTAGAGTTGCTGCCTTACAGCGCTGGAGGCCCGGGTTTGATCCTGACCACGGGTGCTGTCTGTATGGAGTTTGTATGTTCTCCCCGTGACCGCGTGGGTTTTCTCCGGGTGATCCGGTTGCTAGTGCGTAGGATCGTGGGCGGCGCGGACTCGTAGGGCCTGTTTCTGCGCTGCTTCTCTACTGTGGATGGGAATCTGGAGTTGAGGTTGTGTAGACCATCCTCATCCATCCACGGATGCTGCTCGGCCCGCTCAGCCCCTCCAGCAGTTTGACTTGTGTTCCAGATTCCAGCATCTGCAGTCTCTTGCGCCTCTGTTCAAATCATTGCTTTCTGTCCCCATTTCCCCCTTGTGTTTGCAGACTCCCTGCCCAACACTGTGAGTTAAAATCCTTTCTCCTGTTTCTAAAAGTCACCCGGGCCTTGCCCCTCGGCTGTTGCTTCTACCTGAGACCACACCTGGAGTATTGTGTGCCGTTTTGGCCCCCTAATTTGAGGAAGGACATTCTTGTTATTGAGGGAGTGCAGCGTAGGTTTACAAGGTTAATTCCCGGGATGGCGGGACTGTCATATGCAGAGAGAATGGAGCAGCTGGGCTTGTACACTCTGGAGTTTAGAAGGATGAGAGGGAATCTTATTGAAACATATAAGATTGTTAAGGGCTTGGACACGCTAGAGGCAGGAAACATGTTCCCGATGTTGGGGAGTCCAGAACCACGGGCCACAGTTTAAGAATAAGGAGTAAGCCATTTAGAACGGAAACGAGGAAACACTTTTTCTCACAGAGAGTGGCGAGCCTGTGGAATTCTCTGCCTCAGTGGGCAGTGGAGGTAGGTTCTCTGGATGCTTTCAAGAGAGAGCTAGATAGGGCTCTTCAAAATTCAGATAGGGCTGAAGTCAGATAGGGCTGACTTCAGAATTAAGGGACAGAAGTTTAGGGGTAATATGAGGGGGAACTTCTTTACTCAGAGAGTGGTAGCGGTGTGGAATGAGCTTCCAGTGGAAGTGGTGGAGGCAGGTTCATTGGTATCATTTAAAAATAAATTGGATAGGCATATGGATGAGAAGGGAATGGAGGGTTATAGTATGAGTGCAGGTAGGTGGGACTAAGGGAAAAAAAGTTGTTCGGCACGGACTTGTAGGGCCGAGATGGCCTGTTTCCATGCTGTAATTGTTATATGGTTATATGGTTATAAAATAGCGGAGTCAGGGGATATGGGGAGAAGGCAGGAACGGGGTACTGATTGGGGATGATCAGTCATGATCACATTGAATGGCGGTGCTGGCTCGAAGAGTCAAATGGCCTACTCCTGCACCTATTGTCTATTGTCTATTGTATCGTCTACTGGCTGGCATCACTCAGCCTGTGGTGGCTGTGCCTCCTTCGACTGTCTAAACTCCAGACTCCAACCTCCCTCCTTCTTGTCGTTAACTCCCTCTTCACTCCAACCTCTCGGCAGGCACTCACCAAGTCATACGTGGTTCAGAATTAAATCGTGTTTGCCTTTCATTAATTTGCGGGAGGAAGTTGTTGACTCTGCATATTTTAGTGTTGTTACCCTGGGACAGTGCTATGCACTAACTGACTGCGGCATTCTCTCCTTTAGAGCCACAGACATGTTTGTGAAGTGCTGGAGTAACTCAGCGGGTCGCAGCGTGATGTGTTTCATTACGATTACAATCCAGCAGCTCGTGCTCCGGAGATGCTACCTGGTCCACTGAGTTACTCCAGCACCTTGTCTTTTTTTTTGTTGTAAACCAGCATCTGCAGTTCCCAGAGTCTACAGGAATGTTTCACAGGCAGAGGGTCTCGTCAGGTGGGGATAGACGCTGTGGAAATCAGGACCATGCACCATATCTGTACACTGTGGATGGCTCGATTGTAATCATGCATTGTCTTGCTGCTGACTGGATAGCACTCAACAAAAGCTTTTCACTGTACCTCGGTACACGTGACAATAAACTAACAAGACTTACTGCCTCAGCTAAGATCGACACAAATTGCTGGAGTAACTCAGCAGGTCAGGCAGCATCTCTGGAGGAAACAAGGATGGGTGACGTTTCGGGTCGGGACCCTTCTACAGACTCTGAACAATCCATGTTCTCCTTAGATGCTGCCTGAACCGCTGAGTTACTCCAGCACTTTTCATCTATCCCCGGTATAAGGCAGCATCTGCAGTTCCTTTCTACACACTCAGCTAACTCCTGGTCGTTTAGGTTGCTAGCATTTGAAGTCAGGGCTGCTTTGTCTAGAAGTATGGTGACTGTTGTGGAATATGTTAATCTCTGCCCCGCTGTGAACTGAATGAAGTCTGTCCCACCCGCCGGGTTTGCAGCCTGCTTAATAGAGCGCTCTCTCCCGGAGTGCAGAGTGGCTTGTTATTAATCAACGGTGTGTTGGGGAACAAAATGTTGGCTCCACAGATCAAAACCTCGCAAACAATTCCAGCTGCTAGCGGAGGGACAGGGCCATGAGTTGTGAAGTAGCCATCTCCCCCGACACGGGAACTGATGCCCGTTACACCCCTGGACCCTGCCCACTCCCTGCTCCACCCTCACTGTGAATCTGTGCAATTCATTGCCACAGGCGGCTGTGGAGGCCAAGTCAATGGATACCTTTAAGGCGGAGATTGACAGATTTGTGTCAGGGGCTATGGGGCGAAGGCAGGAGAATGGGGTTGAGAGAGAAAGATAGATCAGAGACGACTGAATTTACTTGATGGGCTGAATGGCCTAAATCTGCTCCTAGAACTTATTAATTGACCTCTGGTACGCAACAATGCTGCCTGAAGGGCCAGACCAGCTTCCAGCACTGCCCCAAGATCGGCACAAAGTGCTGGACTAATTCAGCATCATCTCGGCAGCATCTCTGGAGAAAAAAGGATGAGTGACGTTTCAGGTCGGAAACCTTCTTCAGACTGAAAGTGGGGGGGGGGGGGGGGAGGGGAGGGGGGGGGAGGAGGGAGGGAACTGTAAGTAGGAAAAGGCCAGAACAAATCAGGGCTGGCAGTAGATTACCTTAATGGTCCGTTGTGTAGGCTGGGGAAGAGGTGATATAACGAAGTGATGCGAATGAGTGGAACTAGTAGGATGACTCGGGAGGGGGAGGGGAGAGAGTGAATGCAGGGGTTACTTGAAGTTAGAGAAGTCAGCGTTCAAGCCGATGGGTTGTCAGCTGCTCAAGCGAAGTGTCAGGTGCTGTCCAGTCAGGATACAGACTTCCTGGTGCTTTCCAAACACCTGGGGAAGCCTGAGAGCAGGTGAAGGTTATGTTAACACTGACTGTTTTCAATGGGATGGTGAGAAGACGGTGAGTGATGAACTCATTGGGGTTCACCTCCCACTGTACCCAACACCACTGACCAGTGTAAGACCAAGGAACTGCAGATGCTGGTTAATACACAAAAGGACACAGAGTGCTGGAGTAATTCAGCGGATCAGGCAGCATCTCTGGAGAACATGGGCACGTAACGCTTTGGGTCGAGACCCTTCTTCTGGGCCTCTCCTGGGCCGGAGGACATATCACCTGTCACATTTTGTCCCGCCTCTCCCTTCCCAGCTTTCCTCACCGCCCCACCCCCCCTTCCACCTACAGACGGTCTGAAAAAGGATAAGGACCCAAAATATCACCTAACCACGTTCTCCAGAGATTGTGAACCAAGGTCTGCAGTTCCTTGTGTCTCTAAACTGTCCTCTGTGTTGTTGGGTCGGAAGAATTGGCAGGCAAGTGTGAGAGAGGGAGAACTGGTTACAACCAGTGCAGGGATGGGGCTGATGGGAATGCCCTGAGAACCAGCACAGATTCAGTGGGTCGAATGGCCTCCATCTATGTCACAAGGAAAGATTGCCCATACTTTAGTCTGAGGTTAGCTTTGCTCAGGATCGTAACTGACAACCAGAGACGAGAGCAAAACTAATTGTCTCAGAGTTGGTTGAGGTTGGATTCCCGTCACTGATTAGAGAACATTCTCCAGTGTTGTATCTCCCCTGCCACCCATCACTGTGAGCTGCTTTGTCCTGTCAGGCTTCAGCCCTGTTCGTGTTGTAGACACCTTAATTGATGAAGGCAGTTGGGTGCTGAATCCTCCTCTCATCACAGACTGAGTGAGACAGTGCCTCGTTTGACCATGACTTGCCCTTCCCTCCCTCGAGATAATCACTGACAAGCCCAGGCTGAGCTGCAATGCTCCATCAATGTTGCTCAAGCATCATTGGCCATGGACGCTCAAAATAGTTCATATTCACTCGCTCCAAACCTCTCCGCTGTAATTCTGAAAACAATTTCCATAACACGGATTGACAGCAACTAACCAAGGAATCGGCTTTTATTAAATAACGAGGAAAGGTTATAATTGCTGCATGCCCAGTGCAGTAGGGAATTCAACCTATAGATATTTATTGATAGGACAAGTTTGGAGGGATATGGACCAAGCGCAGGCAGGTGGGACTAGTGTAGCTGGGACATGTTGGCCAGTGTGGGCAAGTTGGGCCGAAGGGCCTGTTTCCACACAGTATCACTCTGTGACCATCTCCAGTGGTCTATATTGCCTACATCTCAGATCAAAGATAAAGGGGTCATATGCTTATTTAAAATTACGCCTTAACCTATTCCCCACCACTATATCATCAGGACTTATATTCCAGGTGCAATCTGTTGCTTAGTTTAGAGATGCAGCACGGAACCAAGCCCTTCGGCCCACCAAGTCCACGCTAACCATCGTTCACCCGTCCACACTGAGTCCCAATTTCGTGTCCACTCACTACGCACTGGGGGATATTTGCAGGGACCAGTTAATCCACAAACCCACACGTCTTTGGGATGTGGGAGGGAACCGCAGCACCCGGAGAAAGCCTGCACTGTCACAGGGGAGCGTGCAAACTCCACACAGACAGCGCCCAAGGTCAGGATCGTTCCCGAGGCTATCACGCTGTAATCATTTTATCTTTACGCTGTAATCTTTAGTGGGACTGATGTTCACCTTTCTGTCTCCACCGTTTCCAACACAACCTTTCATCACTCCCCTCCTCACTGATCACCTCAGATTTTGAGGTTAGCTTGGACCTCCCTGTCATCCAATGAGGCCTCTCTCCATCGATCTGCCCCTAAACAGCCTTCATACTTGAGATTGGTAAATAGTCATTGATGGACCATGGGGCACAGTCTAATTCACAGGATATCGAAGAACTGTTGGCAGTGATGGACTCCAGAAACCCGTAATATATTTGTACTTATTTTGCTACAAGTTACTCGTCTACTTAAAATGTAAATAAGAAATCACATTTATTCCGAGAAATGTCTTTTAAATCAAACTGATGCAAAGCTTTAAGCCTGCACAATGCATTATAATGTCATTGATTGAATGTGAAGTTGTGGATGGGAATCATTGAACAGATTAAATAATAATCATTAAAGAATTGACACTACTGATCATTCACTCAGAGTTATAGAACGTTAAGTTCCATCTTTACAGCAAATGGCTGTTTAATCTGTACCAAGGCACCAAAGTACTTAACTTTTCAGTAACGGTGCGAGTGATTTAAGATTACCGTATAAATATATATTATCTAAAAGCACATCATAGCCAATTAAGTACTTTTGAAGTATATTTACATCTCTTTATACGTGTGGTTGCATATTTGCATCCAGCAACCTCCAAAGACTTACAGGTTTGTAGGCTAATTGGCTTGGTAAAATAGTCCATTGTCCCTAGTGTGTGTGTAGGATAATTTCGAGAGCATCCTTACCAACTGTATATGACAACTGCTCTGTCTCCGACCGGAAATCACTGCAGTGGGTGGTGAAAATTGCCCAACGCATCACCGGTTCCTCACTCCCCTCCATTGAGTCCGTCCAAAGCAAGCAATGTTTGCGGAGGGCACGCAGCATTGTCAAGGACTGCTCTCACCCCAGCCACAGACTGTTACCCTCCTACCATCCGGGAGGCACGACAGGTCTCTCCGTTGCCGGACCAGCAGCTACAGGAACAGCTTCTTCCCTGCGGCTGTTACATTACTTAACTCTGTACCTCGGTGATTGCCAGTCACTCCCCCCCCCCCGGACACTCCTTCCACCAGAAAAATTGTATGTATGTAAATATATTTATTGCTCATATTCTATGTCCACTCTTCTGGGGAGATGCTAACTGCATTCCATTGTCTCTGTACTGTACACTGCACAATGACAATAAAATTTGAATCTGAATCTGAATCTGAATCTGTTAATGCGCAGGGATCGTTGGTCGGCACGGACTTGTTGGGCCGAAGGGCCACTCAGCGGGACAGGCAGCATGTCTGGGGAGAAGGAAAGGGCGACGTTTCGGGTCGACTTTTCAGACTCATTCTGGTTGACTAAAAAAAAGACAAAAGTGTTGTCGTAACTCAGCAGGTCAGGCAGCATCCCCGGAGAGCATGGAAGATGATGTTTCAGGCCGGGACCCTTCTTCAGACGCTTTCCTACCGATACTGAGCGCAGGCTTTGGAGCAGGAAGGAGGTGGCGAGATTCACGCAAGGAATGAAGTAAAATTAATCAGTCAGACAGCGAGCACAATCCACCTGCAGCCACTGCTTATCACCACCCCACAGGTTTGTTTGTTCCAGCTGTTCTTTCATGAAGGTGCTGCCGCTCGCAGAGGCAAACTTCCAAACACATTAGTCCAGCTCTGGAAAGTCACAGGAGACAACCATGAATGGTTCCCCCAGGAGAATGCCGAGAATGTGTTTTTAATTCAAAGGACAATACATGCAGCTTGAATGGCAATCCCTCTGACTGAAAATAAAACGCAGGATAGACAATGCAGGGAGTGTGGATGGAATGCTGGGATCTGCATGTACCATGCTGAACAATGCTGAGAAAGTGCGTCTAACTCAAGGGCCAACCCTGACCACAGTGAGTGACTCACAGGATGTATTGCAATCGTGTGTGAGACTCACAGCATCAATGTCTCCACCATTAAACAAACCAGTTTTCGGCAGTATGTCATGCTAAATATTGCGGAAAGCATTGGTTACAGCAAATTCTATGGAGACAGACCGTATTTTGGCAATGGTACTGAAAACAGCCTGCAGGAGTAGCCCCACCACTAACCAGTACAACACCGACACCTGCGGCATAGTGGCACAGTGGTAGAGCTGCTGCCTCACAGCGCCAGAGACCATAGGTTCAATCCCCACTACGGGTGCTGTCTGTGCAGGAATTTGTACCTTCTCCATGTGATCGCGTGGGTTTTATCCGGGTGCTCCGGTTTCCTCCCACACTACAAAGATGTGCAGGTTTGTCGGTTAATTGGCTTCAGTAAAGATTGTAAATTGTCCCTAGTGTGTAGGATAGTGCTTTGGATATGGGGATGGCTGGTCAGCATGGACTCAGTGGGCAGAAGGGCCTGTTTCCGCGCTGTCTCTCTAAACGAAAGTATCGATCCCGCTGAGTTACTCCAGCCTTTTGTGTCTAAACTAAACATCAGCAGAATGTGAAAGGCATCATTGACTGTATAAATGATCATTTACTCTCCAATAACCTGTTCAACACCAAGTCTGGGAATTTCCAGGGCCACCTGGTACCAACATGGACCATAGAGCTGAATTCTAGAGGTGAGGTAAGGCTGACTTCCCTTGTCATCAAGGTAATGTTTGATACCTGGTTAAACTGATAAGCATCTAGCGGAAAGTATCTTGCATCCCCTGAAGGGCCTGTCCCACTTACGCGATTTTTCGGCGACTTGCCGGCACCCGTAATAGTCGCAGGTACACAAAAAAGCTGGAGAAACTCAGCGGGTGCAGCAGCATCTATGGAGCGAAGGAAAAAGGCAACGTTTCGGCCCGAAACGTTGCCTTTTTCCTTCGCTCCATAGATGCTGCTGCACCCTCTGAGTTTCTCCAGCTTTTTGGAGTACCTTCGATTTTCCAGCATCTGCAGTTCCTTCTTAAACACCCGTAATAGTCGCAGCTGGTCGACGAAAAATTTCAAAATGTTGAAAATCCAGCGGAGACCAGAAAAAGGTACGACTCTTTGGGCGACTACTCACGACCATACAGGCGTCACCTCGTGTAGGTGGGACAGGCCCTTGAGGATTCTCCCCCGAGGAACTGCTTTAATGCACCAAGGCTGTGATGAGTGACCTCCGAGAAGCACGACCAGTTTATTCTGTGCAAAGTATTATTCCGATCATCGGGGTATTATTCCCCAGAGACGACAGTGTGTGTGTGTGTGTTTGCATCGTGTGTCTAAAGTGCAGGAAGTTGCAGCGAAATGTGCAGCAACTGAAGGCTCCATGCAAACACAAAGAGGGGAGTGTGCAGCTTGCAGAACAATGCAGACATGTCGAGGGGAATGCATGGGTCAATGCTTTGAACAACAGTGGCTCATGAGACAAAGCAGAGGACGTGTGCCTCGCAGGTCAACGTACAGAATCGTGTGTGCAGCCTGTGGGTCAATGTGGATACCACACTGATAGCTGTGGGTGTAACTCCCTGGACTATGCGTGGAAAGTGTATGAACTGTGTATTGCAGCTCAGAGGACAGTGTGCTGCACTCAGTAATTAATGTGGAGGAAAGTGTGTGTAACTCAGAACAATACAGAGCGAGAGTTAGTAAAAAATGGGTCAGCAGCAATTACGTTGCCTTGTGTGATGCATAGAAATACACGCACCTCACAGGTCAGTGAAGAAACTCTGCATAGCTCAGTGGGCAATATTTTGACTTTAGAGATACAGCGCGGAAACAGGCTCTTCGGTCCACCGAGTCAGTAGCGACCAGTGATCACCTCATACACTCACGTTATCCTTCGCACTAGATTTACAGTTTTACTGAAGAAAATGAACCCCTACAAACCTGTACGCCTTTGCAGTGTGGCAGGAAACCGGAGCACCTAAAGCAAACCCACTCACCATTTACCTTTCCACTTGGTTCGGTAATCTTCTGCTTCCGTTTGGTGAAACTCCCTGAAACACACTGCGACACACACAACCTGTTTCCAATTTCTGTTGGGGCATCTTCCTGGGAGACTGCACTGAAGCTGTCTCCTGAGACCATTTCTGGGACTCCATGATAAACCTCGCTTGGGATATTGGGCTGGAGTGTCCTAGTGAGGAACTCTGCCCGGGGCAAGTTACTGGCAGGTACTAACATCTCTGTGTCTTTACCAGTTTTCAGTTTAGTTTAATGTCACATATACATCTTACAGAAACATATAACATTCTTAAGGGATTGGACAGGCTAGATGCAGGATAAATGGTCTCCATGTTGGGGGAGTCCAAAAGCAGGGCTCACAGTTTAAGAATAAGGGGTAGGCTATTTCGGACTGAGGTGAGGAAAAACATTTTAACCCAGAGAGTTGTGAGTCTGTGGAATTCTCTGCCACGGAAGGCAGTGGAGGCCAACACACTGGATGTATTCAAAAGAGAGTTAGATATTATTCTTAGGACTAATGGAATCAAGGGATATGCGGAGAAAGCAGGAACGGGGTACTGATTGTGGATGATCAGCCATGATCATAATGAATGGCGGTGCAGGCTCGTAGGGCTGAATGGCCTCTACTACTGCACCTATTTTCTATTGTTTATTGTCTATTGTCTACTCCCCTTCTCCCCATATCCCGTTTTCTCCAAGATCTTCGGTTTCCTCCCACACTCCAAAGACATACAGGTTTGTAGGATGGTGTTAATGTGCGGGGATCGCTGGTCGGCGCGGACCCGGTGGGCCGAAGGGCCTGTTTCCGCACTGTATCTCTAAAACTAAACTAAAACTAAAGCAGTGGGCATCAGGCATGCTCTGATTGAAGTCTAGTCCTAGCTGCAGAAGAGACGGATCTGAGCCCTTGATCTGGGCTGAGGTCAGTTGTGAGCAGCGCAGTGGCTGTCAGAGCAGAATGTTGGAAGCTGATCAATGAACAAAATGGAGCATTTGGTGAGACACAAAACTCGCCTATTAATAGCCCAGCTCCTGGCTGTATCGTGGGCTCCGGCTGGTGTTGGCTCAGGTGGCATGAATAATGTGAGCAAGTTTCACATACCAAAGAAAGAGTCTGTAACAGAAGCAACTTAGATACATTCTAAACTCTCCGTAACACTGTTTACCAGTTGGTCATACCTCGTGTGTGTGTGTGTGGGAATGTGTAGGCGTGAGTGTGTGTAGGTGTGAGTGTGAGTGTGTATGTGTAACTGTGAGTGTGTGTGTATGTGTAGATATGAGTGTGTATATGTGTAGATGTGAGTGTGTGTGTATGTGTAGGGGTGAGTGTATGCAGGCGTGAGTGTGTTTGCATGTGTGAGTGTGTGTGTATGCATAAGCATGAGTGTGTACGTACGTGTGAGTGTGTGTGTGGGCGTGAGTGTGTGTATATGTGTGAATGTGTGGTGTGGTTGTGTGTATGAACGTGTAGTTGCATGCGAGTGTGTGTGTGTGTGTGTTCGAATGTGCTATTTGTGTGTGTGTGTGTGAATGTGTAGTTGTGTGAATGTGTAGTTGTGTGTGTGTGTGTGTGTGTGTGTGTGTGTGTGTGTGTGTGTGTGTGTGTGTGTGTGTGTGTGTGTGTGTGTGTGTGTGTGAATGTGTGTGTGTGTGTGTGTGTGTATGAACGTGTGGTTGCATGCGAGTGTGTGTGTGTGTGAATGTGTGTGTGCGTGTGTGTGTAGTTGTGTGAATGTGTAGTTATGTGTGTGTGTGTGTGTGTGTGTGTGTGTGTGTGTGTGTGTGTGTGTGTGTGTGTGTGTGTGTGTGTGTGTGTGTGTGTGTGTGTGTGTGTGTGTGTGTGTGTGTGTGTGTGTGTGTGTGTGCGCGCGCGCGTATGTACTGAGTTCCGTTCTGAATATGACTGCCCGTCCCGAGTCAGTATAACACCAGTGACCATGTGGGGCCAGGTTGCATGAGTTGGCAAGAGGGCACTGTTAGGTGCGGTCACACAGTGGAATCTCCTCCCCTCATTCACAGAGGATTCATACACCAGCATCGGCATCTACTGAGGGGCGCCCAGATACCCAGGTCAGACACACTGTGGCGTCCTGCCCCATGACGGCAGAAGCTTGTGGCGATGTGCAGCTAATAGTGAGAGCACATTGAACATGCTGCTTGACAAATCACACACGTATACCTCTAATCTAACGGATTTACTATCACAGTCAGCACCACAACCTCTTCTCCGTCTTCTGTTCACGTTGAGCCTTCAACAGGACTGTCACACTGTTGCCATCCCACAGGAGCAAGGAAGCCTTGAGGTCCATCAGGCACTTCAACTGAGCGAGCTGACCTCAGTGCAGATGGGCAGCCCCCTCACACAACCCTATCCCATTCCCAGATACCACCCCCTCTCTCACACACAGCCTGTCCCACTCACTGATCGCACCCACTCTAACAGCCTCTCCAACCCAGATACCACCCCGTCCCACACCCCACTCACTGATAGCACCCACTCTAACAGCCTGTCCCACCCAGATACCAGCTCCCGTTTCTCAGGGGATGGGCATTGTTGACCACACCAGCAATCACTGCCTGTCTGCAGGCAATGGTGAGGGCTGGATGGTATCAGGTGCTCCTTGTGTTACAGGTGGAGCAACAAACACTCTGCTGAAACACTCTACTCGGCGAGTCAAGCAGCATCTGTGGGGGACAAGCAATTGTTGAAACCCCAACATCAGGACTGGACCCGCCGAGTTCCTCCAGCAGATTGCAGTCTCTTGATCTCGTTGATACAGGTGGGTAATAGTTAAATATTAAATATATTCCATTGCAAAGGACATTGAATAATTAGATGGGTTTTTTAATGAGTGACAGCTTCACAATATTAACTTCTAATTTCCAGATTTTTTTCAAATGTAATTTAACTGAACTCATTTGCGACTTCTGAATTACTGCTGTGGTAAAAAACACTGCCTTATTGTCCACGTGGTATCTGCCATCCCCCCTGAGAATCGCTAGTAATCCCATCCCTCATCCTGCCCAAGGCTTCTTCTCAGTAATGTCACCCAAGCACAGGTTGATGGAACTCCAATACACAGAGGAAAATTCTTCAATTAAACCTTCCGCGCACAGCTGTGGCTCATCGGTTGCAACTCGCATCTCTCAGTCTGGTTGTGGTTCAAGACTCGCTCCACACACATGAGCGCAAAACAATAACACGGAACTACAGATGCCGGTTTACCACAGAAAGACACAAGCTGCGATGGGTGTTACAGACTCTCCGTTCATGCGGTGGAAGAGTTTGGAGTACATCGAGCATATGATGACATGTGGTATATGGTTAACATACGATGAGCGTTTGACGACACTGGGCCTGTACTTGCTGGAATTTAGAAGGATGAGTGGGGACCTCATTGAAACATACCAAATAGTGAAAGGCCTGGATAGAGTGGATGTGGAGAGGATGTTTCCACCAGTGGGAGAATCTAGGACCATAGACCATAGCCTCAGAATTAAAGGACGTACCTTTAGAGGGGGAATTTATTTAGCCAGAGGGTGGTAAATCTCTGGAATTCATTGCCACAGAAGGCTGTGGCTGTGGATGTTTTTAAGGCGGAGATTGATGCGATTCTTGATGTGTACGGGTGTCAGGGGTTATGGGGAGAAGGCAGGAGAATGGGCGGATGAATTGTAGGCTGGATAAAGGCTTGAGGGAGAAAGGATGGGGGATGTCAGCTCACAGCCTGCCCTCTCGGTGACCCTGAAGGAGCCTCCGTCAGGGTGGGTGGATGGAGTTCCTGGCCCAGGTGCGTGCAGGAGTACGAGTGACCGACGTCATACATGCACGCCTGCTGCACGGCTCCCCGCAGTCCCTGCCCTGGGGCAGGCACACACACGGAAGAGTGGTGGCAAGTCCGCGCTCGACTCGACCTGCACGCGGGGAGTATCTGACGCGTTTAGCGTTGGGGTTTTGTTGTAATTGTATTCTGGCCCAGGTGAGGTATTGCCCGCTACACCTCGCAGTGGCCACGCACAGCACCTTGTGGCGCCCGGGGAACAAACAGTAACCAAGATGTGATCAGCTAGCAGCTGTAACAGGAAAACAACACGGCACTGTATAAAATTAGACCAACTCATTAAAAATACAACAATTTCTTTAAAAATAAGTATGGAAATTTTTAGACTATCCAATTAAAATCTAACACACAATATGTCACAAAGCTTCCAACACATTGCCATCCAGGAAGGTAGGAGTGGTGTCAGTTCAGTGTTGGAACTGACAGCATTGTGTGGTGTATGATGGGCAGGACCTCTTCTGGTCAGAATTAAAGGGCGTTCTTTTAGGACGGAGATGAGGAGGAATATCTTTATTGGGGAAGTCCAGAACTAGTGGTCACAGTTTAAGGATAAGAGGTAAGTCTTTTAGGACCGAGATGAGAAAATCATTTTTTACACAGAGAGTGGTGAATCTGTGGAATTCTCTGCCACAGAAGGTAGTTGAGGCCACAGTTCATTGGCCATATTTAAGAGGGAGTTAGATGTGGCCCTTGTGGCTAAAGGGATCAGCGGGTATGGAGAGAAGGCAGGGACAGGATACTGAGTTGGATGATCAGCCGTGATCATATCAAATGGCGATGCAGGCTCGAAGGGCCGAATGGCCTACTCCTGCACTTATTTTCTATGTTTCTATGTTTCTATGTTTAGTCAGAGGGTTGTGGATCTGTGGAATTCTTAGCCACAGAAGGCCAGGGGAGGCAAAGTCAGTGGATATATTTAGGGCAGAGATAGATTCTTGATTAGTACGGGTGTCAGAGTTTATGGGGAGAAGGCAGGAGAATGGGGATAGGAGAGAGAGAGATAGATCAGCCAAGAGTGATTGGCGGAGTAGACTTGATGGGCCGAATGGCCTAATTCTACTCCGATCACTTATGAACCCTTCTTCAGAGTCTTTAACCTAGCATTGCCTCCAATTTTTCATTCACCTCACCTGAACCACTGTTCCTCGGCTATGAAGGGAATGGACACTGTTGTAAAATTATGAATGATTTCAGCGAATATTTGTCGTTGCACATCAACTATTGTATCTTTTAATCTAATGCTGTAACAATGTTAGTCAACTCATTCATACCAACGTTACCAATACACATGACAGAGAAAGGTCAATTCATCTGTAAACATGCCTGTTTACAATAGTTAGACCACAGACTTAAAGTTCTCAGATCATATTAAGCACGGTGGCAAAATAATTTGCTGGCAGTTCCATGGTTTTCTTGTACATTTGAGCAGAATTGAACACCTTTGAGCTGTGATGTAGCAAAGATGGGAGACAGGAAGCAGCCACGGTCACTTTGGGGCAACTGGTCAAAGATTCTCCTCCAACACACTCACTGAACACTGATGTGGGCGAGTATATGTGTACCCGTCTCTGGAACACGTCCAACCAATTTGGAACACAACCAATTAGCTTTGGGTAATTAAACGACACTGGAGAAACTTAACAGGTCGGGCAGCACGGTGGTGCAGCGGTAGAGTTGCTGCCTCACAGCGCCAGTGACCCGGGTTTGATCCTGACTACGGGTGCTCTCTGTACGGAGTTTGCACGATCTCTCGTGTGATCACGTAGGTTTTCTCCGGGTGCTCTGGTTTCCTCCCACACTCCAAAGGCAGGCAGATTTGTCGGTTAATTGGCTCTTACACTTGTCCCTAGTGTGTAGCACAGTGCTGGTGTGCGGGATAATCGCTGGTCGGTCAAGACTAGATGGGCCGAAGGGCCTATTTCCGCACTGTATCTTTAATTTCATTCAGTATTTACTATTATTTCCCAACATTTATCAGCACGATCCAGAAGAAAGCACAGAGTGCATTATTACTCGTTCTTAATAGTCAACCAGTCCCGATCTAGACTAGTCATATCGAATAGGAACAGACCCTTCAGCCCACCATGGCCGTACTAGCCTTCAAGCACCAATCTTCCCTAAACCCATTTTTCATCTCATAGAAACATAGAAACATAGAAATTAGGTGCAGGAGTAGGCCATTCGGCCCTTCGAGCCTGCACCGCCATTCAATATGATCATGGCTGATCATCCAACTCAGTATCCCGTACCTGCCTTCTCTCCATACCCCCTGATCCCCTTAGCCACAAGGGCCACATCTAACTCCCTCTTTCAATATAGCCAATGAACTGGCCTCAACTACCCTCTGTGGCAGAGAGTTCCAGAGATTTACCACTCTCTGTGTGAAAATCTCAACCCTCATCAAACCTGACATTACGTAATGCCTAAATAATCAGTCTGAAGAAGGGTCCCGACCTAAAACGTCACTTACTACTTTTCTCGAGAGGTGCTGCCTGACGTGCTGAGTTACACCAGCATTTTGTGTCTATCTTCAGAGTAAACCTGCATCTGCAGTTCCTTCCTACACATTGAGTAATGCCAATTCATTGCATTTATTACTGACGAACAATCCCATGAGAAACAGGAGGGATCTAAAACAGACCAGTTTTATACTCTTGCCTCCATTTACATTGCAACATGGCAGACAGTGAGTTGGGGCGGGGGGTGTGCCACAGCCAAACCCTGATCGTCAACAGATGTTAAAAGGCCCTCAGGAGTAAGGACCCTGGACTGAGCAGTACCTTTGGTGCGGACAACTTCTCACACTCCCACTCATTTTAGACTTTAGGCTTTAGAGACACAGCTCGGAAACAGGCCCTTTGGCCCAGCAAGTCCGTGCCGCCCAGCAAACTCCCTGTACACTAGCAGTATCCTACACACTGCGGCAGTTTACATTTGTTTTACCAAAGTCAATTAACTTACAAATCTGTACGTCTTCGGAGTGTAGGAGGAAACCGGAGCACCCGGGGATCACCCACGCAAGTCACAGGGAGAACGTGCAAACTCCGTGCAGACAGCACCTGCAGTCAGGATCGAACCTGGGTCTCTGGCACTGTAAGGCAGCAACTCTACTGCTGGGCCACCGTGCTGCCCAATACTGGCCCTCACTGGCCTCCCAATTCCTGTGGGTATATCAATGAAGCTTTTGTCCCATGCCTTCCAGCATCCACTTGCTCCGCCACCAGGCTAGAAATATATCCTACACTCAATCCCAACACAAACCATTTAAATTTTACCCACATATATTTTTCTTGAAGATTAGCTTTCATCACACATTAGGTTTAGGTTTTAGCTTTCTCATTGTCACATGTACCAAGGTACAGTGAAAATCGTTGATTTGGATGCTATCCAAAGAGAACAGATATACCATTCATAAATACGATCAGTTCAAACTCAAGTTTGAATGGCAAAGGGGAACATGCAGAATGCAGAATATAGTTCTCATCATTGCAGTGTATTGTAGTGCAACACTTCCAGAGACAAAGGCCACATAGAGAGATTGAAATGGAAACATCACCAATAGTTTCAGAATGGCACTAAGATGTTCTCCCAGCTCCTGCTCTTGGCTGTGTCCAGTGAGTGAGGGACCTTCTGCTACTGGATTGAAGCAGGCAGTCCCCAAACCCACAGAGCTCGGCTGTGCTCCACAGACTCAGCCCAGCCCTGTATCCACAAGACACTGGCTGCCCCACAGGATGGGTCAGTGATGGTGAATGCTGCCCGATGCCCGGTGGCAGTGGCAGAGTTACCCGTCTGACCAGCCACCTCCCGCCCACCCCACCATCTCACCTTCCTCGGGGTTCAGGTTCAGATAGCGGTGCAGATCCTCCATCACCCAGGCCAGCAGCGACCGGTAACGTCCCTGCCCACTGTCGCCCGACTCCAGGGTCACCCTGCTGCCCGCAGCGGTGGTGCCACAAGCCGCCAGTTCCAGGGCTGCACCCTGAGGGAGGGCATCTCGGCAGAGCCAGCAGTGCCGGCTCGGTGCGGGCACGGGCCCACGGTCCATCGCGGCCCCTCTCCGCCCGGGGGCAGCGGGCACGGCCAGGACCGCGGCCACGCTGGGCAGGCAGGACTCCTTCCCCCGGCCAAGGGCAGCATATACGCGGAAGTGTGGCTCTGAGACTGTGCGGCAGCAGACTGTGCCCGTGCAAAACAACTCCAAGGCAACTGTGGGCAGGTTGACAACATCCGCTGGGACCCAGGCTCCCAGCAGTTCACCAGGGAAATGACGGCAAAGGAAGGTTGCGGCACAAACACAAGCTGCAGGAGAACAGCAAGGTTCACACCCAGCACCCGTCCTCCAAACAGTCACTCCATTCATCGACAGGGTTGAAAGGCCGGATTCCTCTTTCACTCTTAGAGAACAGGTTGTCCAGGTATGAGTAACACTGAGGCTGTGGGCAGGTCATGGGGCAGCCCAGCCAATTCAGCAGAGAATGAGGGAGTAATCTACAGACAGTGGCAGGGAGGTAGAGGGGAGGAACTAGTCACTGACAGAAGAGAATAAGGGAGAATACCGCTTACAGTCAGCGATAAGGGCACAAGAAATGAGTGTGAAGAGGGGAAAAATGGGTCAATGTTAGGGAATAAAGTGAGATTACTCAGTCAGTGTTAGAACCTTTCAATTAAAGGGTTAATTCTGGAATTAACTCCTGCAATCTGGGGTTTAATCCTACTCCAGCATTAACCCCCCCCCCTCCCTCCCCCCCTCCCCCCCCCCCCCCAACCATCACCCCCAACTCCTTCCCTGCCCCCCTGCAGCTCCTTCCCATCCACTTGAGGATTAAAATCCACTTCAGGGTTAATTTCCTAAATCCTGGATTAAGATTTACTCCGACTAATCTCTGGTACAAGAGCTGCCACAGCCAGATTTAATGTAACTAACTGCCCGGCCAGGAATCCTGGATGTAAGCAGTGTGTTTATTGATGTTTCTGTAAACGTCCTAATCCTGAGGATTAATAATGTCACAACTGATGAAGATCAATGTGAGGGAGGTAACACTGCTCTTGCTGCATGCAGTGGAAGTCAGCGGTTTCAAGCCCAGCTTCACGAGCAGCAGATGTAAACCCACCTCCTCCCCTGTCCATGGTCCTGAACTCTCCGTCCAGGTAAAGCAGTGGTCTACGTGTAGCTGCAGTTTCTGTCCCCACTGTGGGTTCCACTACACTGGGAAGGCCATAACAAAGTGGATCAATGTGTTATGGAACGTCTCCGTCTTGAGCTTGCCGTTGCCCAACACGTTATTTCTCTACCTTTGGCATCTCCCAGGCTTTTAGACTTTACTTTAGAGATACAGCGTGGAAATAGGCCCTTCGGCCCACCGAGTCCGCACCGTCCACCATACACCAGCATTTTCCTACACAACAGTTACATTTTTTACCAAAGGCGAATTAATCTACAAACCTGGACGTCTCTGGAATGCGGGAGGAAACCGGGGCGCCCGGGGAAAACGCACGCAGTCACGGGGAGAATGTACCAGCTCTTTACAGACAGCACCCACAGTCAGGATCGAACCCGGGTCTCTGGTGATGCAAGGCAGCAATTCTATCACTGTGCCATCGTGCTGCCCGCACGCAATGCCCTCACCCTGCCGCTCACTTTCTCTTCCAGCCAACATCATACCTCTTGCTTTCCTCTCTTCATTTCTGTTTGCAGAGGCCCGTTGCTAGCTGCCCAGCGCTGGGACAACTTGTAGGGGTGTGGCTGGGCTTGGCCTCCACTGCCACTTACCTGGGGTGACTGAGGAAGAATGGCCACGGGTTGGAACTGTCAGTTTCCTGTCCCTCTAAGGCCTGAGACTGCACGGGAACACTGGTCCACCAAACCCCTCCTCTGCCGTTGCCACTACACCTTCCTTCACCACCATCACAACCTGCCACTCATTCACCCACCACTGCCTGTCACCAACCCTCTCCCGCTCCATCCTCACTCCCCCTCTCACCGAAACCCCTGGATGATAATGGGGTTGTGTACAGGTGGATACCTTACTGATAGGGACAGGTACGTCATTGTATAACATGGGTACACTGGTTTGGTTCACGCCTGGTAAATAATGCATGGACGACACTAGCGGGCACTATGGCATGGTTTTAACACTGGATCTGTCACCGTACAACACAGGTACAGCACAGATAAGTCACAGTACAGGTGAGTACCGCACAAATCTGCAATACTGGACCACCTGGACTGTGAACCTCTTCTTCTGAACAAGTATTGACTCAGTGAGATTTCATTGCAGCAGAAGGAGCCAGAATCATTTGTACACCAAGCAGCAGTTCTGATTTTGGAGCTTTTTTCCGAAGATTTTGCTGCGGAAAATCTCACTCAGTCTCTGCTGCTGTAAGCCGCCCTGTGTGTGGGTTAAAGGCAGCACTAACTGAGCATTCTCACAGGTGCACATCACCTCTCTGACTGGTCTGACCACCCCACGGGGAACTGCCCCACGATGATGGTCTTACCACACACCATACACATGTGGTGTATGTTCCACAGGGCGTAGTGGTAGAATCGCAGGCCAAACAGCGCTTGCGGCGCCAGAGACCCGGGTTCGATCCCGCCAACTTGTTCTGTCTGTACGGAGTTTGTACATTCTCCCCGTGACCACATGGGTTTTCTCCAGGTGCTCTGGTTTCCTTCCACATCCCCAAGACGTTTGTAAGTGTAAGTGTAAATTATCCCTCGTGTGTGTTAATGTGCGGGGATTGAGGGTCGGTGCGGTCCCACCATCCCGCAGTGGACCCCCCCCCCCCCCCCCCCGACAGTCTGACCCCCCCCACTGTCCCCACTGCCCCACTCCCCTGATGGCCTGACCCCCCCACAGTAGACACACCCCCCCCCCCCCCCATTCAAAGCCAGAACAGACTTTCCTCAAAGCTGAACCATCAGAGCGTACACAGGCTATTCCATGCACCCAGGAGGAAAATGAAATAGATAAATGCAGATCAGCCAAGGCAGACTGTTTGGACTGTCTGCTTCTGAAGCCCTGATCATAGCAATCTCATCCGACATGCTCCATTGGCTCTCTGCTACGTTTTTCACAGTCTCCCTCACCTCCTGTAATTTCAGTTTCAATCCTTGTCCAATTCAATACATGCTGCCTATTAAACCCTTTGCTCGTACTTTATGGACATCTACTGAGCAGAGGAGGCCCTGCAGCCCGTCGTGCCTGTGCTAGCCCTTTGTTAAGCGCTCTTTCACTACTTGTGCTCCTTCATGCTTTTCCCCTCTTCCCTTTCTCATCAGCATCAGATTTTTTCAGCATCGAAGTGGTCCCTTTGGCTGACCATTGTCCCACTCTACACCAATCCTGGGGGGGGGGGGGTAGTCTTCAATGTCCTGACCTGGCTAAATGCCTCCATTATGATTGTATCAGCCTCCACAACTCCCTCTCCCAGTGTGTTCCTGACATCAACCGCTCTCATCACCTCTCCCCTCTAATCCTCTCTAAATCTCCTCTCACCGTAAACCAATGCCTTCTCGTCTTAGACAACCACACCGTAGAAAAAAGATTCCTGTTTTCAACCTGCTCCGTCCCCTTGTAATTTTGTACACTTCAATCAAGTCCCCTCTCAGCCTCCTTCTCTCCAGGGAAGAAAAATGCAACGATGCAGCTTCTCATACCTGAAATCCTCCAATCTAAGCAGCATCCTGGTGAAACTGGTCTGCACTTTTCCCAGCGCAATCACATCCTTCCTCATATGTTATGCCATGAAAGCAAGCACTCTATCCGGGCCTTTAACTATTCGGTAAGTTTCAATGAGGTTCCCCCCCCTCATCCTTCCAAATGAAGATGGCACGGTGGCGCAGCGCCAGAGACCGGGTTCGATCCCGGCGACGGGCACTTGTCTGTACGGAGTTTGTACGTTCTCCCCGTTAACCCGTTACCGCGTGGGTTTTCTCTGAGTTCTCCGGTTTCCTCCCACACTCCAAAGACGTACAGGTTTGTTGGTTAATTGGCTTGGTATAAATGTAAATTGTCCCGAGTCTGTGTAGGATAGTGTTAAGGTGCGGGGACCACTAGTCGGCTTGAACTCGGTAGGCCGAAGGCCCTGTTTCCGTGCTGTATCTCCAAACTAAACTAAAATAAACTAAAACTCCAGCGATACAGTCCCAGTTTTGTCAAACGCTCATCACATGTTAACCCAATCATTCCTGGGGTTATTGTTTCAGCACAAACTAATGACCAGAGTGACAAATACAAAGTGGTATGAGAAGGAGAAGGCCCCATAATGCGATACCTCGAGACATATCCTTCAGTGAATTCAGGGAAACTTTAAGGAGATAAACCAACGCCAGTCTAAATGTGTGTTGGAAGGAACTGCAGGTGCTGGTTTAAACTAAAGATAGACACAAAATGCTGGAGTAACTCAGGCAGCATCTCTGGAAAGAAGGAACGAGTGGGTGATATTTCGGGTAGAGACCCTTCTTCAGACTGAGAGTCAGGGGAGAGGGAGTTCACGTCAAACTAGAAGGGTGTTGCTGGACATTGAGGACACGGCAACAGCAGGGAGAGAGTTCCTCTGTGTTCCTGCACCCATTCTCTGAGCGCTCGCCGAACAATAAGTACAAGTTGGGCGAGTGTGGATGAGTGAGTTTGTGTCCATGTGTGTCCATGTGTGTCCATGTGTGTCCATGTGTGTCCATGTGTGTCCATGTGTGTCCATGTGTGTCCATGTGTGTCCATGTGTGTCCATGTGTGTCCATGTGTGTCCATGTGTGTCCATGCTCATGTGTAAAGGTCAGGGTGTTTGTGTGTCCATGGGCATATCTACACCTCTGTGTGGCGGGGATTCTGTGCAGATGTGGCTGTCATTGTAGATGGATGAACAAACGTGCTTGTGTACTTGGGCGCGTCCCTGAGCCAAGTGCACGTGTGTGTACGTGGAGTATATCCCTCATGTGTGCCTCTCTACTTGTGTGTAAATGGGCAGCCACACATGGAGGCGCATGTTGTCGCCATGTCCTTATCTCCTCTCCATGTGTGTATATGGATGCGTGTGTGACGTTACCATGTGTGTATATGGATGCGCGTGTGACATTACCATGTGTGTATATGGATGCGTGTGTGACATTACCATGTGTGTATATGGATGCGTGTGTGACATTACAATGTGTGTATATGGATGCGTGTGTGACATTACCATGTGTGTATATGGATGCGTGTGTGACGTTACCATGTGTGTATATGGATGCGTGTGTGACGTTACCATGTGTGTATATGGATGCGTGTGTGACATTACCATGTGTGTATATGGATGCGTGTGTGACGTTATTTCTCCAAGTGTCTCCATCTGCACATTTTTTTGCAAATCTAACACGTCTTGTTAGATTGTCACTCAATGGCACTATAAAAGATGTTGCAGTCATGAAGTTGTTGTCTACACGATGAAGTCAACATGAATTGACAGAAAAAGGAAAAGCCCAGAATCATGTTGTGCGTTTCTGATTCTCATCTAAGCATCGATAAACAAGAAGGAAAAGAGACGATGTAGAATAAAATAGAATAAAACATTGTCAAGTGTGAATGGTGGGGGATTGTGGCTCTGGGTCTGTGGTCTGTACATTCACCCATCTCTCTGGAAATCTGGCACAGGCCGACAGGCCCTGGTTTAACACCAAACGTGTGCTGTACTGCAGAGGACATCCACTCAGAAGGAAGGACATAAAAAGATCTGCAGGCTCTCCTTCAGAGGAGGAGGTAAGTTCGCACTGGTCAATATTTATGACTGAAACAGATTTTATTCTCCGCTGAACTCGGTCGGGCTTGTTTGCAGATTGACTGCGGAGTTCTCTTGCAATGCAGCACTACAGCGCTGGGGCAGAGCTGCAATGCATGGGATGCCGTCTCTACGAGACGATGTCAAGCCAAGGTCCACCGTAGCCTTGTCAGGGAAGCATGGGAGATACCACTGCACTCTTCTGAAGAGCAGTGGAGTTCTCCTGGTGGCCTGACTGTATTACCCCTCAGTCAGTGCCCCAAAACTAATTATAGGGACAAGGGACTGCACAAAATGACACAAAGTGCTGGAGCATCTCAGCGGGTCAGGCAGCATCTCTGGAGAACATGGATAGGTAACATTTTGGAAGTCTTCTGACGATGGGTGCCTACCTGAAATGTCAACTATCCATGTTCTCCAGAGGTGCTGCCTAACCTGCTGAGTTACACCAGCACTTTGTGTCTTCCCCCCCCCCCCCCCAAAACAAATTGGTTGTGTTCTAAATTGGTTGGATGTGTTCCAGATAGGAGTATACAAATACTCGCCCACATCAGTGTTCAGTGAGTGTGTTGGAGGAGAATCTCTGCCATGTTGCTCTAAAGCGATCGTGGCTGCTTCTTGTCTCCCATCTTTGATACATCACCGCTCAAAGGTGTACAATACTGCTCAAATGTACAGGAAAACCATGGAACTGCCAGTAAATTATTTTGCCACCGTGCCTAATATGACCAGAGCTCTTTAAGTCCGATGTCTAATTATTGTAAGCAGGCATGGTCATATTTTGATAACAGATTAATTGCCCTCTCTCTGTAAAGTGGAAACCAGGTCCTTAAACCTAAATAACTCCAGCCACATCGGTATGAGGAGGGGGCTGCTCAACAGGTAACTGCATTAGATTGAGAGATACAATAGTCGATAAGCAACAAAAACATTTCAAATAAAGAATTCATAATTGAGGAGCCGTTGAATGATGTGAGGTGAGGTGAATGAAACCTCGGAGTTAGTGCTAGTTTAGAGACTTAAGAAATTGCCAGTGAGAGCAGTGCATCGAAGAAATGGGAACATTTTAGAAATCATCAATTTCCTTGAAGGACATTATGAACCACACAGATTTTTCAACTAATTGGAAGGTTTTATGGTCACCATCATTAATAGCGAGCAGCATTTCCAAAACTCCAGATTTAATGTGTTTAATGATTAAATCCACAGCAGTCTGTGATTTGTGATGGTGCAGTCCAAGATTTTTCAGATGGCTACATTCCACGCTTAGTGATAATACTATCCGTGTCTTGCGACTAGCTCTTGTTTTTGTGATGGGTGCGGTCCAGATTTTATTGAGAAGCTTGGTCCGTGCTTTAGGACTGGTGCAATCTACGTAGTGGGTGCAGTCCGTGTTTTGTTGGGGGGTACGGGCCATGTTTTGTGGCAGACTCAGTCAATCAGATACTGAAATGCTCGGTGGGTTCGAAGCCCGAGTTTCCAGTGGGCTACGTACTGGAGCTGGAGTTCAATAAATTGGAGCTGTTCTATCTTGTGGCAAAGTTCCCCCGCGTGCTTCTGTCCCTGCAGCAGCTTACAAACTATGTGTTTCTGCATTCTTCCCTCTTTATTAACCACAGCCTGATGCTGGCTGAAAATAAATCACACATCTTAGTGTAATAATAGGACACCTTAGTGGCTTCTTGCCAAAAATCATTACGGAAGAAACACTGGCTAGGCCCAGCATAGGGGAGGCAACCACTTCAGTTCCCCCCTCCCCTATTGGCCTCTCTGTCCACCTCCTCTTCCATTACCAGTTCTGATTAGTGCATTGTCACGTGTACCGAGGTACAGTGAAAAGCTTTTGTTGCTCGCTATCCAGTCAGCAGAAAGACAATACATGTTTACAATCGAGCCACTCACAGTGTACAGACACATGATAAGGGAACAATGTTTAGTGCAAGGGAAAGCCAGCAAAGGATAGTCCGAGGGTCACCAAGGAGGTAGAGTGAGGACACACCTAGATCAGGTAGCCGACAACCCAACAGGCCCAATTATTGAATTCTCCAATTGCAGGTCAATCCCACCCCTTTCCTTCTCAACCCCCCAGCTCCCCGCCCCCCAGTTCCACACCTCCTGCCCTGTCCCCCAGTTCCCAGCCCTTCATCCACCTCCTCCATCCACTGATCATCCATCCCTCCTCTCCATACTCCCTCAGTTGCTTTTCCTCCCTCCACCCCCATTCCCTTCTACCCACCATCACTCCCTCTGGTTCTACATGTCACTCCCCGTTTTCCTTTCATCCCAGATTCCACCATCTGCACTCTCTTGTCTTCTCCAATTAACTCCTCCCACCCCGGTTACTCTCTCCAGCCATCGCTCCCCCTCCTGACTCACCTGCCGATTGGCCCCTCCACCTAGATCCACCCACTCTGCCACCTCTTGCCCCGACTCCTCCTCTCTCAACCAGCTATCTTCCCCCCCCCCCCCCCCCCCCCCCCCCCCCCCCCCCCCCTTCCTCTCCATCAGTCTGAAGAAGGGTCCCAAGCCACAAGAGAGAGCTAGATAGGGCTCTTAAAAATAGAGGAGTCAGGGGATATGGAGAGAAGGCAGCAACGGGGTACTGATTGTGGATGATCAGCCATGATCACATTGAATGGCGCTGCTGGCTCGAAGGACTGAATGGCCTACTCCTGCACCTATTGTCTATTAAAACTTCACCTGTTTATTTCACTCCACGGATGCTGCCTGGCCTTTTGAGTTCCTCTAACAGTCTGTTAACTAGTCTACAGCTCAAGGCCCCAGCATCAGCAGTCTCCTGTACTTCCATCGTTAATAATCGCTCAGCCCAGTTTAACATCTGTGCAGCATTTTAATCTCATATGTGAAATAATGACAATGTGCAAAGCCAAGGTTTGGGTGAACTTGAAATGCATAGATTTAAATCCCCTGCACTCATTGTTCCACAGTCTCTACTGGTTCAATGGTACTTTATTGCCACTTGTACCTAAGTACAGTGAAATCCTTATTTTGCATACAGTTCTGTGACATTAGGCACAATCATATTAAGTCTGAGCTATCGTTAATCAGACTTCAAGGTTATACCATGCACTAAGTATTCTACTCTTTATCCTCTATCTGTGCACTGTGTATGGGTTGATTGTGTTCATGTATAATAGTCTTTTCTTGACTGGAGAGCATGCACTCAAAAGCTTGTCACTCTACCTTGGTACATGTAACAATAATAAACTAAACTAATATAAACCAAGCTACAAGAGTGTAAGATAGTAGACCGTACACACTGAGCCCGGATTCCAGTCGCCACATTCTAGGCGCCATCTTGTCGCCTTCAATTCCAACTTTGTCGTAGTGTCGTAGTCTTGTCTTGACCATCTTGACCATAAAGGCCCCACCATTCAGTTAAGGGCCTGTCCCACGAGCATGCGACCTGCATGCGGCAAGCTCGACCAAACCGGAAGCGGGGGGCGCGCGGAGGTAGAGTGAGTGACGTGAACTTCGAGCGAAGTCAGCGGGAAGTTCGCGCATGACGTACGGCGTCAAGACGCTTTGTACGACGTCGTGACGCTGCGTACGGCGTCGAGGCGGCTGCGGGCCGGCAGGCCGATGCTGCGCGGAATTTTTGAACACGGTCAGTTTTTCGGAGCCCTGCGCGATGTCGGGGCCAGCTCCGCACAACTCCATACGGCTCCAGCGATCAAAGTGGGACCGGCCCCGCGAGGCGCAAGCGACCACGTTAGGTCGCGCTTGCCGCATGGAGTCGCATGCTCGCGGGACAGGCCCTTTACACTCCATGCCTCACCCAGCTGTATCTCGCTGGTATTCAGATTGCCCCAAAACCCTCTACATATAATGACCCATAAAGAAGTAACGACACAACAGATGATTTTCAAAGCTTTCTGAGCTGAATTGCATCAGATTCCCTCATCCTTCAACCCAATTATAGCCACAACTTGCATTTCCACGGCATCTTTAATAAGAGTAAAATCTCTCAAGCTGCTCCACAAGAACATTAGTGAGTGAAAAATGGGCAACAAGTCCCATAAGAGATTTGGGGATCGGTACCTAAAGCCTGGTGGAAGAGGAGTAAGTGTTAAGGAGCAAGCTTAAGGTGAGAGATAAGGATAAGGAGGTTGAGGGAGGGGAATTCTAGAAGCCAAATTCTGTTCGCCCAATATAACTGGGGAGAGGCCTGAGGATTACAGATTTCAGAGAGATATTATTCAGAGTGGATAATTGTGTTCACACCCTGCCCCACACCACATCCACTTTGGCCACACACATCAATACCTCATCACCCCTCAAACTTTACACTTTAGAGATACAGCATGGAAACAGGCCCTTCAGCCCACCGAGTCTGTGCCGACCAGCTATCACCCCATACACTAGCACTATCCTACACACTAGGGACATTTTCATTTACAACTCAATGAAACCCATTAACCTACAACCCCGGAAGTGGCCGATTCGGAGCTCCAAGCCGCTGCGGTTGTTCTCCCGTTCCGACGTCAGAGTTCCATCATCTCGGCGAGAGAGGGCCTGAGCATCGGGCCACCCACAGCGGCGACTGCGGAGGGCTCGGGAGGCCCCGACCACGGGTGTACATCAAAGAACATTGAGTGAACTTTGGGCCTCCCCTCACAGTAGGAAACTTTCATTCCGCTGTGCAGGGGATGTTTATGTTAAAATACTATCGTGTTTTGTTCTTTTTTTTTTTCCGAATGGCTGTATGGTGGCCCCCAAATTTCACTGTATCAATTGGTGCATGTGATAATAAATGTCTCTTGAATCTTGAATCTCTGGAATGTGGGAGGAAACCAGAGCACCCGGAGCAAACCCACATGGTCAGAGGGAGAGCATCTAAACACTGTAGAGGCAGCACCCGTAGTCAGGATCTCTGGTGCTGTACGACAGCAACTATACCGCTGCATCACTGTGCAACCAAACCTTGTCCATCAACCTGTATAGTGCACATCCCTGTGACATCATCCCCATCTGAACCCTTTGTCCAAACCCCGCCCATTTGGTCTGTGTTTAGCTCAAGAACGTGTCCCTTCCATTTTAACCACAGTAAGCTTCAAACAAAATATGGATATGGATTTTCCCCTGGATCGAGGTCCTTGCTTTATTTTCAGAGCAACATCGACTTTCTCAGCTTCGAGAATATTCTGAAACAGACTGGATTCATCTATAGAGCCAAGGAAGTCAATAAAAGCTGCCAATACCACAATAGATTTGTTTTAAAGTTGATTCAATATGCCAAGTGAATAAAAGAACAGAAGTCCTTGTGTTTCTATCGCAACTTCATCTCCTTTAGAAGAACCCCAGGCACCTTATGCAAAATGTGCTTCTATTGTAGGAATCGTGGTACTTGATGCTTGAACAGCAAGATACAACAAAAGAGCAATGTTATAATAAGATAGATAGTCCCTAGTTATGGCGTGGGCAATAGGTATTGACCAGGAAATTGTCCCACCAGTCCCCTTCCAAACAGAGAACTGGTATTATCCCCAGCTGAGGGCTGACATTGCCCTAGGAGCCAGCATCCCTGGGAGAGCAGCTTCCCACCATCCTGAGGCCAATGTCAGCTGAGACTTCACGCTGCTGTGTGCAAGGCTCCCCAGTCAGCTATTAACCCCGGCAGTGCCTCGTGGCTGCTTCCCTCGGCCATTTTTTACTACCTTGCTCTGGTTTTTCCCCCACCCTCTACTTTCAGTCTGAAGAAGGGTTTCCTTATATAAGAATATATAAGAAGAACCCAATTATTCACAATATAATAAGAATTTTGAAACAAATAAAAGTATCCTTGAAATTAAATAATTTATCAGTACTAACCCCACTATTGAACAACCCCGCATTCAAACCTTCTCTCATCGACAACACATATCAACAATGGGATAGACTGGGGATTAGGAAAGTAGGGGATATGTATGAAGTGGGCAAACTGTTATCATTTCAACAATTAAAATTAAAATTTAAATTGAAGGATAATCAATATTTTAAATATATACAGGTATGTGACTTTATTAAGAAATATACACATAGATTTCAAGCTATATTTTTAGATCCTTTAGAAGAAGCAATGAATATTAAGGCTGATTCACAAAAATTAATATCATACTTTTATAATAATATATTAAATAGAGAATCACCCTCAACAGAAGCATTAAGGGAAGATTGGGAACATGAGCTAATGATAAAGATCTCGAAGGATAGATGGGAAAAGTATTTGATGAATACACATAACTGTTCTATTAATGCAAGACATAATTTAATTCAATTCAAATTATTACATAGACTATATTATTCAAAAACGAGGTTGAATAAATTTTATCCAAACGTCTCTCCCAGATGCGATAAATGTTTGTTTCAAAACGCTAATATAACACATTCATTTGTAGGATGTACAAAGTTGAATAAATTTTGGAGTGATATATTTGATATATTTACAAAGCTTTTCAAGTCAAGAATAGAACCCAAAACGGAATGGATTATATTTGGAATAATAGGAGAAGATACCAATTTAAATAAAGATCAAAATGTTTTTTTTAAATTATGGGTTAATAATTGGAAAGAAATTGATACTTAAATTTTGGAAAAATACAACCACACCAACTGTTAAAATGTGGATTAGGAATATGATGGACATAGCACGCCTTGAAGAAATGAGACTCCGACTAATAGATAAATATGACCAATTCTTAAGGAGTTGGTCTCCTTTCATCGACTTTTTGGAATCATGTGATGCAGCGGTACCGTAAAGATTGCTGATTTCAGTTCATGACGCGGATAGATCTACATCTCCGAATACAGATTTGAAAAATTCTCTTTTAAGGGGCCTTCTCTTCTATTGCTTCTTTCCACTTTCTCTCTTCCTTTTTTATTTTTTATATACACACTTCACGTTTTTCTACTCTCTACCATCTATTTTTCCACTTTTTCCTCTTTCTATTGTTTTCTTTTTCTTGTCCTGCTTACTTCCTTCTTATAACATAAAACTAGAGGTTGTACATAGAATGGATTACGGTATTACATAGTTGGCACCTAAAATTAGGTTCCACTGTACTGTTTTGTGCTGTATTAACTTCTAATAAAATTTAAAAAAAAAAAAAAAAAAAAAAAAAGAAGGGTTTCCGACCCGAGACGTCACCTGCTCCTCTTCTATGGGCGGCACAGTGCCTAGCAGTAGAGTTGCTGCCTTACAGCGCCCGTGACCCGGGTTTAATCCTGACTGCGGGAGCTGTCTGTGCGGAGTTTGTATGTTCTCCCCGTGACTGCGTGGGTTTTCTCCGGGTGCTCTGGTTTTCACCCACTCGCAAAAGACGTTCAGGTTTGTAGACTATTAGGCTTGGTAAAATTGTCAATTGTCCCTAGTGTGTGCAGGATAGTGTTAGTGTTTGGGGATCGCTGTGTACTCGCATGTTTCCGCACGGTATCTTTAAAATCCCAGAGATGATGCCCGACCCACTGTGTTGCTCCAGCACTTTATGTCTATCTTCGGTATAAGCCTGCATCGGGCAGGTCCTTTCTACACACCCTCTCTACCAGCCTTTTGGACCCCATCTCAGGTACCGATTCAATGCTCACCGACATTCCCTTTATTCCCTCCCCTCCCACTCTGTTTCGATGCTCCCTCCTGCCTGTTTCCAGTCCCTTGTGGAACATCTGCTCCAGAATGCATTCTTGCAGTGGAGAGTGTCCAGTTGGCTCTCAAGCTGGGCAACCTTCTGCTGGGGCAACAGTGCCTTTGTGCGCTCCGTTCATTTGCATTCGCCCTGCACGACACCTGGTCTGGCCCACTGCCCCACGAGCTGCCAGCACATCCTGCCAATCCTATTTATATGTCTCATACCAGCCGATATTGTTTTTTTAGTTACTGCTTATTGAATTACAGCGACTTATTCACTTCCTTTATTTTTTGCCAAACCAGACTTGAAAATGTATTTTTTCGTCTGACTTTGCCTGAAGCGATTTTCCAGGAAAAGGTTGTGAGTGAGCACGGATAACAATGCAGGGACTGAGTGGGAGATAAGACTCGGGGGAGGAAAGTGAGAGGGAGAGAAAGGGAAAGCAGGGGAGGGAAGAGAGAGGGAGGCAGAGAGAGTGAGAGAAGCTACACAGTGGGAGGAGCTACTGTGCAGAGAGGGATAGAATTAAACCGGGAGCAAAAGACAGGAAATGCTTGAGAGGAAGGGCCCAAAAAGAGAAGCAAAGAATAGATCAGGTAGACGAGCAGAGTCTGTTGCCCAGAGTAGAACAATCAAGAACCAGAGGTCATAGGTTTAAGGTGAGGGGGGAATGATTTAATAAGGATCTGAGGGGCAACCTTTTGACACAGAGGGTGGTGGGTGTATGGAACGAGTTGCCAGTGGAGGTAGTTGAGGAAGGTACTTAAGAAACATTTAGATAGGTATATGGATAGGACTGGTTTAGAGGGTTTATAAACGCAGGTAGATGGGACGCGTGTAGATGGGACATGTTGGCCAGTGTGGGCCGAAGGGCCAGTTTCCACTCTGTAAGACTCTATGATTCTATGAGAAGTGAGGGCTAAAACGCAACACGGGTAAAGAGAGAGATGGGTTGGAGGGGGAATAGGAAAGTCTAAAGAGAAGGTGCAGGCTGCAAAGTGCTGAGTGAGGGAAGATGTGAAGAGAATTTAGAAGATATAATGTGGGGGGGGGGGGGTGTTGAAAAAGCACGGGGTAAGTCGAGAGATGGGGAAAGCAAAGGTAAAATAAAATTGAACAGAGAAAAGAAAGAATAAAGGGAAAGGGGATGATAGATACAGAGGAATGGAAATGGGACTTGTGGTCTTGAGACTGTTAAAGTCATTGCTTGCACTGCTGTGGCTGCCTGTCTAACCTGATCAGTGCCATTCCCTTGCCGTTACCTTGATGATCCAGTCTTTCACTAGTCTGTTAGCTCTGGGTGCTGTTTGAAAGCTGCACTTTATCCTTCCTGCTCATTGTTTCAACATGGACCCAGGAGACAATCATTTATTCTATTAGATCCTTTCATCCTCGCCCTACGGGAGGTTTATCTTTGCCCACCCGCGTGCTCGGAGCCCGCCCTGTCACACAGGCTCGTGTTGCAGCCTCGTTGATCCGACTGTTCACGTAAAATATCAAAAGGCGTCAGTCTTGGGTGTAACAGACCCGCTCCGACCATCGATTCCGACACGACGACCTTGCTCCTGTCTGTCTTGTAGAGCAACCACCCATTCTGTAGCAATCAAAGTCCTAAAACCCTCCACTGCTTTGCAATCTTCTTCAAACATCCCACCATAAATCACAATCAGACACAAGCAGGCTCCCTGAATAGAACTCATCAAGCAAGAACTCACCAGGTGTGGGTGGAGGCCACTCAGCCCATTTTGCCTATGCCATCCAGCTGATGTGATCTGCTCTGATCTTCTCCCTTAACCTTGGTTTCTTGGTCCTCCAAAATATTCCAAATGAAATTTAAACTGGAGGTGGTGAAGGGAAGGGAAGCCAGAAAGGGTTTTTCGGAAGAAAGAGCTACCTTAAATTTAGTTGTTTAAGAAGGAACTGCAGATGCTGGAAAATCGAAGGTACACAAAAAAGCTGGAGAAACTCAGCGGGTGCAGCAGCATCTATGGAGCGAAGGAAAAAGGCAACGTTTCACAACCTCATTAACATGCCGACTTTGAAGAAGTTCTCCTCCTCCCTCCGGAGACAGTTTCACAAGCTGCTCTCTAACATTCTCCCAATTCTGTTAGCCCTTGCTGTCTCCTCCCCTTCCTATCTCTCCCTTAGCCCTCAGTCTGCCCAAAAGTTGCCTATTTGCTTCGCTCCACAGATGCTATTGCACCCGCTGAATTTCTCCAGCTGTTTTGTGTACCTTAAATTTAGTTGTATCTGGTTGGGTAACTATGGTAGGGTGAAGATTATTCCATGCTTTAATTGTGCGGGGCACGAACAAATTGCTGTACACATCTGTCTTGGTAGCTGGAATCGCAAATTGGATCGAATGCCCTCGTCTGCTCATAATTGGTTTGGGTTTGGTGTAGGTTTTGTAATCTATGTCGAGCTGACCATTTAACATTTTGTAAACACAAGTCAAACGGTGAGCTTCACGTCTGTCACGTCTGCCACCAAGTCTTTTTCTGTCGCAAAGAACGTCAATGCTCACCTGCTACTCCAGCAGGTAGCTTGTTCCTGGGAGCAGACCTGATACAAGCATATCTAGAAGATAGGGCAGCACAGTGGCGCAGCGGTAGAGTTGCTGCCCTACAGCCCCAGAGACCCAGGTTAGATCCTGACTACAGGTGCTGTCTTTGCGGAGTTTGTACATTTGTACGTTCTCCCTGTGACCTTGTGGGTTTCCTCCAGGAGCTCTGGTTTCCTCCCACATTCCAAAGATGCACAGGTTTGTAGGTTAATTTACTTCAGTGAGTTGCCCCTCGTGTACAGGATGTGAAACTGGGATAACACAGAACTAGTGCACTGATGAATGATGGTCGGTGTGGACTCTGTGGGCAAAGGACTTATTTCTATGCTGTATCTCTAAACTATCTCACAATTATGTGAAATTACGAGAGGCATAGATAGGGTAGAGAGTCAGAACCTTTTTCTTAGGGTGAAGATGTCAAAAACTTTAAGGTGAGAGGAGCAAAGTTTAGAGTGGATAAGCAGGGCAGGTGTTTTACACAGAGTGGTGGGTGCCTGCAACGCACTGCCTGGGGTGGTTGTGCCTGGGGCAGACACGCCAGTGGCCTTTGAGTCACTTTTGGATAAGCATATGGATATGCAGGAACGCAGGGATGTGGGTTACATGCAGGAAGGCACATACTGTCCATCGGTTGGAAAGTTTGTTCTGTGTTCAGTCACCAGATAATACAGACCCATATTCCCGGAACCCATTTACAATTTCCCATCTACAAGGAGTTGAAACTCCATCACTGGCTGGTGCGATTCCGGGGAAGGGCCTGGAAGGGGAAAAGTAAATGTGGTCTGGGGGTGTGGTGGTCGGGGGAAGAGGGTGGGACCCCATCCGCAGCTTGGCTTATTGCTTTGGGCTCAGCTAGGACCAGGCTGACTCTTCAGGGCCATACTCTATTGCTACAGCTAGGTGGTGCTGTGATCACAGGTGCACATTCAGGTGCATATTCGGGGGGGAAGGAAAGGCTCTTGTTACTGTGGGACCTCGGCATGCCCCAAACCCCATCACTACTGGGATGCTGTTGAAACAGCCACTGTTGGACCGCAGGACAGTCAGCATCCCACAAACAGTAATGTGACAACGGGCAGCACGGTGGCGCAGCAGTAGAGTTGCTGCCTCACGGCGCCAGAGACCCATGTACTACCCTGACTGTTACAGGGGGTTGTCTGTACGGAGTTTGCACGCTCTCCCCGTGACCGCGCGGGTTTTTCTGGGTGCTTCGGTTTCCTCCCACACTCCAAAGACGTGCAGGTTTGAAGGTTGTAAATATTGTAAATTGTCCCCAGTGTGTGTAGGATAGTGTTAGTGTACGGGGATCACTGGTCAGCACGGATTCGATGGGCCGAAGGGTCTGTTTCTGTGCTGTATCTCTAAAGTAAACTAAACTAAACCCGAGAACCTGTTTCTTGTTGATGCTGTTGGTGGGATGGCGGTTGGCCAGGATACCCGGGACAACTCGCGTTTCTTCTTAAGAATGCTGTGCATCTTAAGACACAGGGATAAGACTGTCCCCGTTGAATTAAGGACACAGCGGTACACCTCGTGTAGACAACATTTATTCCATCATTGCTCGGATGAAATAAAAAATCTTGCTATTCCCCAAAACAGCTGTTACATTTGCATGTGTAGAAACAGACAAGGCGCTTCAAAGAAATTCACCACACATATATTTCATGCAATCTCTGGGTGAAGGAGTTGCTGGCAAGAACGAGAAGTTGCTGCTCGCTTCTCAATATCCAACCCTAGGTTAGGAGGAGCCACCCCCAGCTTCAATGGCAGTTCTCCAAGCCTGGCAAACTGGGGAAGGTCTTCCGACAGTGGTGATAGGGTGGGAGTTCCAGGATTTAGACCCAGTGGTGTGGAATGAAATGCCCATGTACTTCCTCGTCAGGGGGGTGCATGAGTCACAGGGGCACTTGCGGGACGAGAGGTTCCTGTGTGCCTGCTACCCTTGCACCCCAAGGTGGCGGACGCCGCAGATTTAGGAGACAGAGTGGAAGAAGCTTTCATCGATTACAACAAGTGCTTCTTGTAAATAGCATGCACACCAAGCAGCTGATGGAGGCAATACATTCTCAGGGTAACGGATTCAGTGCCAAGCCACTTGGCTCCTCTACCCTATATAGCGCTGAGCATCCTATATATTAATGGAACTGCTTTCAACTAGGCAAGAGGAGTATCCCATCACAATCCAGACATCTGCCACATCGGTGAATCAGTCCGGAATCCTTCTAAGACTTAAACACCAGTATTATACCAATACCAAGCTTTTCGCTTATTTCATTTCTTTCTCTATTTTTCTATTTTTACTTTAACGCGGCTGATCTGGCTTTGACATTTGGAAATATCTTTCTTTCATCTCGACTGACAGAATGTCAGTGGCAGAGTGGGGACATGTATCCCACCGTTGACTACAAGATCAAAGTGACGGTCTCGGTACAGTGACAAGACTGCCAATATATTTCAATGGCTTTGTGACACCTTCACGGTGAGGAAGCACTGGTGTATGTATGACTTATTTCTGATAGGTTTGCAATCAGACGCCTCGTTTTATTGGTGGTTGTTAACTGTTGTTATGGATTATGGGGAAGAACTGTCATCTTTCTAGGTTTTGCTTTCTCTCGAGTTTGCTATCAACCGTGTTTAAATCTCAGATTTTAGTTTAGTTTAGTTTAATGATACAGCGTGGAAACAGGCCCTTCGGCCCACCGAGTCTGCACCGGCCAGCGATCCCCGCACATTATCACTATCCAACACTAGGGACAATTTACATTCATACCAAGCCAATTAATCTATACACCTGTACGACTCTGGAGTGGGAGGAAACCGAAGATCTCAACGTAAACCAACGCAGGTCACGGGGAGAACGTACAAACTCTGCACGGACAGCACCTGTGGTCAGGATCGAACCTGGGTCTCTGGCGCTGTAAGGCAACAACTGTACGACTGCGCCACTGTGCTAGGATGCATGGAACTAGAACCTACCATATACCTCAGTGTAGACTTACGAACTATCGTTAATTGGACTTGACGAAACCTTGTCTTGCACTAAACATCATACCCTTTATCCTGTGTCTGCTCACTGTGGACAACTCAATTGCAATCATGTGCAGTCTTTTCGCTGACTGGATAGCGCACAACACAAGGCTTTTCACTCTATCTTGATACACACATGACAATAATACACAAAACTAACCAACTAAACTAACAAATACTTTTTATTTTTCTTTGAGGGTGGAACGGTGGCACAGCTGTAGAGCTGCCAGGGACCCCGGTTTGATCCAGACTACGGGTGCTGTCTGGACGGAGTTTGTACCATCTCCTTGCGAACATGTTGGTTTTCACCGGCTTCCTCCCGCGCTCCAAAGACGTACAGGTTTGTAGGTTAATTTCATTTGGTGAAAATTGTAAATTGCCCCTAGTGTGTGTAGGACAATGTTAGTGTACGGGGTGATCGCTGGTAGGAGCGCACTCAGTGGGCTGAAGGGCCTGTTTCCGCGCTGTATCTCTAAGGTCTAAAATCAGAAGAAGGAGCCCTTTCAATGCTGGCCCTCAGAACAATGTCATCAATCCCCACTGATCGCCTCGTAACCTCTTCTCTTTCACATGCCCATTAAATTCCTGACTCTCGAACCGCCCGCCTAGTTATGCTGGCCAATTAACCTGCCAGCCAGCACATCGCTGAGATGTGGGAGGAGGTGAAAGTCCACACAGCAGCATAGGTCCAGATGAAGCCTCAGTGCGAGGTCACGAGAAAGCAGATTTCACTGCTATGTCACTGTACCACACTTATAGAAAGCAAACACTCCAGTCATAACTGCACACAATTAATAGCCTCAGACAAGTACTGATGATCAAAAGAGCACCGATCACAGTCATAATTGTGTGCCGTGGGACACTGCTGGCAGTAGTGAGGATATGCTCTACTTAATCGGACATTGTGAATATCCTTCGGGTCTCACTGATACTCGACATCACACTGTCTCCACTACCCAATATATGACAGAATATTTACCCCTCACTGTCCGTCTGATACACCTCAGTCACCACCATCACCTTGATACACCCCACACCCCTACATTACACACCCGATACTCACTATCATCATGACACACTCTCACCCCCACACTGATACACTCTCACCCACACTCTGACAGTCCAGCATACCCACCCTGACGCACTCCCCCACTCTCACGACTACCCTGATGCACTCTACACCCTCACCCTGACACTCCCCCACCCTCACCCCTACCTCTGGTACACTCCACTCGTGACATTTCACAGTGCCTGGTTTCTCTGGGCTGTGAGTGCTGGCAACACTCACTCATTGTGTGTGGACGATTCAATGGTTCCCACGTCTCTACACAAACTCCCCCACGAAATGCCAAGCCTTTACTGTGTAGCAGGGACACAAAGTCCCATCACCCTGCCAGCAATGTCATCTTTTATCAACGTGGGGAGGAGTTTGATCCCTGAGAGTCGGCACAGCGGTTGGCAGCGCAAGTATCGATCCCGCTACTTGGGGTGAAAGGGACCATGTGGTCTGGGTCGACCCCAGCCTGGAGTTAACGATGGTGGTGCCAGGCCCACGATGCGGACCTGACATTCACCATGGGGCTGCGGGCTGATTGGTGCGGGCTAGTTGTGGCCGGGGTTGAGGCCGCGATGTTTGCGGAGCATTAGCCTGGGTAGGGAGGTCCATCTCACCGCCCCAACACCAATAGGTGGCATTCCTGAAACTCATCACATCTGCTAAAGGGATGGCGAGGGATGGCCTCAGATCCCAACAGCTACTGAAGTTCCTAGCGTCATAGAGAGTCATAGAGCCATGTGGTATGGCAACAGGCCCTTTGGCCCAACCGGTCCATGCTGACCAAGCTGGTCCCATTGGCCCACATTTGGTCCATATCCCTCGAAACCAGAGCATGATGAGTCTGAAGTCACCACACCAGATTGAAACATCTGTGTTAGTACCAGGAATCGTTATAGCCTTGTACGTTGCAAATTCCCCATATCTTTCAAAACATACTTGGCTGATAAAGTATGATTATGATCATGATAGCTGGAAGTTGAGGGTAATATTGTCCAATAACATCAATATCTGCCCCTCTGCTCCTCAAAGCCCATTCCACCACTCAGTTCAAATCTGTCCACCAGGTCAGGTCAAACACCATCCCACTTCACCCAGCAAAACCTGGTGATCCTGCCGCGCTGGGCTCAGGAGGAGGAGGCCTTGCAGATGTCGGTCTTGCTCTGCCACTGAGTGAGATCAACGTTGTGGAGCCCCGCCTCAGATTATGGAGGTGGATGTTCGTACAAGGGACTCTGCCGCCTTGCACCTCAATTAGAGAAACAACCAAGCTCTTGATTCAATGTCAACATTAGTCCTCAACCTGACAATGCAACGTGGGTTAGAATTCACGCAGGAAAGAACTGCTGACGCTGGTTTACAGCGAAGATGCTGTACACAAAATGCTGGAGTAAGTCGGCACCTCTGGAGAAAAGGAATAGGTGACGTTTCAGGTCGAGACCCTTCTTCAGACTCAATGGCGTCTATGTGTCTGTGTATCATAAGATCATGTGATAGGAGCAGAATTAGGCCATTCGACCCATCAAGTCTACTCCGCTATTCAATCATGGCTGATCTATCTGTCTCTCTCGTCTCTCCTCTCTCTCGCCTAACCCCATTCTCCTGCCTTCTCCCCTTAACCCCTGACACCCATACTAAGCAAGAGTCTATCTATCTCTTCCTTAAATATATCCACTGGCTTTGCCTCCACAGCCTTCTGTGGCAAAGAATTCCACAGATTCACCACCCATCTGACTGAAGAAATTCATTTTGTTTTAAATGGGTTGAAAATCATTGGCTGGCAGCAGGAGATGAAGGCAGTGTGGCCTGGACCTCAGCCACACTTCAGTGACTGCTTGGTGGTGGGTGGGCTCGACAGAGGACCTGCTCTGCAGCACATACGTTGCCTTGTCCCACCGTTAAATAAGTGATGAACTGCTCGGCCTCTCAGGACTGACCTATCATGGCGGGAGCAATTGGCCTATTAAAAAACCCTCAGCTCGACGGCTCCCCAAGGAAGTAATTAAAACATTCGCTCAAAACTGTGGAACCAGCTACTGCTTGAGCCCCTGTGCCATGCTGCAGGAAGCTGTGCTAAATTTAGTATTGATAAATAAGCACGGCACAAACCGAGGCCTCTGTGCTTAATCCGTGTCAATCTTGAGGAGGCTCGTTGCTGCTTTCACCCCGAGTTGAGTAATTGTCTCAGCTCGTTCCCACATAACATCATTAGCTCACTCTGTTTAGACACAAACTCGGTGCAAGAATCAACCAAAACAGACACAAATAAGACTGAAATATTAATGACGGGCATGACACCGTGGTGTTTGATGTTTTTTTTTTTTGATGTGCTTTGTGGCGGCACTCTGTTTAAAACAGGAACACTGTCCTGTGCCGATGGTGGGTGGCAGCACAAGTGAAGTACCTGCAAGAGGTCACTGTCCTCTAGATCAGCGATTCACAACCTGGGGCCATATGGCAAATTTCACGGGGGGGGGCCACAGAAAAAATTTGGGATTCAGGGAGCCACTAGTTCAATGAAGGGGGGCACAGAACTACCACCCTGTTGCCTCCTAAATTTCAGTTCTACTAAATTTAAATCTATGTAGTTGAAATATTTTTGATGTTTGTGGAATAGAATAAAAGAGAATATATGTGCAATTAATAGACTGATATTTTTATGGAAGGTATTATAATATTGAAGTACTTTTTTTTCCGCTAATAATGTCACGGGGGGGCACAGAAAAATTAAAAGATCCCAAGGGGGCCATGAGCTAAAAAAGGTTGGGAACCACTGCTCTAGATGGTTCTCTCAGAAAGTGGCATAGAAAGGGGCATAGACAAAGACCCGGGCAAGGGGAACAGAGGGGGGAGAGAGGGAGCTGGAGGAAGAAGAAAGGGAATGGCAGAGACAGAGTGGCAGCTGGAGAGGCAGAGAGCAAGGAATATATAGAGATGTGAAATTGATCCATGATAGAAGGCTGGAGAGATAGAGTGAGACAGAGAGAAAAAGAGATAAGGATAAACGTCAACTGAAATCCAAACACAGACACACACACACACACACACACAGTGCAGGAACAGATAAATCTGGCACACATTCTGGCTAATATGGAGAGATAAATGCAGAGAAAGAATGAGACATGCTCACAGAGGCTCAGCAGCTAATTGCCTGGTTTCACAGCTTCTTGTCTATTTTTGTTTTCGAACAGGTTTGTCGGAGGCTCATTTTCTCAGAATATTGCCTCCCAATAGTTTTTTTTTTTTTTTTCAATTTTGGTGCAGTGAAGCAGAAGGGACCGAGGAAAAAAATATCTCTGGAACAATCAGGGGGAACGGCAGCAGATCACAGCAAATTAACCAATGCAAAGTTCCACAGCTCCGACCGACAATAATTGCAGCTGGAATGAACACCACCTGAGATTTGTAAATTTTGCCCCAGTTTAATCAACGAGCAACTTGTGCAGTAAGAAATCATTTTGCCAAAGACCAGGTCCTGTGAACTACAAGCTCGGAGATAAATACCTAATTGGTTACTTACCTTGCGCAGTTTAAAGCACCCACACACAACATGAATGAATACATTTGTGAAACAAAATCCTCGTAAAAGATTTAATCATGGTGCAGTGATGGTATTCAGTTTGTCAAATGACATGAGTTAAGTCATTGACTCCATCACATTGAATCGTTTTATTAACACAGACGGTTTCTGTCCTGACTTTTTGCACTGTCCCATTAAAGGCAGCAATGCCTTCAATGCCTGGGTCCGATCCCTTGGAACTCCCAGCTCAAACCCCCCTCACTTTATCTTTCCCTGCCTCCTGTACAAAACAAGGAGGTTTGGAGAGATGGCCAGAGGGAGCAACACTGGAAATTGGAGGAACAGCACCTCATATTCCGCTTTGGGGAGTCTGCATCCTGGGGGCATGAACATTGAATTCTCCCAATTTTGTTAGCCCTTGCTGTCTCCTCCCCTTCCCCAGCCCTCGGGTTGTCTCCTCCCATCCTCCAGCCCCCGGGCTCCTCCTCCTCCTTTTTCCTTTCTTCTCCCCGCCACCCCCCATCAGTCTGAAGAAGGGTTTCGGCCCGAAACGTTGCCTATTTCCTTCGCTCCATAGATGCTGCTGCACCCGCTGAGTTTCTCCAGCATTTTTGTCTACCTTCGCCTTTGTCAAGCATTTGCTCATCTCTCGTAATACCCCTCAAGCTTGGCCACGTATCGTGTGTTATGTCTCGTGTACACTTCAATGAAGCACTTCTGGATCTTTCACAATTCCAAGGGTGCAGTGCGGATGTTGCATGTTGCTGCACAAACCCTGGCAGCAGCTCCCCACCTCTGCGCTCAGTTTACATTCATACAGGTATCACAACATTGTTACAGTATGGAAGACCATTAGATTTGTACCTGCTCTGGAAGGGAACCGAATGGGCGGCAACGTAAGCTGAAAGAGCTGCCCAACTCCACCAGAACAGCCCAGCTTCTCTAGTCTGTCCACGTCGAGCCATAGAATCATACCGCACAGAAACAGGCCCTTCGGCCCGAATTGTCCATGCTGACCAAGATGCCCCATCTAAGCCCCTTCGGCCCCATTTACCCATGGAAAGACACACAATTCTGGAGTAACTCAGTGGGTCAGGCAGCATCCCTGGAGAACATGTATGGGTGATGTTTCGGGCCAAGACTTCTTCAGACTCCCCATTTACCCATGTTTGGCGTACATCCTTCTGAACCTTTCCCATCCATTTACCAGTCCAAGTGTATTTTAAATGTCCTTATAGTAGCTGCCTCAACCACCCCCTCTGCCATAGGAACCATAGACCCACCCTCTGTGTGAAGCGGTTGCCCCTCGGGTTCCTATTAAAACTTTCCCCTCTCACCTTCATCCTATGCCCTCTGGTTATTGCTTCCTTTCCCTGGCACGAATCCTTCAGCCCCGGTAAATCTGCCCTGCCACCACCGCATGCCCCGTGCAGGGTCCCGGAGCAGATCCCACACCAATGCATGTCTGTTAGTCGCAGCATCAACTGCTTGGCCAGAAAGACTCCTCCGTCCACGATTAACAAGTAATAAATATGCCTGTTGTTCTTTCATGCACCGTATCACACAACCGTGAACAGGTAGGGAACAGAACAAATTGTTTATTTGTCATCCATTTCTTTGTTGTTCACTCCAAGAGCAGAATGCACTGTGACATTTCTGCGACTGCACTAATGCTGTGACGAAGCTCTGCGGACTCCACTGCCTGCGACCTGCTGAACTGCAAAACATTAGGAACCACAGCTCGCAGGTATGGAGGAACAACAAACCCAGGAGAGGACTGCGGGAGGGCCACAAACCGAATCACTGCTGCCTCAAAGGAGGCGCGGTGGTAGAAAATATCCATTGGAACTGCATGGTGCAAAGGGAATCTTTCTGCAGAAATACATCGCAGTGAAGTCAAACATAGGACCATAAGACGATAAGGCATGGGAGGGCAGTTAGGCCATTCAGCCCATCGAGTCTGCTCCACTGTTCGATCATGGCTGATTCCGTTTAGTTTAGAGATACAGTGCAGAAACAGGCCCTTCGGCCCACTGGGTCCGTACCGACTAGCGATCCCCGCGCATTAACACTATCCACACACTAGGGACAATTTACACTTATACCAAGCCAAGTCGACCTACAAACCTGTACGTCTTTGGAGTGCGGGAGGAAACCGAAGATTTTTGAGAAAACCCACGGGGTCATGGGGAGAACGTACAAACTATGTACAGACAGCACCCGTAATCGGGATCGAACCCGGGTCTCTGGGGCTGCAAATGCTGTAAGGCAGCAACTGTACCGCTGTGCCACCTATAATAGTGCGATCTATTAGAATAGATAGAGCGATCTATTTTACCATCACAACCCCTTTCTCCTGCCTTCTCCCCGTAGCCTTTGACACCTGTACTAATCCCAGGAAACCTATCGATCTCCGCTTTAACACCGATCTGCATTGTAGTGTGAGGGAACAGCCTTGATGCATTGCATTGATGGCAAAAGTCCCTCACAATGGCATTGCAGCGGGAACGGAACTGCCTTGGAGCTGCACTGCAGCACATGTAAAATTACCAGGCAACCTTGTGGCAGCAAAGATGCACCAACCCTCATGCTGGACCATCTGGGGGGAACATTTAGTGGAGCCGCATGCAGCAAAAGGGGGAAGCCCGGGTAAACACATCGCAGCCATGACGAATCTCAACTCAGAACCGCACTGCGACACAGGGGAGATTCCTCGCGAACTGTGCCACAATCCAGGGCTTAATCCTTCATAATTGCCCCATAACAAGAGAAAACATATGGTCATAATCATAAGATAGGAGCAGAATGAGGCCATTCTGCCCTTCGAGTCTGCTCCGCCATTCAATCATGGTTGGTCTATCTCTCCCCTGTGCATCCTGCCTTCTTTACATAACCCCTGACACCCATACTAATCAAGAATCTATCTATCTCTGTACATGTGGCTTTTCACTGTACCTCGGTACACATGACAATATACTAAAACTGTAAACTCTGCCTTAAACTATCCATTGATTTGGCCTCCACAACAGTCAGTGGCAATGGATTCCACAGATTCACCACCCTCTGACTAAAGAAATTCATTTTCATCTCCTTCCTAAAGGTACGTCCTTTTATTCTGAGGCTGTGACCTCTGGGCCTAGGCTTTCCCACTAGTGGAAACATCCTCGCAGCATTCACTCTATATAGTATTGAGGAGGAACAAGCTTTAGGCTGCAGTACAGTGCAGGGGAAGATCCCAAAGAGCAGCATTGCAACAAGATTGGGGAGGGCTTTGCCACTGAACTGGGCTGCACTGCCAACCCCATGAAACTGTATTGCAGCGAAGCGCTCGATTCTGTCCCTGTCCCACTTAGGAAACCTGAACGGAAACCTCTGGAGACTTTGCGTCCCACCCAAGGTTTCCATGCAGTTCCCGAAGGTTTTTGTCAGTCTCCCTACCTGCTTCCACTACCTGCAACCTCCGGCAACCACCTGCAACCTCAGGGAACCGCACGGAAACCTGGGGTGGGGTGCAAAGTCTCCAGAGGTTTCCATTCAGGTTTCCTAAGTGGGACAGGGGCTATTAGAAATGCAAGTGCAGGGAAGGCCAGATGAAAAGGCATGGATTAGGGGGGTGGTGATCGCCAGAGCTTTTTTATACTGAGGTGTGGTGTTGGCCTGAGTGAGAAAAGGACCATTGTGCATGCAGGACTGGGTGAATAAAACTGTTGCAACTCTTCAAACTGTATCACTGCACGGTGACCAATGGAACTGCATCATGTACTGAAAGGTGTGAATAGTGAAAGGCCAGGATAGAGCAAATGTGGAGAGGATGTATGCACTAGATGGGGTCTAGGATTAGAGGCCACAGCCCCAGAATAAAAGGACGTATGTTTAGAAAGGAGATAAGCAGGAATTTCTTCAGACCGAGGGTGATGAATCTGTGGAATTCATTGCCACAAAAGGCTGTGGAGGCTGTCAATGGATATTTGTATGGCGGAGATTGACAAATGCTTGATTAGTACGGGTGTCAGGGGTTGTGGGGAGAAGACAGGGGAATAGGGTTGAGATGGGAAGATAGATCAGCCATGATTGAATGGCGAGTAGACTCGATGGGCCGAATGGCCTAATTCTGCTGCTAGAACTTATGCATTGCCAAGAGGGTCAACGCTATTTGCAACAGCATGGCAGCAAGAGGGCAGGTCCGTCGGAAGGGCTTCAGAACAAGGGGGAGCTCACGGGCTGGGGGAGCAGGCACTGGAAGCGCAGCACAGCCAGCAAGTGTCACAGTGAATCAGAGGCAAACAGCATGGCAGGAAGACAAATGCACGGAACACAAAACACATGTCAGGCCGCGCTCAGAGGCTGAAGTCGATAAATCCCGAGCCATCAGCAAACAGGGCAAGTTAAGCAGCATGAAATATATCTGCATCGATTGTCTCCAGGCGATGAGAGTGATCACGAGAGTCTGTGGGAGTTTGGCCGTTTCCTCATTGCAATCATCCGCACCCGCCTGGGATTGTGCACATCCCTCCGACAAAGGGCCGCTGTGACGGCGAGGGGAGTGAACAGTCATTTGCACCCGAGGAAAGGCTCAGTCCTGCCGCTGGTGGGAGCAGCCACTGCTGCTCAGCTGCTGTTGCTGCTGCTGCTGCTGCTGCCAAACACCTCAGTGACTGGAGCAGCACACAGCAGTGCAGTCTGGAGCTGGCTGCGAACCAGAGGGTCGATGGCGAGGGGAGGGGAGGGGAGGGTGGGTGTGCTGGTTGGCGGGGGGGGGGTGGGAACAGGAGGGTGGGAGGAGGAGGGGGGTGGGGGGGTTAAGGAGGCATGAGAACCAGTCTCCAGAGAGAAGTGCCTCTCAGAGTTTCCAGCAACTGCAGGAGGGAATAAAAATCCCACGTGGCTGCTCAGCATCAGCAACATCCTTCCTCGACGAAATTTAATGAAAGGAATGTTACACCCGGTGCCTTAGAGGAAAGATCACGCGATCTGTTGTCCAGGAATCCTTCAGCCACCTTGGATGGGATCTTTCCGTGCAGCATTAACACTTTGGGTGCTGGAGTCATATCACAGAACTAGAATATCGTTATTTTGTAGAAAGGAACTGCAGATGCTGATTTACACAGAAGATAGGGACACAAAATGCTGGAGTAACTCAGCGGGCCAGGCATCATCTCTGGAGAAAAGGAATAGCTGACTCTTTGGGTCGAAACCCTTCTTCAGACAGAGTCTCCTGCAAGGTATAAGATAGAAAAGGGAATGGCCAGGTTGACAAGCATCCTCGACACTACTGTGTAGAAAGGAGCTGCAGATGCTGGTTTATACCGAGGATAAGCGCAAAGTGCTGGAGTAACTCGGCAAGTCAGGCAGCATCTGTGGAGAGAAAGAATAGGTGACGTTTCAGGTCGGGAGCCTTTTTCAGACTGATAAAGGGTGAGTGAGCTTTCGGGTCAGGTCCCTTCTTCAGACTGAAGATGGAAGGAAGTGATCAGCCAGTGATGGACTGGGCTGTGTACAGTACACCACTCTCTGCAGCTTCAGGCAGTCAGGAGCAGAGCAGTTGACACACCAGGATATGAGATGCATCCCGTCAAAATGCTTTCTATTGAGCATTTTTAAACATTTGAGAGAATCCTTGTAGACGCGCCAAATCTCATCAGACGTCTAAGAAAGTATATTTGCTGAAGCGCTGTCTTGATTACCCCATCAGTCTGGCAGATCCAGGTTAGGCTGCAGGTGCTGTGAATGCCCAGGAATGTGAAGCTGTCAACCATCTCTGCAGCAGCTCAGTTGAAGAGGACAGGCTTGTATTCACCTCCCCCCCTCCCCCCCACCCCCCTTGCTTCCTTCGCTCCACAAACATCTCTTTTCTCTTTCATCTTGCTGACTAGGTTGTTGTTCTGAAATTGTTCACATTCTTGGAGTAGAATGAGGCCATTCGGCCCATCGAGTCTACTCTGCCATTCAATCATGGCTGATCTCTGCCACCTAATCCCATTTTCCCGCCTTCTCCCCATAACCCTCGACACCCGTTCTAATCAAGATCTTGTCTATCTCTGCCTTAAAAACATCCACCGACTTGGCCTCCACAGCCCTCCGTGGCAATGAGTTCCACAGATTAACTACCCTCTGTCCCTCATGACGCCATTTTCCGAGTTCAATCCCATTCTCCCGTCTCATTTCTGTTGTTGAACAGGCCAACACCAGTGATGTCATCGGCAAACTTAAAGATGGAGTTGCCGCTGTATTTGGCCACATCATTATGGGTTGTACAGGGAGTAGAGCAGGGGGCTGAGCACCAGTGTTGGAGGTTACAGTGGGAGATATGTACAGAGAGAGAGGGATAGGGAAAGCAATAGAATGGGGCACAGAGACTGAAAGAGGGAAGGAGTTAGAGATGGATATGGTGAGAGAGATGTAGATAGAGTGACAGTGAGAGAGATGCAGAAAGTGGAAGATTGGGAGAGAATGAGGACTGCGACGAGACAAAGATAGATTGAGGCTTACAAAGAGGTGGAGAGAGTAAAGGGGCTGTCCCACTTGGGCGACCTGATTGGCGATTTTAGAAGAGTTTGAAAAATTAACATGTTGAAGACCTCCTTCGACCTCCCTTCCACTATGATGAAGACTATCTACGACTACCCTCGACTACCTTCGACTAACATGTCGACCTACTACGACTAAACCTAGGAGTAAAAAAAGTATCGATTTTTTCCAGGGCGACCTTTTATTACTTGCGTGCATTTTGTAACATATTGAAAAAACAGCGCGACCTAGCTGAGGCCTCGAGTACGTGGAGACCACTTCGAGGGCAAACTCGCCAAGACTCGCGGATTAGGTCGCCCAAGTGGGACAGGCCCTTAAGAGAGACAGAGAGATCGAGAGCGAAAGAGATAGAGACAACAAGAGAATGATAAGGTTGTTTCTCCCTCCTGCAACACTAGACATTTGCTATCATGGTGGTTGCTTTTTAAGGAGCATTTTAAACGAGGTAAGAGGGCGCGAGGCGGAGAGGTTTAAGATGGGAGTTTCGGATCCTGGTTATTGAAAGCAAAATAGTCAGTGGGGGAGAAGATTAAATTCAGGGATGTGTAAGAAGCCCCAATCGTCTGAGTTCAAAGATCTCAGGGAATTGCAAAAAGTGATGCCAGGCTGTGCAGAGGAAGCTGAGGAGAGAGCAGACGAGATGCCTCGGGGATAACGGCAGGTTAACTGGACAGACAGAGCCAGCAGATGGAACATAGTGTGAAAAAAATTGGAGGTCATTCCATTTGGTGGAAGTGCTAAATATTTTTAAATGGTGATAGCTTGCGAGGTGTTGAAGTCCCATGAGACCTAGACATTTATAAGCAAATCCAGGTCTCATTAAGAACAGCAAGCAGTTAGTCGCTAAATGATATGCGGCGTATATTGTAAGAGAATTTGAGTACTAATGTAGATATACCTTAATTGCTGCCACATAGGATCCTGGTGAAACTGCACCAGGAATAATTTAGACACAAGATTATGCTGATGTTGGAATAAGGTGCAAAAACAAAGGTGCTGTCAAGTCAAGTCAAGTCAAGTTTATTTGTCACATACACATACGAGATGTGCAGTGAAATGAAAGTGGCAATGCTCGCGGACTTTTGTGCAAAAGACAAACAACAAAACAACCAAACAAATTATAAACACAATCATAACACACATATTCTTTTACATAATAACTCATTCTGAGTTTAGTTTATTGTCAGGTGTACCAAGGTACAGAGAGAAGCTTTTGCGTGCTAACCAGTCAGCGGAGAGACAAGTATACGAGTTCACAAGTTATAGGAGTAGAATTAGGCCATTTGGCCCATCGAGTCTAGTCCGCCATTCAATCATGGCTGATCTCAGCCTCCTAATCCCATTTTCCTGCCTTCTCCCCATAACCCTTGACACCCGTTCTAATCAAGAATTGTCTATCTCTGCCTTAAATATATCCACTGACTTGGCCTCCACAGCCCCCTGTGGCAATGAATTCCACAAAATTAACTACTTTCTGACTAAAGATCAGACGGTATATCACAATACATGATTACAAAATTCAGCGCCATAGGTGGCCACTATGCAAAGAATTCTACTGTGCCTTGTCACATGTGACAATAAAGTATGCCATTCCATTCCGTTCCAATCCAGCCATCCACAGTGTACAGGTACATTGTGTCTGGCAGCATCTGTGGGGGGGAAAGGGATTGTTGATGTTTCAGGCCAAGGCACCAAGATGTTGACCATCCCAGCCTAAGCCACTGAGCTGCTAACTCTCCCTCAGATTTCGCCCAAGAATACTGCACAGAATCAGTCTGAAGAAGGGTCTTGACCCGAAACGGCACCCATTCCTTCTCTCCAGAGATGCTGCCTGTCCCGCTGAGTTTCTCCAGCATTTTGTGTCTTTCTTCGATTTAAACCAGCATCTGCAGTTCTTTCCTACACAATACTGTACTAATGTCTGTTTGTCCTAGTTAAGGAAGAATATACTTGCAATAGAGGTCATGCAACAAAGGTTCACCAAAGTAACCCCTGGGATGGAAGATTATCCATGAGAACAGATTAAGAATGTAGGGCCTACACCATCTAAAATTTCGAAGAATGAGAGATCATCTGGCTGAAACATACAATATTCTTCTGGCCAGAACCTGAAGAAGGGTCTCGACCCGAAACATCACCTATTCCCTTTCTCCAGAGATGCTGCCCGGCCCGCTGAGTTACTCCAGCATTTTGTGTCGAATATTCTCATGGACCTTGACAGGGCAAATGCAGGGATGTGTTTTCCCTGGTTCAGGTGTTCTTCTTCTTCTTGCGTGTGGCGTGCACAGCCTAAAGTTGTAAGACAAGTTGAAGGTGCACAAAAATGCTGGAGAAACTCAGCGGGTGCAGCAGCATCTATGGAGCGAAGGAAATAGGCAACGTTTCGGGACGAAACATTGCCTATTTCCTTCGCTCCATAGATGCTGCTGCACCCGCTGAGTTTCTCCAGCATTTTTGTCTACCTTCGATTTTCCAGCATCTGCAGTTCCTTCTTAAACACTTCGTAAGACAACTTGTTCTGTTTGACCTTCCGTTTTTGTGCACGCCAGGTTGACTGCATTTGTCGAAACAGGGTGGACCACGTGAAGGTTGCAATCTTCCCACCCACCCCGTTGGGGTGTTGAGACAAGGGATCTATCAAGACGGACATGCGAATACATTTTCTCACCTTGACAAGAATCTGTAGACGAGGGGTGTACAGGCTGGGTCACTGAACATATCTAAGGCAGCAATCAGCTGATTTGTCAACACTAGATTGTTTTAGGGGCGATTGAGGGATTAGTGGTGGAAAGTGGTTCTCAGGTAAAAGATCAGCCATCATCTGTTTGAATGGCCAGTTGCCGACTCTATTTCATATACGGCAAAGAGTTTGCAGAGGTAGGGAGAGCTGGGAGTTAAGACAGCGCTGGGTCTCATCACACCTCCTCCCCCAAATGGTTGGGATGGGCAGTGGAGACAAACTACTGTCCTCACCTCTGCTACAGATGAATACATCGGGTAGACGTGGCAACCCGTAGCAAATGACACTCCCTCTGTACGAGAGGGAAAGGAGCCCTTCCCCCTTATCACTGCTCCCCCCCCACCCCAGCCTGACACAGCAACCCACTGTGGGTAAGAGGCTATTTCAGTCCTCACTGTTGAAAGAAAGTGCAACAAATGCCCCAGGCAAACGGAAGCCAAGTCCAAGTTACGCAATCGTAGCTGGTGGGCAGAGATGCCTCTTCTCCAGAGCACAGGATTGAATACACAGCAAGGCCATCAGTCATTCACACACAGATAGACCCACTCATACACACACACACTCATTCACACAGACACACACACTCACTCACACAGACACAGACACTCATTCACACAGACATACACACCCACACACACACACACTCATTCACACAGACACACACACTCACTCACACAGACACAGACACTCATTCACACAGACATACACACCCACACACACACTCATTCACACAGACACATCCACTCATTCCCACAGTCACGCACACTCATTCACAGACACTCCCACTCATTAACACAGACAGACACTCATTAACACAGACAGACACACTCATTCACGCAGACACACACACACTCATTCACTCACACACACAGTCACAGACGTACTCATTCACAGTCACACATTTACACACACACAGACACACTCATTCGCAGAGACACACTTATTCACACAGCCACACTCATTCACGCACACAGCACACTCATTGACACGGGCTCATTAACATGCACAGACAGTCATTCACAAGCACAGATACTCTCATTCAGACTGCTACTCTGATTCACACAGATACAGACACACACACACATTCACATAGACACACGCATTAACATGCAGACACACTCATTCACGCACATTCACACACACACAGACACATATTTACACACAAACACCCTCATTCTCGCACATAGGCACACTCATACACGTGTGCACACATTCACGCTGACATATATTCACACACACAGACGCACTCGTTCACACACGCTCGCACAGACCCACACACATAGACAAAGGGATTCAGACACACACACACACACACACACACACGGAGACACACACACACACACGGAGACACACACACAGTGTCACGTTCAAACTCTCTCGCACGGAGACGCGCTGTAAGAGTGGACTTGGTTTGCAGGCTGAGGCTGCAAGAGTTGAGCGGGCAGTGAGCCCGTGGCTCCCAAGACTCAGGACCAAGTCTCCAGTCACCTGCAGCAACATCTGCAGGAATGACATGAATCGCGTCAAAACATTCTCCGGGAGGCGCGCTGCAGCCGAACCATAACAAAGACAGCGAGTGTTCGGGACTGCTGCAAAATCCCAGACAGCCCGTATACTCCCTTTTCTGCTGCAATTCTCCGCTCCCCCCCCCCCCGGCGCAGCACGCCCTGCCCGTCGGAACCCGACCTGCCTCAGCTCTCCTCACTTCCCACTCCCCCTTCACTCTCCCTTCTCACTCCCTCTCCTCATTCTCCCTCTACACTCCCCTTCCTCACTCTCACCCCACTCTCCCCCCTCACTATCCCTACTCACTCCCCTTCCCCACTCTCCCCTCACTCTTCCTCCCCACTCCTCACTCTCTTTCACTCTCCATCCTCATTCTCCCTCCCCCCCTCTCACTCTTCACTCCCCTTCCTCACTCTCCCCGCCTCCCTCTCCCCTCTGCACCCGGTATTCCTGATTTTCCCTCCTCACTCTCCTTCCTCGTTCTGTACCGCTCCTCGGTCTCCCCCTCCTCACTCTGTCCTCTCTCTACTCTCCCCCTTCACTCTCTCTCTCCCTCCCTCCCTCCCCAATCTGCGCTCCTCACTTCCACCCCCGGCTCGGGTGGACCTGAAACTTCACTCGGCAGTAGCTGTTCCCTGAAGCCCTTCCAATGTGAACCAGTGCAGCCTCGCCTGGTACACGACCACCTCCCGCGGCTACAGCCCACCCAGTTGGGTGCTGTGATGTGTCCCCTCCAACAACCCCCACCACCCCCCCCCCCCCCCCCCTCCTCCTCCAATTCACCCCCATCCCCACTGCAAAGGGGAGCGGGTCCGGTCCAACCCCAACCTGCAGCCACCCCACAAAGCTGCTGCCGACCCCCCCCCCCAAAACCCCAGCCATGAGTGTCAGAGCAAAACAGAAACATCTTCACATTGCGCTTCATGCAGCAGAACGCACGCTGGGTGGCTGGCTGGCTATTTAAAACAGTGATCACACAAGACAACACGCCGCGGCCGCTTCAACATACTGTGGTCCCTCGCTGCTGGCGCCTTGTCCATAGCCGAGGTCCGCCTGCACGGAGATTGGTGGTAGCGAGCAGCTCATAGAGAGATGGTTCGGATTGAGAGAGATTTGATGTGTGTATTAAGCTCCCTCCTGTCTCTGACTCTCTCTCCCTCTCTCTCTCTCCCTCTTTCAGGCTCCGACACCTTCTGAGCCTGTGCGAGATGGTTTAAAATCCATTCATTTATTAAGTTGCCCAAGGATGGTTCATCAAACTGTCCTATCGCCGGCTCGTAACACTGGCAGGTAACTCTACAACAAGAGAGGGGGAGGGCTGATACTCACTCGCTGACAGGAGGGCTTGGAGGTGGCTGGGCAGCAAATGGTTGGAGTGGTCCAGGTTTGAGACTGCAGATCTTCCCCATGGTATACCCTTCCTCTTTGCAGTCCACACCTTCTTTCAGCAAGACTGTGCCACCCAATGCCCGGGCAGCATCTCGCCTCTCTGCTCACCCCGTCCTCTTGTCTACCAGGTCTCTTCACTCTTATCCTCCTCCCCCACCTTGCCACCTCCCTCCCCGAAAGCTGGTCGTTCAAATAACCAATGATACCCCCTCCTCCCCCCCCCCCCCCCCCCCCCCCCCCCCCCCCCCCCCCCACACTCCTCAATCATCAGCCTTTTACTGGTGTGTAGGAAGGAATTGCAGATGCTGCTTTAAGCCAAAGATAGACACAAAGTGCTGGAGTAACTCAGCGGGTCAGGCAGCATCTCTGGAGAAAATGAATAGGTGACGTTTCGGGTCGAGACCCTTCTTCAGTCTGGAATGTTCCCCAATCTTGGTGACCTCCTCCGTCCCCATAACCCCATGGGCAGCCTGTCCCCAAGTCTGGCCTCCTGTGTTCCTTCATTAACTAGTCCCAGGCTCCAGAACTTCTATTAGCCTCTTCACCTCTAACAAGACCCCCAGTCACCCGCCCCCCCAGTATTTATTCCTCCATACCAAGCCCTGATTGCAACCATGTGATCGGTTTCCATAATTTTCAAGACTTGGTGAGATGGTGCGTGCTTTGATCGTAGGCCTAAGTGATCTCCCGTTTGCTAAACACTTTAACTCCCCCTCGCATTCCCACACTGACCTTTCTGTCCTGGGCCTCCTCCACTGTCAGTGTGAGGCCGAATGCAAATTGGAGGTGCAGCACCTCTTATTTTGCTTGGGCAGCTTACAACCCAGTGGTATGAATATTGATTTCTCTAACTTCAAGTAACTTTTGCATTCCCTCACTCTCTCTCTCTCTCTCTCTGTCCCTCCGCCACCGACTAGTTTCACTGTCCTCCTGATGATTTTTTTCTGAATGTTTGCTTCCTTGTCACCTTCCCCTCAGCTAAACAATGAACCATTCAACATTTCATTACCAGCATTTGCTTTGATCTGTCGTTTTCACACCTTACCCTTCCATATCTCTAGACTCTGCCTCTCCCCTGATTCTCAGTCTGAAGCAGGGTCTCCAGAGAAGCTGCCTGACCCGCTGAGCCACTCCAGCATTTTGTGTCTATCTTCCGTGCATTGGACCAGTTGGGCTGCCCTTCAATTTCCTTAACCGAATACACTGCCTGCATTTGCCCTCCGGACAATTGACTAATTTGTCACAGAATTAATGTTGACAAGGATACAGATAATTCTCATAAAGGCAAGAAATAACATTTGAAATTTTTATGATATGTGACCCAGGATACAGACCCAAGCAGCTCACAAAGTGAAGAGTCTCCTCCTCTCAAGCCATGGGCACAGGAGAAGTCCATTCATGCACTTGAGCATGTCTGCCCTTGATGTGGAGCGTGGGTGACCAGTGTAGTTTAGTTTCAGTTTTACAGATATGGCATGGAAACAGAACTGTTGGCCACCAAGCCCACACCTTCGATCATCCATAACCGCTCCAGATAGGCAGGTAGACTGGTTGATAGGCAATAGTTTCTGTGCTGGAAAGGAACAAGTGAAGTTTCGAGTCAGAGCTCTTCTTCGGACTCGAAGACCTGAAAGGCCACCTACTCCTTTTCTCCAGAGATGCTGCCTGACCCACTAAGATGCTCCAGCATTTTGTGCCTCTCTTTGGTGTAAACTAGCATCAGCAGTTCCTACCGACTTACTGCCTTCTGTGCTGTACTGCTGATCTACTGCCTGAACCCCATAACCCTTTTAGTGTCGCTGCAGTTTCAATATTTAGACTTGCGATACAGCGTGGAAACAGTCCCTTCGGCCCACTGAGTCCGTGCCGACCAGCGATCGTCCCACACACGAGGACTATCCTACACACGAGGAACAATTTACAAATTTTAGCAAAGCCACTTAACCTACAAACCTATACTCTTTGGAATGTGGACGGAAACCGAAGCACCAGGAAGAAACCGAGGTGGTCACAGGGAGAACATGCAAACTTCATACAGACAGCACCCATAGTCAGGATCGAGCCCGGGTCCCTAGTGCTGTAAGGCAGCAACTCTCTCGCTGTGCCACAGTGCCACCCTGGTGGGGGTGAGGGCTGCAAAGGGGCACGAGGTCCAGATTCCTACTCCCCATTGACCAGATCGGCCTGGAGTGCACCCTTGTTTCGGAGTCACCCTCCGCACCAGAAGAGAAACATTCGCTTTATCTACACTGTCAAATGACTACTGTTCACTTGCTCTTAAAGGTGAGTAGCCACCAACAACCCCTGGTAGTACCCTATCCCACCACAGCTCTGGGAGGATACAGGGAAGATTAACAAGTCACATATTTGAATTCTGAGACATTGCTGTACTCACAGACACAGAACCTCCCAGTGTTTGCATTAACATGTCATCTTTTGCATCAAAAAAGCGAGTCCTCTTTTTTACGAAGGGTTTTAATTTCATCCAATTTTGCAGCTTGTGCCCCCTCTGCTGGGCCCAGTGGAGACCACTGTGTGGGACTGGGCAAGATTTCCCACAGGGATATTGGACAATCAGTCATATTGATGACAATCCTAAGGGCTACCTTTCACTGAAACCAATTTATTTTAGTTTTCATTTTTTCTCAACTACAACAGAGGGACTTGAACTCGGGGCTGCCCACATCACATTCCCAGTAACTGAGCCACTGGTTTGAAGATCAGCATGATAAGGCTGTCACTGTCTCTCCAGAGATGCTGCATGACCCGCTGAGTTGTTCCACCACTGTGCGTCACTCTCAGTAACCGTGTATCATCAGACACGGTGACACAACTGATGACTCCAACCTTGATTTAACTTTGCAAACTTTATTTAATTTTTCCCCGACCTGACAGTCCTTGAGAAATTTATTCCAGTCAACTCTGCTGTGGTTCGCTTGCTTCAGGAAAGGAACCTCTAAAGGGCCTGCCCCACTTGGGGATCATTTGCGCGCGAAGATTTTGTGAATCCCAAAATCCTGGGGTGCAGCGCATGACCATGCGTCACTGCCTACGTCACCACGCACCATGCGCGCGTAATGGACGCCGTGCGTGTCATGACGCGTGAGTCGTGATGCATAAATGATGTCGCGTAAATAACGTGCAAATGACGCCAAAGTAGGACAGGCCCTTAAGTTTCACTGTTTGGTTCTACTCGTTATCACCTTCACCAGAGCCAACAATGGACCATTGTGGGCTCTACCTTTCCTTGCATATCTTTGCCGGCTTTGATTTGTTCTTTGTACATTTTCAACTCTCCAGTTTCCCTTTCCCCTCACTCTCAGTCTGCAGAAGGGTCTCCACCTGAAATGTCACCTATTCCTTTCCTCCAGAGAAGCTGCCTGACCCGCTGTGTTACTCCAGCATTTTGTGTCTATCTTCTCTGCAGCCACAGTATGGTCCGTATCTGTGCTTCTGAATGAAAGGATGTAGGATCACTCTGTGATCTCAGGGCCGGGATGCAAGTGCCCTGGGCCTGTGCTCACAGTGCAGCAGTGGATGGGTGGGGCACTGCTGGGCCTCTACTCACTGGAGTTTAGAAGGATGAAGGGTGACCTCGTTGAAACTTACCGAATAGTGAAAGGTCTGGATAGAGTGGATGTAGAGAGGACTAGTGGGAGAATCTAGGGCCAGGGGTCATAGCCTCAGAATAAAAGGATTTTCCTTTCGGAAGGAGATGACGAGGAATTTCTCGGGCGAGAGGGTGGTGAATCTGTGGAATTTATTGCCACAGAGGGCTGTAGAGGCCATCAGTGGATATTTTAAGGCAGAGATAGATAGATTCTTGATTAGTACGCCAGTCAGGGGCTATGGGGAGAAGGTAGGAGAATGGGGTTGGGAGGGAGAGATAGATCAGCCATGATTGAATGGCAGAATAGACGATGGGCCAAATGGCCTAATTCTGCTCCTATCACTATGAACTTATGGAGGTGTTCACACTCAGAACAATCACTAATCTGATGCCTGCAAATGCAGCCCTGAAACTTTCGGATTGTCAAAAACATGATCGGATCTCTGATGTCCCGGGAGGAATCCTCGCCCAGACCCACACAGGGGTCTTCACTGCACCCACCACAAACTGCGGGGGCCGCAAAATTGAATTAAATCCAAAACCTTCATAAAACGAGGGCACAATCCACTTCGCAGTTCAACAAGGGACAGAAAACTAATGAGAGCCCAGGGACAAACACACGCTGTCGAGGCTTTGCTTGACGATGGCTTTGAATACGTTCTGGCTTTAATGAGTGGTGAAAGAAGAACTTGCATTTATGTAGCTCCTTCCAGGAGCTCACAAACACTAACCAGCGAGATGTCGGAGATAGCTGTTGTTCTGTACAGTCTATCACTGAGGTACAGTCACACTGACACTGATGCTCACTGAGGTACAGTCAGACTGAAACTGACATTCAGTGAGATACCGTTGCACTGACACTCACTGGGGTACAGTCACATTGACACTAACAATCACTAAGGTACAGTCAGACTAACACTCACTGGGGTACAGTCCCAGTGACACTGACACTCACTGAGGTACAGTCTAACCCAATTGCATATCTCATAGTCTCTGCGCATGAAACTGAGCTGGCGCCTGGTGCAGCTGAAGACAGTGAATGGGAATGAGGAACAGTGAAGGTCAGTGCTGCCTGTTCTCATGTCATTAATCTGTTCAGTGCCACCCCCCGAATAAACGCGGGTCATGGCCGACGATGTAAACAATAAACTTGGCAGTAAACAGGTTAAGGTCAGTGCCACCACTTCTGTCCCTGCGAACACATTCTGTCCTGAAAGGTTGTATGAGAGCATGCAAGGACACCTTAACATAAGGAAAGTAGTTGTCACACACTCATCCCCCCCTCCTCTACCCACCACCAACCTGCTGTGGTGGAGCTCATTGAGAATTTCAAAGGAGAGGTCGATTGGGTTTTTGATCGACAAGGATATCATTCATTAGACAGCCTAGGTGGTTCGATACAGGTGTAGCTCACCTGCAATCTAATGAATGGAAGAGCTGGCTCGGGGACTGAATAGCCTCTTCCTGTCCCATTGATACTGTTCATTTCTACTCCACGAACATTCACACAGCAGTGTGCGGGGACCATTTTCTGAAAGCCCTTCCCTTTCGCTAGGAATCTGTCGGATATCCCCACTCCATCACTTGCTTCCAGCATATGCAAAGGAGGCTTACAGTTCTCCCAGCCTTCTTCAGGGAAGAAGACCAGACAATACAGCGTCTTTTAGTTGCATCGTCCCAGAGTTAACCGCCATGGGTCAGGGCCCGTGGTGTTGGTATTTTTGGCCCAGGGTAACAGGATGGGTACAGCTGACAATCGATTAGCTCACACATGCAATCAATCAATAATCAGTCCGCGTGCAGGCTGCACAGTCACTGCTGTTCAATTGTCCCGACTCGCTGCTGAAGCACAGGTATAGAGTCATACAGTGTGGAAACAGGCCCTTCAGCCCAACCTGCCCACACGGGCCAATGTGTCCCAGCTACACTAGTCCCACCTGCCTGCGCTCGGTCCATATCCCTCCAAACGTGTCCTATCCATGAACCTGCCTAACTGTTTCTTAACCATTGGGATGGTCCCAGCCTCATCTACCTCCTCTGGTAGTGTGTTCCATACACCCACCACCCTTTGTGTGAAAAAGTTACCCCTCAGATTCCTATTAAATATTTTCCCCTTCACCTTGAACCTTTGTCCTCTGGTCCTTGATTCCCCTACTCTGGGCAAGAGATTCTGTGCATCTACCTGATCTATTCCTCTCATGAATGTCTTCATCATGTTCATAGGTTCTAGGAGCAGAATTAGGCCATTCAGCCCATCAAGTCTACTCAATCATGGCTGATCTATCTTTCCCTCTCAACCCCATTCTCCTGCCTTCTCCCCATAACCCCTGACACCCGCACTAATCAAGAATTTGTCAATGCCCGGCTTAAAAATATCCATTGACTTGGCCTCCACTGCCGTCTGTGGCAATGAATTCCACAGATTCTGAAGAAAGAAATTCCTCCTCATCTCCTTTGTTAAGCTACGTCCTTTTATTCTGAGGCTGTGACCTCCGGTCCTAGACGCTCCCACTAGCGGGAGCATCCTCCCCACATCCACTCAATCCAGGTCTTTCGCCATACGTTATGTTTCAATAAGTTCCCCACTCATCCTTCTAAACTCGAGCGAGTACAGGCCCAGTGCCGTCAAATGCTCATCGTATATTAACCCAATCATTCCTGGGATTATTGTCGTAAAGCTCCTCTGGGCGCTCTCCATCCTCAATGGGCTTTCCCCCACCTACATAAAAAGTCTTCTACCCACCACTCCACCTCCAGGCCCCTCAGATCGGCCGACTTGGGGTTGCTGAATATCCCACGGTCTAGGCATAAGCTCAGGGGCGACCGCGCCTTTGCGGTTGCAGCCCCTAAACTGTGGAACAGCATCCCCTTTCCCATCAGAACTGCCCCCTCCATCGACTCTTTTAAGTCAAGACTAAAGACTTATCTATACTCCCAAGCCTTTCCTGACGTCCTCTGAGTGAGGGCTACATGTATATATGTATGTAGTTTGTTTTGTTGTGCTATTTGTATAACAAATGTAAAGCACTTTGGCCAACGAGAGTTGTTTTTTAAATGTGCTATATAAATAAATGTGACTTGACTTGACTTGACTTCTCTGGGACACAGTGGGGAGCAAGGATCAGCAGACGGACTTGGTGCCGACAGCCCGCCTGTCACTGACTGGAGGGTGGGCAGCAGGACCCTGCAGCCTAAGGAGCCCTCTCGCATCAGCAAGACCTGGACCCAGAATCTAATTAAAGTGCCTGTCGAAAGCTGCCGTCCCCTGTAAAGAAAAACACTGTCACCTTCACTCACAAAGCGTGCTCATCATTGACAGGGGCAGAGCCGGCCGGCACCATCATTAAGTGGCAGCAACACACCAATGTCCAATTACATTCCACACTCAGTGCTGTTTGTGCCCAGTCACCTCTTGGTTAATAGTAATAATTAAAAAACTCATCTTTATCTGTAGAATTAAAAGATGGTGCGGAGCAGAGGAGGCTGATCGTGCCTCTGTAAGAACTGGTTTATCCCCTGATCCTTTCCTCAGCAGTACAGGTTCTTTTCCAAGTGTATTCCCCCATTGAAAGTGTCCATTGAATCTAGTCTCAGCACCCAACCAGACAGTGCATTCCACATCACAGTATCTCTGCCTGCAAATTACATTCTCATCCTTGATTAAGATGTTTTTCACCTTCTCTTCCAAAATCTCTTGCTGTTTCCTGGATTCCAGCTCAATAATGTGAGGCAGACAGTGCCCTGGCAGCCCCGAGTAACAGCCTGACAGTTGTTCTGTTTAGGCTCAGGCAAACCCACACTGGTACTGAGAGCACAGGAGCAACAGGCTGCTAGGCCTGGCAGCCCCATGTTGGAAATATCACTCCTTGCAAAATTCCTCCACCCCCTCCCCCGAGTTCCCTCACTCCACGGACCCCTCACTCCTCACGCTTCCTCACTGCTTAACCTCCCTCACCCCTCGACCTCCCTCACTCCTCAATCCCCTCATTCCTCGATCCCTGTCCTCCCTCGAGCCCCCTCACTGCTTGAACTATCTCACTCCCCGATCCCCCTCACTCCACGCTCCCTCACCTCTCGAACCCCCCATGTTTCTGGGTTGGGCCTGTCTCTGGGCCTGAACTCCTGTTACTGGGCCTATACGTGTCTCTGGGCCTGTACCCATGCCCCTGGGCCTTTACGTGTTTCTGGGCCAGGCCTGTGCCTGTGTCTCTGGGCCTGAACCCCTGTTTCTGGGCCTATACCAGTGTTTCTGGGCCTGTACCCGTCTCTGGGCCTGAACCCCTGTTACTGGGCCTAAACGTGTTTCTGGGCCTGTACCCATGTCCAAGGGACTGTACTGTCTCTGGGCCTGTACTACTGTCTCTGGGCCGGGCCTGCATTCATGTGACCGAGCCTATATTCGTGTGTCTGGGCCTGTTCTCGTGCCTCTTGGGTTGGGCTTGAACCACTGTTCTCTGACTCACAGGAATGTGTATTGGGTGCTGGTGAACATAAGTTGTGACGATGGCGCAGATTTGAGAAGAGAAGTGGAATAATGCCCGAATAAAGAAAACACAGAACTGAAATGCGAACTAATTACATTACTCCACCAAATGGCCAGCACGGGCCCGAAGCACGGAATGGCCTTGGTCTACAGTTCTGAAACACTGCTGACGACAAGGCTCTTATTAATTCAGGAACGATGCGGAATATTGCTGAGCTTATCCAAACCCCACTCTGGAGCCAAGTGCTGTCACACAGTGAGTGCAGAGTTAAAGGCTTCAGCAAATCCCTCTGTATTATTAGATTTGATTTAAAATAAGCCTGCGGCTCTTCGAGCAGCTGAACCCTTGGGATACCAACTTATGAACAGCCAGCGTAATAGTTTTCGGTGAGAGCAGCTGAATTGGCTTCAATGGGACCCTTGACAATGAGAGTATCACAATAAGCGTGGAGGCAGGTGATAGAATGAAGAGCAAATTGTAAACTCTCTATTTCCACTTGTTATGCAGACTAATAAACAAATAATGACCGTTAATAGGTTTGGAGAAAGGAATAATTTAAAGCTGGGATGTGACTACATTACAGAGTTGTGTGTTGGGCTGGAGGTAATTTTCAGATGTTTACGACAGTAACTGTTTTCCTGCAGTCAGACGCTGCCTCCTCTTGGAGCTGACTGGTTCAGCGTCTTCTAAATCTCACTGCATCTGAGCTCAACACCATAATCTCATCACTCCCTGAGCAACGGCACACAGCAAACCCCAGCCCCTCCACTCTGCCAGGGATAAATACTCCTGCACCGACAGGCCGCTCCACCCATCGACACTATGCTCGTATTTGTCTCCACACACTCACAGGCTGATCCCACTCATTCTCCAAATCCTTCAACATCCCTCTCAATCTCATCCCACTTACTCAGTCTTACCTTTAGTACTCCACAGAGTGTTTGAAGGCTCTAAACCTTACTCGCTGGAGTCCAGAAGGATGAGGGGAGAATCGCATTGAAGCCTACCGAATCGTGAAAGGCCTGCAGAGAGTGGATGTGGAGAGGAGATTTCCAGTCGTGGGAGAGTCTAGGAACAGAGGGCACAGCCTTGGAATGAAAGGACGTACCTTTAAAAAGGAGATGAAAGGAGGAACTTCTTTAGCCAGAAGGCAGTGAATCTGTGGAATCTGCGGTGATCCAAGTCATTGGGTTTTATTAAAGCGGAGATTGATAGGTTGATGATTAGTAAGGGCCTCAAAGGTTACAATGGAATAGGCAGAAGAATGGGCCTGAGAGGAAGAAATAGATCAGCCACGACCAAATGGCAGAGCAGACTCGATGGGTTAAATCAGTGGTTCCCAACCTTTTTTTGGCCATGCCCCACCTAATCACCTCTAAAATCCTGATGCCCCCGCCCTCCCCCCATGTGGTGATATATAATTCTTATTATTTAAAAAGTGAACTCCGTTTCAGCTGAAGAAGCTTAAAACGCCAATACCTTGGTTGTAATAACTACACAATAAAGACCTTTTTTACCCCCAAAAAAATATTTACTCAAAATAACATCTGAAACATAAACTGCATATGTTTACCTGATGGAAAATCCTAAAAAATAAAAATCGAAAATTTGGACCCAGACCTCCTCAGTCGCGCTCAATTGCCCCCCTTAAAAATCAAATTGCCCCCCTGTGGGGCGTACGCCCCACGTTGGGAACCACTGGGTTAAATGGTCTAATTCTGCTTCTGTGTCTATGCTAGAGTAGAGAGCATATTGATTGATTGCATCATGGCCTGGTTTGGCAACTCGAATGCCCAGGAATGAAGAAGATCGCAAAAAATGGTGAACACTTCCCAGTCCATCACAGGTACTGACCTCCCCACCATCGAAGGGATCAACAAGAGTCGCTGTCTCTAAAAAGCAGTCAGCAACATCAGAGATCCACACCAGCCTGGCCACGCTCTCATGTCACTCCTGGCATAGGGCAGAAGGTGCAGGAGCCTGAAAACTGTAACGGTAACTTCAAGAGCTGTTCCTTCCTTACAACATCACCTCCAAAAAGACTCTGAATTAGACTATTATCAAGCATTATTTGTGTGTGTGTGTGTGTGTGTGCGTGTGTGTGTGTGTATATTTAGTTTCATTTTTAGTCTGGAGACACAGTGTGGAAACAGGCCATTCGTCCCACCCAGTCTGTGCCAACCAGTGATCTCTGCACACTAACACTATCCTACACACACTAGGGACAATTTACAATTTTACCGAAGCACAATTAACCTATAAACCTGGACGTCTTTGGAGTGTGGGAAGAAACTGGAGATCCCGTAGAAACCCCACGCAGGTCATGGGGAGAACATACAAACTCCGTACCGACAACAACCAAAGTCAGGATCGAACCCGTGTGTCTGGCACTGTAAGGCAGCAACTCTACCACTGTGTCACCTTGCATTCCCAAATTATATATATATATATATATAAAAGGGAACTTTTCTCTAGTTGTTTATGACAGGTTTTACAGAGTACTAAGTTTACATATCTGTTGCGCTGCTGCACGTTAGAATTTAATTGTTCTGTTTCGAGACACATGACAATAAAACACTCTCGACTCTCTTGATACTTGACTGATCTCACTCATTTCACAGATCTCTCTGCAGAAAGTTCCTGACCCGTAACGCCATCAATCCATGTTCTGCAGAGATGTTGCCTGACCCACTGGGCTGCTCCAGCCCTTTGTGTCTGCTTCATTATTCCACCTGCTTTAATTCCTTGGGTTCAATGTTTGAAGCAATGATCTAGGTCCTTTAAAAATGTATGAACTCTGCTTCAATGATTGCTTTGGCATGCATCTGCCCTCAGAACAACTCTTCAAAAGAACCTTGTGTTCCTTCTGAGATTATTTTAAATGCATCTCCGTCCATTCATGTCCCATCAACATTGGGCAATGTCCCAGACTTTCCCTCCACCTGGTCTCCCTGCAGCATTCACTGCCAAGATGCATTCTCGCTCACTAACTGCAGTAATGCTCTTTTGCATTGTTTTATATTGCTTTATTCACATGGGAGATCCATTTTGCAAACATAAATTGGATATCCAAAGCATCTGACAGTTCAAATACACCCTAAATAAGTTCCATTCATTCAGCATTCCCTCCATAACTTTGTATTCTTTCTCAAGATATAAAACGTAATGTAACTTCCCAACATGACACCGAGCTACACAGATTGGGCATGACCCTTCTCCAATCCCCGATCCACTTATATTGTCTAAAATATTCAACCACTTTAACATGCCTTTTGAAATAGGATGGGCAGTGGAGAGGAGGTGGTGGGGAGGAAGGTGTTTGTTTCCAGTCCTGGCACCTGTTTTGTGACCCTCCAGAGTACGGAAACATGCGTCCATCAGACGGGGACATTGTGAGGTGTGAGGGAAGGAAATGCAGATGTTGGTTTACGGCGAAGATAGACAGAAGATGCCGGCGTTAAGGGCCGGTCCCACGAGCTTGCGACTCCATGTGGCAAGCACGACCTAACGTGGTCGCTTGAGCCGTACGGCCTCGCGGTGCTGGTCCCACTTCGATCGCCGGAGCCGTATGGAGTTGTGCGGAGCTGGTCCCGACATCGCGTGGGGCTCCGAAAAACTGACCGTGTTCAAAAATTCCGCGCGGCAACGGCCTGCCGGCCCGCAGCCGCCTCGACGGGCGTGCGCAGCGTCTCGGGCGTACGCCGTCTCGACGCCGTCGTCACTCGCGAACTTCCCGCGGACTTCGCTCGAACTTCACGTCACTCACTCGACCTCCGCGCTGCCCCCGCTTCCGGTTTGGTCGCGCTCGCTACATGCAGGTCGCATGCTCGTGGGACAGGCCCTAAACTCAGTGGGTCAGGCAGCACCTCTGGAGGAAAGGAACAGGTGACGTTCCAGGGCGAGACCCTTCTTCAGACATTGTGAGGTGTTGCGTTCCACATCTGCAGGGTGTACATCGTCTGCCTTGGCCAGGTCCACACACCAGGCAAGTTCCAATGGGGTGAAGTGGCCCCAATCCACTCTGCGTGTGTCCCGTCAACCCATTTTGCAAAGTCTGCCCTCGGGCACACTCTTCTCAGGAGCGCAGTGCATCACCTGAGCACAGCCATTGATCCTGGAGTAAGACGGGTATAAAACTCGCCTCTCCACAGAAAATCAATAACATGGCCTTTGCATCAACCGGCTTGGGAGTGCTTCAGCAACACTGCCAGTCACTCTGAGAAGGTAATAAAACAGAATTTACAGTTGATTGGACCTTTTCATCCATATAGGAGCGCTATGAAACTTAACCCAGCGAGTTCACGTTAAAATGAAGGATCTGTGTGTTGGATGGCTCAATATTCTTTTGCTCAGGTTGGCAGGACAACAATTTACATTTATGGAGTGCCTACATCATCAAGAGTACATCCCAAAGTGCTTCACATGTGTGGGATTGAAGACAAGTGGACTCCGAGCCACAGCGCAAAATGTTGCTCAAAACAAATTGAGAGCAACGGGCTTTGAAGGATTGTCACAGAGGAGGACATCAAAGTGAGGCGTAGGAGGACCAGAGAGAGGATTGCAGGGTTTTGGAGCCTCAGTGCTCTGGGAACGTGTGAGGCCGAGGATGGAGTACGGACCACTCGCAGGGTTACAGGGCAAACGGCGCTGACAGATACAGGGGCGGGTGGGGGGTAGATTTTACAATGTGTTGTCCAAATCCCAATTGTTGTTTAAGAAGTTCCCGCTCACTCCCTATCTCCAACTAACGGTCACCAGGTCAGAATGGCGCAGTATATTACATTTCTCTTCGACAGAATACATGTCGGGAATTTTTCACATAACTTTTATTTTCTGCATAATGAGTCATTTAAACAACTCATTCAGTGCTGGCATAAATTCATAGAGATGAATTACTTGTTCCAGTGTTGTAATATTTAATAGTTGCATAGTTCCATTTACTCTGCAGCTTCTAATGCCCATCTTTTGCTGAATTATTATGCCTCTCTCCCCTTCACTCCCTCTCCCCTTCACTCCCCCTCCCCTCCCCCCACACACACACACATCGGAGTCTCTGTTGGTGAATGGTAGTGACAGCAACATGCACCTGCCTTCTACTCTCAACACAGTAGAACATGTGAAGGAGCCGCATGGATGTGCTGCAGGAAATGTGAAAAACTGCAACACTCGGAAATACTTGGTCAGACGATGAAAAAAGTCGGCCATAGTTATCGGTTTCAATGTGGGTTTTAAAAGAGAAAGGTAGAGAGGATTAGGCGAAGAATCCCAAAAATGTTCAAATTGTAAATTGGCCCTAGTTTGTAGGATTGTGGTGGGCCTTGTCGGTGGCAGGAACGTGGCGATTCTTCTGTCCTGCACAAGTGAGGCCTGATGCATGATTTTACCAGGTTGGGTGTAAAAACAAAGCATTTCACGATACCCAGCTACATGTGACAATAAAGTATCGTTGAATCATCGAGAGGCAGAGAACTTGTAGGTTTGTAAAAATGAGGAACTGCAAATGCTGGTTTACAAAAGAAGACAAAAAGTGCTGGAGTAACTCAGCGGGTCAGGTAGCATTTCTGGAGAGCATGGATCTCCAGAGATTCTACCCGGGCCGGTGAGTTACTCCAGCATTTTGTGCTTCTAGGTTTGTAAGGGCTGCAGGAAGTTATGCAGATTGGAAAATGTGTTTGGGTGAATTTGACAATTTAAATCCTAAGAGAGAAAACAAATATAAAACCCACGGCAGTCAGAAGGCTATCCACGCCAGCAAACTCTGACACTGCACAATTCTGCACCAGTAAGGAAAGCAAACTCTAGCACAAACTGCAATAGTAATATAACTGAATTTAGGGAATGATTCTGGGATGTCAGTGTAAATCCAAAGAAATGGTGCAGATGCTGAAAACGACATTAAAAATGGATAAACTTTCCCTTGCAATAAAAAAAGCTGTGTCCAGGCACGACAATGGAAACTGGAGTGTCTGCGAGGAAATAAATCTCTCCGCGGGCTTCTGTTATGTTTATCAAGATATAGAAGGAAAGATCACTCCTCAGTCACACTTGATGGCGTGAGTGAGCAATGCAGCCGTACTGCTTGCTGCACCCGGCTCTTCAACACCCAGTAATACCAATGAGGTTTTTTCATTTGCTCCTATCTCCCGTGCGGTGGAGCTTTAATAGATACCGCAACACAAGTTGTTCATGATACCTGTCAAGGGCCTTTATAAGTTCAAGCCAACTCGTGATGCGCTGACCAATGCTGACCCCAAACTCAGGGCAGGTGTCGAAGAACTCGGTTCATAAGACGATCTGAATGAACAAGGAGGGAATATTGGGTTGGTTTGAAGCTGGGACTCACTCCCGAGGGGGAAGTGGAGGCAGAGTCTCACTGCATTTAAGAAACCAGAGACATACAGCTAGAAACAGGCCCTTCGGCCCAACTCGTCCATGCTGGCCATTTTTTCCTTCAGTAAGCTTTGCTTAGTAAAGGTATTGCTTGATGATCATTAAAATACACCCATTCTGGTCTAAGGATCAGTCCAGACCAGACCTATTAATATAGTTAACTCTCAGCTTCCTTCTCCCAGGTTATAAGGGATGCACCATAAATACTGGGGTTGTCAGTAATGTCCACATCCCCATTAGCAAATAAATAGGAGTGGATACAGTGTAAAGCTCCCTCTGCATGTCCCCATCAAACATGCCCTGAGTAAGTGTTTGGATACAGAATAAAGCTCCCTTTATCCTGTCCTGTTAAATAATCCCAGAGCAGGGACAGATACAGAATAAAACTCCCTCTGCAGTGTCTCATCAAACACTCCAACAGCAGTAGTTGGACAAAATAAAGCTCGTTTTTCACGATCATGTCTAATAATTCCAGAGCAGGGATTAGATTCAGAATACATTGTCCTTTGTGAATAGACACAGAATACACTGTCTTTACATTGTCTCATCAAACACTTCCTGAGCCAATGTTGGAGAGAGAATAATGCCACCCTGTAGAGCCCCATCAAATATTCCCAGAGCAAACTGTGGGGGTTTCTCCGGGTGCTCTGGTTTCCTCCCACATTCCAAAGGCATACAGATTTGGAGGCAAATTTGCTTGGTAAAATTGTGAAGTGTCCCTAATAAACAAATAAATAAATAAGTGGTATCAGGACCTGGTAACGGGAGGTAAAACAACAAAAACAGACTTGGTTGGTAGTCCCCTTTCTGCGGAGTTTAATGTTATAATAGAGCGATTGTTCCTATTTTCTCTTTCTTTCTTTTCTAGGGTCTATTTTCTCACTTTACTTCCTTCTCTAACTTCTTTTCTAAGGGGCTTTCTTTTCCCAACACTCTTGCACTTCACGACTCTCGTGCACTTTCTTTACTTTCCTTACTTCTACCTTTTTCTTAAAGCTCAAAAAAAATGAAGCGGTACAAAAAATGTATTAAGATATATGTGTTGTGTAGTATTGTAATTTACCGTACTTCTAATAAAAATAATTTTTAAAAAAAAATAAAAAAAAAATACATTGTCTCATCAAACACTTCCTGAGCCAATGTTGGAGAGAGAATAATGCCACCCTGTAGAGCCCCATCAAATATTCCCAGAGCAAACTGTGTGGGTTTTCTCTGGGTGCTCTGGTTTCCTCCCACACTCCAAAGGCACACAGATTTGGAGGCTAATTTGCTTGGTAAAATTGTAAAGTGTCCCTAGTGTGAGTAGGATAGTGTTAGGGTGCGGGGATCGCAGGTCGGCGAGGACTCGGTGGGCTGAAGGGCCTGCTCACACGCTGTATCTCAAAACTAAAAGTAAATGCAACTTGTTTGAGATAGAATTGAAGGAAAAGACGGATGGAAAAGGGAATGTGAGAAGGAAAGCAAGGGGCGGGCTGTCACTTCAGGGGTGATGTGAAGTAAACAAAGTGCCGGCACGTTGAGTCGGGCTGATGCCGCGGGTTCATGAATACTAATGGTCTTCTTGTCAACTTAAACAAGATGGATGTGCGGCCCCTGCAGTTGACTGGTGGAGAACATTGCGGAAAATTGCTGCCAGCTCCGTGGATTTACACATGAAGCTATTCAGAGGGAACGGCAACACATTCTGACAGAAAGCAATTAGAAAATTGCTTGCTGAAGAGCTGAATTCTTGGCTTTTGGCTTTATCTCCAGGTTATTGCTCGGTGAGTTCTTCTGTGTTCACCTGCCGTGCTGAGCTGTCTCTCAGTTGTACGTGACAAACAAGCCTTGCCATGTGCACGGGATCTGGGAATAATATTTTCCCCTCTCCGATTCTCTATCTCAAAGATGGGGAAAAAATAAACTACAGATAAAATGAGCGGTGAATGGGATTATCCTGAGAGTCAACATCGACTCGATGGGCTGAAGATTGTTCCCGATGTTGGGGAAGTCCAGAACAAGGGTCACAGTTTGAGGACAAGGGGGAAGTCTTTTAGGACCGAGATGAGAAAAAACATTTTTCACACAGAGAGTGGTGAATCTCTGGAATTCTCTGCCACAGAAGGTAGTTGAGGCCAGTTTATTGGCTATATTTAAGAGGGTGTTAGTTGTGGCCCTTGTGGCTAAAGGGATCAGGGGGTATGGAGAGAAGGCAGGTACAGGATACGGAGTTGGATGATCAGCCATGATCATATTGAATGGCGGTACAGGCTCAAAGGGCCGAATGGCCTACTCCTGCACCTATTTTCTATGTTTCTATGTTTATATTCCTTTTCTCCAGAGATGCTGCCTGACCCGCTGAGTTAATCCAGCACGTTGTGTCAATCTAAAGTTGAAGCTGTTCCATGTCAATCTACCACAGTTTAAAACACTTCTCGTTCACGGACAAACAACGAACCTGCTCATCAATTTTAAATGGGAAATAGATTATGCTTTACTGCACAAGCAACTAACTCCATAATTCAGCAACAGATCTAAAACAAGCTGAACAAGAAGCCGAAAGGAGACCGGACAGAGAGAGGGCAGGGAGAATCGAGGAGGCATGTCCTGGGGCTGGATGAAGGAAACAAGAGGAACGCGATAGATTAATAATGAGAGAGAGAGAGAGAGGGAGCCACTGAAAAATATCAAGACCAAGGGAGAGGGCAGGAGAGAATGGAGATGTGGTCAGGAATGAAAGGTCAGGTCAGATTCTGACACTGACAGCGATTGAGGAACAGAGGGAGCGGGCAGGAGATATCAGCGAGGGGGATATTTTGAGAGAGAGTGAGAGAGGGGGAGACAAATGGAGCCGTTCAGAGTAACTGAGAGGTTTGAAAATGAGGGGAAGAGACTGGGTTGGGGGACTTAACTGAACCAGACAGCAAAACTGATGGTTCAGTAGGAACTGAAGCAAATGACGAGAGATAGAATGGACTAGGCACCCATCACCCTCTGTGTAAAACAACTTGGCCCCATGTCCCTCTCACCTTGAAGCTATGTCCCCGTACTTTTGATATTTCCAAGCTTGGAAAAAGGTTCTGACCATCTACGCTATTTATGCCTTTCATCATTTTATAAACGATCGGGTCTCCCGCCAGCTTCCCGACGCTCCAGAGAAAACAATTCAAGTTTGACCAACCTCTCCTTATAGGTAATCCCCTAAAGTTGGAAACGAATGAATTTGAGGCAATGAATATGAAAGAGAAAGGAAGTGAGAGCTGGATGTGGTGCGGAGAGAGAGGGAATAGCACTCTAGTGGGAACAGCCCCTTTGCTGGGCTCTGTTTCACAGACCGTGCACTGATTAATGCTTCAGTGGTTCCTAATTGTCACGTATGCACAGCGCAGTAACATTCTTTTGCGCAACCCACAAATGCACAGTTGCCATATTTTGCCGTTGTTTACAAAGAGAAAAGTCCAGAGTCCAGTATGAATTTGTTGGAAGTACTGGATGCCCCAGGCTATTACATTCATTGTGTCATACGGTCATAAGTGATAGGAGTATAATATACGGCCATTCGGCCCATCAAGTCTACCCCGCCATTCAATCATGGCTGATCTATCTCTCCCTCCTAACCCCGTTCTCCTGCCTTCCGTCAGGTTCCTTGACTGGAGGGAAATCACGACTCACAGAGTTATAGACTTGTATGGCACAGAAACAGGCCCTTCAGCCCACCATGTCTAAGTTGGCCTCTGCAGAACTGCACTAATCCCACTTGCCCACAGCAGTTTGATGTAGCGAGACTTTAATTCAACGGACCTCATCGAAGCAGAGAAGGCTACACTAGCTGATTTCCATCAGAGGAAGGTGTTGATGAAAGCCACGAATATACAGCAAGCGGGAATCTGGTTGCACATAATATTACGTGCAGACGTATAGCCCTGATTTGCTCAGACTGGTGAATGCAAAACACAAGGGTGCTGTTCTTAAACCATGTCAAGCTGGGAAAGGTTCCAGGGCTGCAGGACTGAGCCGTGGTGACCTGGCTCCAGAACCAGCCAACATCAGTGACCCAGGCACTGAACGAGTCTCACACAAGACTGATGACAGGCAGGAGTTGGTGGGGTGAGACCATGGCAACAGCTGTGCAGCGTGGAGTCACCTTTAGTGTGGCGGACATCTCACGCTGCCTGATGCCCAGAAGCAACTACATGGCAGGTTGACCGGTCAGAAGAGGCCCTGGTGAGTACCACAACTCCGCCTCTGGCCCAGGAGGAAGGGCAGAATCCCATAGCAACTTGGCAAGGCAACTCGTGACCTTCCCAACGCCCTCCTGCACAACCTCATCCCTCAACCTTCCTTGCCCGTCTGATGCTGGCCTGCGGCCTCCCATACTCACACCCTCATTCCCCTTCCCTCACTCCTCCATCTCCCTCCCCTTATCCACAGCTTCCTTCATTCCTATCCCTCCATTTCCCCCTCGCCTGTCTGGGGGAGGGGGGAGATTCTGGGACAGACGGGGGTGTGCTGTGAAGAGTGGTGTGAGGGGAGAGAGCCCTGAGTGGGAAAGGAGGGAAAGGGCGAGGCTGAGGGAGGTGGGGGTAGGAGAGGGGAGAGCGATGGGGGAATAGAGAGGAGCGGGGAGATGGAGAGAAAGGGGAGAAGAGGGTGAGATAAAGTCTGGGGGGTGATGGAGGAGAGCAGGAAGAGAGGGACGGGGGAGAGAGTGGGGTGGTGGAGAGAGGGGAGAGCTTTGAGCTCTGTAAACATAAAGGATGAACTATTTGGGATAAGCCTCTGATCGGAGGCAACCCAGGAAGTTCCACTTCCTTTGCTGTCACAACCCGTCAGAGATTCTAATCCCTTTGTTTCATTCCTTGTTTTAGTTGGCGCTGGCTCATATTCTCCATCCCTACATGCCCGCACAGTGTCGAACACGTCCGGGAGCCGGCAATGGAATTCCTCTCCCATTCTTAATGAGTGAAGCTTTGCGTAAACATCGCATACCCACAGCCAAGATTCCCGGACAAGTACAAACCCGTCTCCTTGGGCGTCCAATGACTCCTTGTGAACCGGAAACAGGTCAGATTCACTACGTCTCTGTGATGGTCCCGGCAACAGGGAACCTGGCAATTGTAGCAGCTGCGGACTGGACATCATCTGGTGTTTGGTCATCTGTCTCAATGCCACTGTTATGGTGTTAGCACAGCAGACAGCTTCAAGGGATAATTATCGAACGGCCACTGTACTGATCCATGCAAGGAGACGGTAGGGCAGAGAACCAAAACTTGGCCAGAAAATGCACTTTAACATGGAGGCTAAATGTGGAGAGGCAGAAATCATGTTCGTAAGTTCATAAGTTATGAATGAATGACAGAATGAATAAGTTTATTGGCCAAGTATTCACATGCAAGGAATTTTGCCTTGGTGCTCCGCCCGCAAGTGGCAACATGACATACGGTGACAGTTAGGAATGGCACATAAAATATTAAAGGAGCAGAATTAGGCCATTCGGCCCATCAAGTCTACTCCGCCATTCAATCATGTCTGATCTATCTTTCCCTTCTCCTGCCTTCTCCCCATAACCCCTGATACCCGTACTAATCAAGAATCTATCATTCTCCGCATTTAAAATATGCATTCACTTGGCCTCCACAGCCTTCCGTGGCAATGAATTCCACGGATTCACCCCTCCCCTCTTAATCTCCTGGCCTTTACCTTAAGCGTTGCCTCCTTGTTACAGATACCTCTGCTGAGAGGAAAATATTACGCCATCTATCCAATCTGTACCTTTCATAATTGTGTATATCTTAATCACGTCGTGCCTTCAGCCTTGTCCACTGTAAGGAAAATGAATCATCCCGTCTTCTCCCCCTCATAGTGGAATACTACATCCCAAACAATGTCCTGGTTAATCTCTGGGTTATTCCCAGTGTAATCAGTTCCTTCCCATGGGATGGTGACCAGAACTACAGAGTATTCCACCTGTGGTCTAACTAATGTTTTATATACTCCTGTTGGAAGGTAAAGAGATTTCCCAATAGAAACCCCCCTCTGCCTCCAAGTTCCCCCCCCCCTTCTCCCACACCCCTCCTCTCTCATTTCAGGTCAGTCTGAAGAAGGGTCTCGACCAAAAACGTCACCCATTCCTTCTCTCCATAGCCTGCCCCGCTGAGTTACTCCAGTATTTTGGGTCAATCTTCAACCTAATACCAGCCAGGCTTTTTCCTGCTCCTCCTCTCTTCCAGCTTTCTTCCCCACTCCATACAATGTCCGAAGAAGGGTCCCAACCCAAAATGTTGCCTATCCATGTTCTCCAGAGCTGCTGCCGAGCCTGATGAATTATTCCAGCATCTTTTTTTATCCTAAAGTAATTTCCCTGTCTGACAGATTAATGTTGGCTGTCATTCCGATAACCTTTCTCTCCTTCGATATTTTTTATCACTAATAGCCTGTAATAAAGATAAGTTTCGTTTTTTCATTGCTTTCGTAATACTGTCTCCTTTCTCTTTCCTTGAACCATGGACTGGAGGCTCAAGGAGCCACGAGATAGCTATATAACCCTGCTGTTCCCAGCACCATCTACAGTGCCTGTGATGGGCAGATAAATGCAGCTAGAGTTGGCAACTCTGGTCATAACTCTGGCCGAGGAGCCATGGCTCATCACTTGATGTCTCACCGCCCAGATCCCTAGATGCCTTGGAATGGGGGCAGAGGAGATTCACCAGAATGTTGCCAGGGTTGGAAGGTTTCAGATACGAAGGGTGGCCGGAAATTCCTTGTTTGTTTCCTTCCAAATGGATGATGCTGAGGGAGTCTGACAGAAGCATATGAAATTGACAGGTGCGTTCTCAAGGTAGGTAGCAGGAAACTTTCTCCCCTATGGCTGAGATGACTAGGACCAGAGGGCAAAAGGACACAAAGTGTTGGAGTAACTCAGCAGCAGCATCGCTGGAGAAGATGGACAGGTGACATCTCAGGTCTGGGCCCTTCTTCAGACTGATTGTAGAGGGGAGGGGGAGGGAAAGAAAGCTGGGAGAGAGGAGAGGAGATGCAGGACAAAGCGAGGCAGGAAATAGGCGGACACCAAAGATCCTATAGCGAGGAAGATAGTCCACTCGATGAAAAAGACGTAGTACGGTCACGGGCAGATTCAAGGGTAATTTTCGGCCCCATTTCCGTAACCGGCTTCCGTCTCCGCACCAAAGACCCCGTAGCGGAGCAAAGATACTAGTGCGGAGACGGAAGCCGGTTACGGAAACATCCTCGTAAAAATCAAAGTACTTTGGTAAAAATTCTTCTCCTCATTTTCAGAATTATAATTTATGAACACAAGCTGTTCCCCCGCAACGTTGATTACACTGCAAGAGGGATAACCAAAGTCGGGTCTGGATTACTGAAATGGCTGAAGAAATGACCAACATTCCGCTCCGTTGCGTGCTACACGTCAGCCCATTGGATTTAGCAGGAGTGGACCATCTTGCTCGCTATAGGGTCTTTGGTGGACACGGGCGAGAGGGTGTATTTGATAGGCAGATGGTTGGAACAAAGGGCAGAGATTAACGTAGTAAATGTGAGACAAATTGAAGAGTTACAAATCGTGAAGTCAGGGTAAGGAATGTTCGCCAGCCGTTTCCCCATTGCCCTCCCTGGCATTTTCTCCGGTGAAAGGAGGTGAGACGGATTTGTACCGCACACGGGCCGGACGGGTTTGCAGGCCACCCATCAGATACAGTGTGATTTTGTGTCATTGTATAAACCTTCCCGAATGTGTTATTACTATTCCACCTATATTGCTTCGCCACTGAAGCTTCTTTTGTTCCTACAAGGAAAGATGTAGATTGGCTATTTCATACTAGCCAATTCTAGTAGTCTCATTGTAGGACATTGATCATTCTTTTATTCTGGATTTTAATTCATGTATTATGTTTTTTTTTTAATATATAATTCATATGATGCTTTTATAAGTGATATACAAAGATTTTATATGTACTTTAGGATGTTTTTAATATTCAATGCATTTTTTATATAATGTTGTCCCTTGTCTGGACCTTGAGTCCGAAATAACGTTTATTTTTATTATTATTATTATTATTATTATTATTATTATTATTATAGTGCTTGTTAGTAGCGACTCCGTCTAGTATGTGCTTTATATTATCAAGAGCTTGCCTACGCTAGTTAGTATGAGCAGCTGCTAGGAAATGTAATGTCCTGCAGATCCTTCCTTTAATAAACATGTAGATTTAATAAACATGTGTTGTATCTTGATATGTGTTTGACTCAACTCATTACAATGGGGAAGGGAGAAATAGGTGTGAGTATGGGTGGGACACAGGGGAGAGGGGCGCGGGGGGGGGGGGGGGGGGGGGGCAGAGGGCATATGTTTGAGGTGAGGAATAAGTGGGTTAGAGGGGATCTGAGGAATAATTCTTTCACCAAGCGGGTGGCTGCAACCTGCAATCTGGAAAGCAGTGCCTGAGGAAGTGGTGAAGGCAGGAACTCACAACATTGAAGAACCATGTGGATGAGCAGTAGAATCACGAGGGCTGTGTAAAATGGTAAATGGAGTTGAAGTAGATAGGTACTAGATTGTTGGTATGGACACGATGGGCTGAAGGGCCTTTCCTGTGCTGTGTTGCTCCATGACTCCCACCATTACTCACCTACCCATGTGTCCACAACCAGTTCCTTACAGCTACTCATAAAGCCAACCGTTTCTCCTGTGCATGCCTGGATAACCCTTGGCAGTTAAGCTTATCCTCGCCTACAACAGTGCAACAACTAACTAACATTGCAACAACTAACCTCCTCTGCCTGCATATATATATATAGATATATATATATATATATAAATAATATAATCTTATTTATATAGCACATTTTTAGTCAACTTGCATTGACCCCAAAGTGCTTCACATAATTACATTACATTTACACACAGGCAAAGGTGGGTGAAGTGTCTTGCCCCAAGGACACAACGACAGTATGCACTCCAAGTGGGATTCGAACCGGCTACCTTCCGGTTGCCAGCCGAACACTTAGCCCATTGTGCCATCTGTCATCCCTATCCCTCCATTCCTTGCATATTCAATGCCGATCTGAAAATCTTTAAAATGGAAAGCATAATCTTTAGCGATAGTGTTGCTGCCTTACAGCACCAGAGACCCGGGTTCAATCCGGTACGGAGACAGGTGCTGTCTGTACGGAGTTTCTGCGTTCTCCCCGTGACTGCGTGGGTTTTCTCCGGGAGCTCTGGTTTCCTCCCATATTCCAAAGATGTAGAGGGTTGTAGGTTTATTGGCTTCGGTAAGAAGTGTAAATTGTCCCTAGTGTGTAGGATAGTGTTAGTGGTGTATGGGGGTCGCTGGTCTGCGCGGACTCGGTGATCTACAGGGCCGGTTTCCACGCTGTATCTCTAAACTAAACTAAAGTTAATAAAGGTCAGTGGGAATGTATCTTTGCGAGCATTATCGGGGGGGGAAGGGTGTTGGAGGGCAGGCGCAGAGTGCGTTTTGCGTGTACATACATGTGCCTGGGTGCATGGTGTCGTGGGCCATTGGTTACTCTGTATGAAATATAATTACGGGACTGGTTTCAAATTCGGACGTTGGATCAGATAGCAAAGCCCTGTGGAGCATATCCAAACAAAATGTTCAGCCAAGAACAATTCATGCCAAACCTACCCACTCTGATCTTGAGAAGCTTGCATTTTATCGTTAATAGGTGCCAAGGGATGAGCACTTTGAATCTCATCCTGACATTGTTTTGCCTATTCGCTGAGGCCGTAGAATAAAAGGATGTACCTTCAGAAAGGAGATGAGAAGGAATTTATTTTGTCAGAGGGTGGTGAATCTGGGGAATTCCTACCACAGTTGGCTGTGGAGGTCAGGTCGATGGATAATTTTCAGGCAGAGACTGACATATTCTTGATTAGTATAGGTGTCAGGGGTCAAGGGAGGAAGGCAGGAGAATGGGGTTGAGAGGGAAAGATAGATCAGCCATGATGTTGGGGAAGTCCAGAACAAGTGGTCACAGTTTAAGGATAAGGGGGAAATCTTTTAGGACTGAGGTGAGAAAAACATTTTTCACACAGAGAGTGGTGAATCTCTGGAATTCTTTGCCACAGAAGGTAGTTGAGGCCAGTTCATTGGCTATATTTAAGAGGGAGTTAGATGTGGCCCTTGTGGCTAAAGGGATCGGGGGTATGGAGAGAAGGCAGGTACAGGATACTGAGTTGGATGATCAGCCATGATCAAATTGAATGGCGGTGCAGGCTCGAAGGGCCGAATGGCCTACTCCTGCACCTAATTTATATGTTTCTATGTTACTATGATTGGCAGAGTGGACTGGTGGAGTATTCAGATGGGCTGAATGGCCTAATTCTGTTCCTAGAACCTATGAACTTATGAACACAGATCACAATCCCACACACGGCCACTTGAAGCACACTTCACACCACCTAATGGATCTGGTAAGTGAGTTACCATGGAAAGGGCACTGAGCAGAGCTGTACAAATGGAGTCAGGTTTCAATCAGATGCACTGCAATGGTGATTGTGTTACAGAGGTGACCACTTGTCCAGGAATAGTGGGTGTTGTTGGTAAGGCCAGCGTTGATAGCCTGGATCTAATTCCCCCAGAGAAAATGGTGGTGAGTCAAACCCTCAACCGCGGCAATCTTTCTGATGAAGGAACTCCGCCACTGTTGTTCACTGAGGTGTTCAGACATTCTGTGCCCGTGTGTGAATCATCGGGGAATCTGATATTCCCACGCACATGCTGCCCTTGTCCTTCTAGCTGACAGAACTCCGGGTTTTCGGTAGATTCATAAAGACGGTGTTGGAATGAATTAATTGAAAGGTGCAGCATGGAAACAGGCCCTTCAGCCCAACTTGCCCATGCCGACCAAAATGCCCCACCGGACCATTGATTCAATGCCGACCATCCATTCACACTAATTCTGTTGTCCCATTCTCACAACCCTACACAGAAGGGACTATTTACGGAGGCCGATTAACCTACAAACCAAGCACATCTTCTGAATGTAGAATCATGCAGCACGGAAACAGGCCCTTCGACCCAACCTGCCCATACTGGCCCATCCACACTAGTCCCACCTCTCCATGTTTGGCCGCTATTCCGCTAGACCTTTCCAAGGCATGTGGGAGGAAACCAGGGCACCTGGAGGAAACCCATCTGGTCACAGGGAGAATGTGCAAACTCCGCATAGACAGCTCCCAACGACACAACCGAGCCCAGGTCCCTGGTGCAGTGAGGCTGCGGTTCTATTCGCTGCACCACTCGTTACTACTGCTGCCTCAAAGTTCCTGGGACCTGGGTTCAATCATGTCACGGATGCCTTGGTTTCCTGCCACATCCTAGGTAATTGGCTGCTGTATGGTCCCCCTCTTGGTTTAGTTGCGTGGCAAAGGAAGCAAAGACGAGTTGAGGATATGTGAGGGAGAATAAAATGCAGAGCTGCAGGGAACATAGGAGCGGGGAGATGGGGTTGGAAACCAATAGGGGGGCAAATGACCACCTCACTTCACGTTCACTTCATGCTGCCAACATAATCAATGTTTCATTTTCACCCCCGTCATTCCCTCTTCTCCCATCCGTCATAGACTAGTAGATACAGAAGCTAGGAAGCATGTACCACTAGATTCACATACAGCCTCATCCCCACAGTTATTGGACTACTGATTACTTAGCAGTCCTTCCACAAGTTAGGGTGCAGTCCCTATCTTCCACAGTACTTCATTGCGGACTTTGAACTTTTTATTTATCTGCGCTTTCTCTGTGACTGCAATGCTATAATGCTGCGACACTATATTCTACGCCCTGGTACTTTACTCTTTGCACTATGTTTAATCAATAATGTTTTATTATTAATGTTTTATGTGTCATTCCTAACTGTCACTGTATGTTGTTGTTGTCACTTGAAGGAGATGGGAAAGATAGATCAGACATGATTGAACGGCAGAGTAGACTTGATGGGCCGAATGGCCTAATTCTGCTCCTTTAATATTTTATGTGCCATTCCTAACTGTCACCGCATGTCATGTTGTCACTTGCGGGCGGAGCACCAAAGCAAATTCCTTGTATGTGAATACTTGGCCAATACACTTATTCATTCATTCATTCATCTTTAGTTTAATTTAGTTTAGTGCTACTGCGCAGAAACAGGCCCTTTGGCCCATTGAGTCTAGGCTGACCAGTGATCCCCACACATTGACACTATCCTACACACACACACACACACACACACTGGGGACAATTTACAATTTTACCAAGCTAATTAACCTACAAACCTGCACATCTTTGGAGTGTGGGTGGAAACCAGAGCTCCTGGGGAAAACCCACACAGGTCATGAACGTACAAACTCCATACAGACAAGCATCCATAGTCAGGATTGAACCCGAGTCTCGGGCTCTAGCGCTGTAAGGCAACAACTCTACTGCTGCGCCACCATGCCCCCCTGCTGTACTTATGTACAGCCTGATTATTCTCATGCATTGAATGATTTACCTGAATACCATGCAAACAAAGATTTTCTCAGTACAGGTGTCAATAATAAACCAATACCAATGCGTATTGTTGCCTTCAGCTCTGGTTTCCGATGCTCCACACCCTACTCCTACCCCCACCCTATTCTGAGAGCCAGACGTTCTTTTCGTTCTCTCGTCTCACACCTCCCCTGTCATCTTCTCCATCATCGGCAACTGTGCTTCCGAATCATTGAAGGATGCTCATCCAATCTCGGAAGTCGTAGCCAATTAGCCACAGGTTCCTGTCCTTTCCCTACAACGATCTCCATTCACTGGGATTTAGAAGGATGAGAGGATATCTTATAGAAACATATAAAATTCTTAAGGGATTGGACAGGCTAGATGCAGGAAAGATGTTCCTGATGTTAGGGGAGCCCAGAACCAAGGGTCACAGTTTAAGAATAAGGGGTAAGGGTTGGCCATTTAGAACTGAGATGAGGAAAAACTTCTTCACCCAAAGAGTTGTGAATCTGTGGAATTCTCTGCCACAGAAGACAGTGGAGGCCAATTCACTGGATGTTTTCGAGAGAGTTAGATTTAGCTCTTAGGGTTAAAGGAATCAAGGGATATGGGGAAAAAGCAGGAACGGGGTACTGATTTTAGCTGATCAGCCATGATCATATTGAATGGCGGTGCTGGCTCAAAGGGCCGAATGGCCTGCTCCTGCACATGTTCCATGTTTCTATGATCCTTTTTCCCTAGTATTTTTCCAGCTCCTTTATGGAAATTAATAATGAACTTGCTTCCAGGCCAAGCTTTCCAGATCATAACAATTCCATCCGAAAGCCCTGGAATTCTCTCGCTAACCCTCTCCACCTTTTGCTTTTACTTCAAGATGCTCCATCAAACCCACATCTGTAACAAGCTTCTTTTTGTTCCCGCTGCTTGGCCTAATGCCTATTCTGAGGCTGAGCGCCACACTTTTGTCTAATTACAGTACTGTAAATCTCCCAGGGATGTTTTATTTTGTTGAGAGATGTAACTGCGGCTAGAATCGGGGGGTCAGGGTCGAATAGGCTGCAGGTTATTTCTGCAGATGTAATCATCACAAACATTAGCACCTTCATGAGGAAAACGGATTGCAGAGTTACAAATGTTCAGCAAACTCACAGAGGCCACAGATCAGCGAGCAGCAGTGGCCTAAGCACCAGCTGATGGATACGAACCATTTGACAATCCCCTACGGAGCCTGTACCTTGTAATCACTCGAGTGAATCTGTTGATAACTAATTAACAGCCTGGGTTTGATGTACTGCTGAGTCCTGACACATACTCCTGATGGATGGCAAGTGGATAACACTAGTTTGGCCGACAAGAAATGGGCACGGCAGCCCTTGCTTCACAGTGGCAGGGGCACTGATTGTGCCTTCCTCTGCTGCCCGGCGAGCTGGCAACAAGCACTGGCTACATGCAGTGGCAGGACTGTGTTCTGCTCCCCAAGCCAGTGCAGCGCTGCACTGTTGAAGAAGCAAGCGTTCAGATGGTCTGAACTGGAGACGTGGCCACTGTTATCTAGAGACACGGGGAACTGTAGATGCTGGAATCTTAAGCACAAAGTGCTGGAGGAACTCAGGGGGTCATGCCCCTGTCCCACTTAGGAAACCTGAACGGACACCTCTGGAGACCTTGTGCCCCACCCAAGGTTTCCGTGCGGTTCCCGGAGGTTTTTGTCAGTCTCCCTACCTGCTTCCACTCCCTGCAACCTCCGGCAACCACCTGCAACCTCTGGGAACTGCATGGAAACCTTGGGTGGGGCGCAAAGTCTCCAGAGGTTCCCGTTCAGGTTTCCTAAGTGGGACAGGGGCATCAGGCAGTATCTGTGGGGGGAAATGGGTCAACAACGTTTCGTGTTGGGACCCTCCTTCAGATTATCCTTCACTGCTGATTCACGGGCCTGGCCTGGTGCAGGCTTTTCTACAACACACCAGTGGCCACACTTTCAGGTTTACTCTGTTGGCAGATGCCCTGAGATTGCCTTCAGGTCCCTCAGTGGGCTTGTAACGTCTGCCTTCCCTGTGTGTGTGACATCTGCTGGCCCTGCCACCTCCGGAGGTCCCTGCGTTTCCTCACGGCACCGCTGCACATTCGCAATCCACAGCTGCCGGTTGTGCCGACACGCTTTGACATTCCCTCTCCAAAGATCTCTCAGCGTTTACGTCTCCCTAAACCTACCTCCGGCCGAAGTTTTGGTCATTTGTCTCCAAAACCTACGATTTGAATTTTAATTGCCAATATTGTTCGCATGTATCATTCTTCACACTTTTCAGATGCATTGTCGTCTACAACTATACAGTTCTGCATTGTTGAAGAAACCAGCATACATGTACTTTCTACACATATCACATCCGTTTATTCACTCTTGGCCATTTCTCGCACTGTAATAACGAAGTACCCGTATCTAAAGGTGCAAATTGATGAATTAGTTCTTTGCCCAGGGCATACATTCCATGTACAAGGGGCTGCCCCATAAAGGGTGACTTACCGCCATAGATGGTATTCTTGCCCAGGAAGTGGTTGCTGCGTAGAGCGCGGTCCTCCTGGATCTTCTCGTGGTTCTCATACCACCTTCGATCTGGCTGTGGTGAGGCCTGGTTCATCTTGTCCAGCAGCAAGTGTCGGGATGGCTGCGTCTATCGTGGCCGGGCACAGTGGGGGAGTTCTCACAGACAGCGTTGCTTAAGCATGTGGATGTTCCTCCTTAATGGCCCCCCTCAGCCCAACCCTTGGAGCACCTGGCACTGCTGCTTAGCCGAGACTCAAGCATTCCCGGAAGGGATCTCAGTTGGTCAAGTGAGCATTCAAGATCAAAGCAGCAGCGCACATTCGAGATGGCGAGGACGGAATTTCCTTTTCTTTGAAAATAGGTAAATCAATGACTAGGTTGACAGCATTCCAGGCATCTTGCCAATTCAGAACCAAGTATGGTTGTCTCAGCGCCTGTGGAAATAAAGAAGAGATGTGTTCATTCAAGTCCATCAGTTTACTTTTCTAACTCTTAGAAGTCTGCTATCGTTACAGAGAACAGATAGAGGGAGCGGTCTGGGTTCCACTGCTCTAGCACTGAAGGAAACTACGTTAAACTGGGCACTGCCAAAGAGGTGCGGAGAGATGGTGGGGGAAGCCAAGTGACAGAGTGACAATGACGTCAGCTTATTAATTGGCCTCGTATCTGGTTTACATAAGGGCAAGCGTTAAAAAAAACCAAGAGGATTAATGACTCATTGAATGAAGGACTGCCACCCTGGGAAATGAATCAACTCCGCCGTGGCGCTAAAGTGCTGCTGCCCCACAGCTCCAGAGACCCGGGTTCGATCCCGACTACAGGTGCTGTCTGTGCAGAGTTTGTACATTCTCCCCGTGACCGCGTGGTTTGTAGGTTAATTGGCTTCTGTAATTTGCCCCTAGTGTGTAGAACACAGAACGGGTGAGAACAGGTGACTGAAGGTCGGCTGGACTCGGTGAGTTGAAGGGCCTGTTTCCATGCTTTATCTCTGATCTATATCTCTCTAAACTAAACAATCACTAGGATTACAGTACACAAAAATGCTGGAGAAACTCAGCGGGTTCAGCAGCATCTATGGAGCGAAGGAAATAGGCAACGTTACGGAATGTTGAAATCCCGAAACGTAGCCTATTTCCTTCGCTCCATAGATGCTGCTGCACCCGCTGAGTTTCTCCAGCCTTTTTGTGTACCTTCGATTTTTTTCCAGCATCTGCAGTTCCTTCTTAAACACTAGGATTACAGTGATGTGTTAATGCGAATGGGCAAAGCTGTTGCAGAAAGCCCAAAGCAAGCCGTGAACTAAACCCAGCTGAAACATAGAAATTAGGTGCAGTAGTAGGCCATTCGGCCCTTCGAGCCTGCACCACCATTCAATATGATCATGGCTGATCATCCAACTCAGTATCCCATACCTGCCTTCTCTCCATACCCTCTGATCCCCTTAGCCACAAGGGCCACATCGAACTCCCGCTTAAATATAGCCAATTAACTGGCCTCGACTACACTCTGTGGCAGAGAGTTCCAGAGATTCACCACTCTCTGTGTGAAAAAAGTTCTTCTCATCTCGGTTTTAAAAGATTTCCCCCTTATCCTTAAGCTGTGACCCCTTGTCCTGGACTTCCCCAACATCGGGAGCAATCTTCCTGCATCTAGCCTGTCCAACCCCTTAAGAATTTTGTAAGTTTCTATAAGATCCCCTCTCAATCTCCTAAATTCTAGAGAGTATAAACCAAGTCTATCCAGTCTTTCTTCATAAGACAGACCTGACATCTCAGGAATCAGTCTGGTGAACCTTCTCTGCACGCCCTGTATGGCAATAATCTCCTTCCTCAGAGACAAACCTTCCTCTGAACAAGAGACAAAACGTACTAGGAAGGAACCGCAGATGCAACTTTACTGCGAAGATAGGCACAAATTGCTGGAGTAACTCAGTGGGACAGGCGGCATCTCAGTCTGAAGAAGGGTCTCGACCCGAAACGTCACCCATTCCTTCTATCTAGAGATGCTGCCTGTCCCGCGGAGTTACTCCAGCATTTTATGTCTGTCGTCTGAACATTTTGAGAATTTGTCCTTCTTGACTAATACTTTTTCCAAAGAAAATTGTTTTAATCTAGGCTGCAATACCCTGTGGCAAATTGCCAGTACAGAGTATTAGTTGGTACAAGTCTGTTACTGTATAACACCTTAAGAATATTGATTGATACAAGTTTGCTTTGGGTGGAAAACTGATGCATCAATTAGTTGTATTGCCTCACAGCTCCAGGGACCCGTGTCAGACCCTGGTCTTAGCTGCTGTCAGTGCTGGAGATAAGTCTAGTTTTAGTTTAGTTTAGTATATTGTCATGTGTACCGAGTGAAAAGTTTTTTGTTGCATGCTATCCAGTCAGCGGAAAGACTGTACATGATTACAACCGAGCCATCCACAATGTACAGACACAGGATTAAGGGAATGACATTTAGTGCAAGATAAAGTCCAGAAAGGTCCAATCAAAGATAGTCCGAGGGTCTCCAATGAGATAGATGGTGGGTCAGGATCACTCTCTAGTTGTTGATGGGATGGTTCAGTTGCCTAATAGCAGCTGGGAAGAAACTGCCCCCAGAATCTGGAGGTGTGCGTTTTTACACTTCTGTACATATAGTTCGATGGGAGAGGGGAGAAGAGGAAGTGGGGGGGAGGGGGTGAGACTCGTCCTTGATTATGCTGCTGGCCTTCTCACCGTGACTACCTCACTTTCCTACAGGCATTCTGGTTTCCTTCCATTTCTTGGTGAGTTAAACGGGTTAGTGTAAATTACCCTCCTTGGAGCAGGGAGATGGCAAGAGAAACACAGGGGATTTGTTAGACGTTTGAGAGAACAGAGTTTGGGGGGGTGGGGGGTTGGGGGGAGGGGGGGAAACCTCCTCAGAAGCAAACTCCAGTGATGGTCGGTGACACCGACGCCACTGTCTAGCCATGAGACTGAAGATCCCGGTAACACCAGCCGTGAGTCAAGGTGAGTGAAGAGGAGAGGCCTGAATTGAAGCCTCGGGAGGCTGCAGAGCCTGAAATAGTTTTGTGCCTCTCGTCAGTTTCTCAGCCGACAAGCCAGAGCCTGTCGCAGGGAGCAATCCTTCCTCCAGTCTCAGCAACAGTGCGTGAATGGACCTGGGCTGATCTGCATACTCACTCTTCAAACCAATACCAGGAACTTGGTGACTAATCGGATAACACCGGGGGGGGGGGGAGTCTTTCGACGGATATTTTCCAGGGAAGGTGTAGTGATGCACAGCACCCAGCTCACAATGGGGAGGCAGAGGTGAGGGGAAGAGCATTAAAAATGCTCACAAATGTGATGCCACAACTGGGAGTTTACAACTTTCAGGCAGGGCTGAGCAGGCTGGGGCACGTTACTCTGGAGCTGACCCAACCGAGTCCCTAATGTTAAGAAGGAGGAATAAAAATCTAGACCAGGGGGTGGGGAACCTTTTCATGTTGGAAGGCCGCATTAAGTTAGCTGTAATCTAACGAGGCCCAATCCAAGAAGCTTCAATTAGATACATTTCAAAATGGACATTATTTTGTTAAAATAGCCCTCAAGACTTGCTAATGTTTTAATTGTGGCCATCGGTCGGGGAGGATTATTTTGTTGAATCTTCTTTTACTCTTTGGTATTTCAAATACGATCATTTTAAGATTAAAATAAAAATAATAAAAGACGAACAAAAACATATCAATAAATATAAAAGGATTTGTTCTACAAAATATGGATCCAAGTCTACGGTTTAATGCAGTAGTCAGGTTACTTGCTGTAAGCACAACTCAGGAGAGAAATCAGACGTTGCCTATTTCTTTCAAATAGCTAGCTTCATACTTCCACAGGCACGGGAGAAGGAAGAAAATAATGGAGATAGAAGATGGAATAAAAGAGACTGTTCAACTGAGTGGGGGAGTTGGAAGTCATCTGATGAAATCTCCACCAACACTTCCAAGAAGGGTTGACAACTGAAACACCATTTGTCATCGACTCTGGGATTAACGTAAGTGTAGTCAGTCAGGGAGAATGACAAACGTGTAGGAACATCACCGCACCTCCTCGCCACTGCAAGTACCACCCATTGCAGCCCATCCTCACTGCAGGCCCTCAAATGCATCCCCCTCCCCATTGCAGCCCCCCCCCCACTGCAGCCCCTCCCCCACTGCAACTCCCCCACTGCAGCCCCCCCCCCCCCACTGCAGCCCCCCCCCATCGCATTTTCTCCCCACTGCAGCCCCTCCCCCACTGCAGCCCCTCCCCCATTGCAGCCCCTCCCCACTGCAGCCCCTCCCCTACTGCAGCCCCTCGCCACCTTCACCTCATTCACTTTCCTTTCTCTTTCTTCCTTCACAGATTATTAATTCCCACTGAAACTTCGGACTCACCCAACTGTCGTGGAAAGGCATTTCACTTCTGTACACACAGGCTCTAGGTATTTATTTCCCTTTACACACAGACCCTCAAATCTCTCCATCGCATTTCTAGTCTGAATCGTCAAATGGGTCGGTGCGTTTGTTTCACTGAGTAACTGGGAAACCTGTCGCTATTCAGTCTCTCGGCCGTTGTATAATTTACAAGCACAAAATCCTGCAATTTGACAATGAGACAGAGGTCATGTAACCAGAGAGGTGTTTATGCTGCCAGCCATCTGAGGTCAGGCTTGCTGACGTACAATGACATGAATAGAGCGCATTCTCTCGCACTCCCTTCACAGAGCTGCATCTGTGGAGGAAGTTTTGAAGAAGTATCCAATGAACCTCGCTCCCTCTTGATCTCGCCCGTTGCCCTGCGAATTCCTCCTTTTACATTTAATTTTTCAAAGCTGTTCCTGAATCCACCCCCAGAGTTCACAGAGGCAGGCCCTACTGATGTGGACGCATCTTGTTGTCTCTGCTTCTTTTAGACAATAGACAATAGCCAGTAGGTGCAGGAGTAGAGGCCATCCGGCCCTTCGAGCCATCACCACCATTCACTATGATCATGGATGATCATCTACATTCAGTACCCCGTTCCTGCCTTCTCCCAGTATCCCCTGACTCCGTTATCTTTAAGAGCTCTATCTAACTCTCTCTTGAGAGGATCCAGAGAATTGACGTCCACTGCCTGAGGCAGAGAATTCCACAGATTCATTGTCATTTCCCTTAACCTGCTTATTGATCCATCCATCTCCAGAAGCAATCGTTCCTTCAGTCTGAAGAAAAGTCCCGACACAAAACGTCACCTATCCATGTTTTGCCAGAGGTCCTGCCTGACCTGCTGCACTTTGCGTCCAGCACTTTGTGTCTTCTTATCTGTGAATGGCGGTGCTGGCTCGAAGGGCTGAATTGCCTACTCCTGCACCTATTGTCTATTGTCTTAAAAACCTTTCAAAGATCTTTACAGCTGTTGAATCCTCCTTTACCCTGCTGCCAAGTATTGTGTCATCATACATTTGGAAATCTCAGTTATTGGAGGTGCAAGAAACTGCAGATGCTGGAATCTTCAACAAAAACAAAGTGCTGGAGTAACTCAGCGGGTCAGGCAGCATCTGCGGATGGAGTGGACCAACAACACTTTGTCAGGACCCTTCTTGAGACTCAACAGATGAGATTTCAAGTCAGGAGTCTTTTTCTGCTGCACCCGCTGAGTGCAGCTGAGATGCTGCTGCACCCGCTGAGTTTCTCCAGCATTTTTGTGTACCCTCGATTTTCCAGCATCTGCAGTTCCTTCTTAAACACAGGAGTCTTTTTCTGTCTGAAGAAGGGTCCAGATTCAAACCAGCATCTGTCCATTCCCTCCGCAGATGCTGCCTGACCCATTGTGTTCCTCTAACACTTTCTTCTTTGCTCATTGCTATACATTCCCTGGGAGATTCACTGAACATTTCGGCCAGTCCGAGAAGCAATCTCTCACCACTAGTCTTTCCAGTTATTTAACTAGCTTTCTAGAGGTGGTACGGCCCCTTTTATTCCAAAGGCTTTAATCATGATTGCAATCTTTCATGCAGTACTTTGTCAAGTATCTTTTAGGTAGTCTGCATATACTACACGTGCGTAGATAAGACTTTAAATAGTGTGTGGGTTAGTGAGGGAAACGTATAATGTTAAAAGCGAGTGCAGGGTAGTAAAATAAGTGATGATAATTGGAATCTGTCAGGAAGGGAGGTTTGGCACATTAACAAGGTACAACATACTTCAAACTAGAATCAGCAGTGGGAAATTGAAATAATTGAAAGCTCAGATTGCAAAAAAAAAATTTTTTTTAATCGGTAAACATCAATTAATGAGTAAATATAAATATGGTACATGCTTCAACTCTATTAACCATTCCAGAGATGGGGCTGCAAAATTTAATTGGAGTTAGAAATAAATTGTTCCAGATACTCGATTTTTTAGAAGGGATAGGCAAAACGGGAGAAGAGGAATGATGATGATGATGATGATAACGGATGGGAAAATGGCAATGGAGAGAAAGGATCTCGCTCAGAAAATCAAGAAATAGAATTCGACAAAAATGCTGGAGAAACTCAGCGGGTGAGGCAGCATCTATGGAGTGAAGGAAATAGGCAACGTTTCGGGCCGAAACGTTGCCTATTTCCTTCGCTCCATAGATGCTGCCTCACCCGCTGAGTTTCTTCAGCATTTTTGTCTATCTTCGATTTTCCAGCATCTGCAGTTCCTTCTTAAAGAAATAGAGTTAGTTTGGGTGGAGCTAAGGAACAGCAAGGCACAGAAAACATTGGTGGGGAATGCCGACAAAACCCTCAGAGGGTGCAATGTAGGGGTAAGTATAGATAAGGATTTTAGAGGCATCTGTAACAAGGGTAATACAATAATCACATGGGACCTTAGAAGAGTATAAAATGGATTAACCCAGTTGCGGGAATAATGCAGAGGTAGAATTCACGGAGTGAATGAGGCAGCATTGAACAACAAGAAAGGATAAATTAATAACCTGGAAAGTGCAGGGCCTTTGGGGAAGAGAGATCATAAAATAGTAGAATTTTGTTAAAAACTGAAAGTTGTTTAGTTCAATCTGAAACCAGGGTATTAAGTATAAACAAAACAATCATAGAAACATAGAAACATAGAAAATAGGTGCAGGAGTAGGCCATTCGGCCCTTCGAGCCTGCACCGCCATTCAATATGATCATGGCTGATCATCCAACTCAGTATCCCATCCCTGCCTTCTCTCCATACCCCCTGATCCCTTTAGCCACAAGGGCCACATCTAACTCCCTCTTAAATATAGCCAATGAACTGGCCTCAACTATCTTCTGTGGCAGAGAATTCCACAGATTCACCACTCTCTGTGTAAAAAATGATTTTCTCATCTTGGTCCTAAAAGACTTCCCTCTTATCCTTAAACTGTGACCCCTAGTTCTGGACTTCCCCAACATCGGGAATAATCTTCCTGCATCTAGCCTGTCCAACCCCTTAAGACTAATCGACTAATAATGTGTTAAAGAGGGAAAACATCTTCAAAGTCTGAAGAAGGGTTTCGGCCTGAAATGTTGCCTATCTCCTTCGCTCCATAGATGCTGCTGCACCCACTGGGTTTCTCCAGCATTTTTGTGTCCAATCGACTAATAATGATGTGGGGGCAGACTGTGGGGGATTGTGAAATATATTAAAAGGCGCGACAATAATCAGGCAATAGTTATCATTTAAAGAATTTAAAGAATACATAGTTTACAACAAAACCCATTTCCCTTTAAGGCACAACAGCCCGACATGAACAGTAGCCCACCCTTCGCTAACAAGAGGAATTAAAAATGGCATTCGATGAAAGGCCGTCGTTGTTGCTAAAAACAGCAGCAAAAAGACGAAGATTCAGAATTCTGCAGAATGACAAAGAAAGTAAAACAGACTTCAGAAACCTCTCAACACATGCAAAAAGAAAAAGATTAGCCAAAGTTAATATGGATCCTCTATAGACCAGGACAAGGGAAGTTGTGTTGTGAATAAGGAAAGGGCAAAGTCATAAAATATATTTTGCATCTGTCTACATGAAGAGACACAAAAGAAAACCTCCTGGAAATATTGGTCCAGAGGGAAAGAAAATCAGTTTAGTAGTTAAACAATATCAATGGTGGGTTTCGGCCCGAAACGTCGCCTATTTCCTTCGCTCCATAGATGCTGTTGCTGCACCCGCTGAGTTTCTCCAGCATTTTTGTGTACCTTCAATGGTGGAATGAGTGGGTCTGGAAACCACTAAATCCCCAGGACCTGCAAACTATGGTTGCTGAAAGAGGTGACCATAGAGGCATTGGATATATTGAACGTCATATTCCAAAATGGCAAAGGTTCCAGAACAGTTCTCCAAGTTTCGAAGGGGCCAAATGTAAGAGATTTGCGGGTGTGTCCCAGTCCACACTGCCTGACCCGTTGAGTTACTCCAGCAACTGTGGCCTTTAGTTTTTTAAATATGAGATTGAAAGGTGTTTGTGTTCTGAGGGCCCTTGATATTGTAATATTAGTATCCATATCTTACCGGAGCCAATATTCAGGTATAGCAAGCAATTAGGATGGCAAGTTGTCCATTGTTCTTTGTTACCCGTTTTGAGCTATAATACAATATTGCACTATGACACAATATTAATCCATTTATATGTTTTAGTTAATATTAAATGCTGTCCCTGGGGCTCTAAACATTTTCAATAATAAGTCAACATAGGTAAACGAGCTGAAGGCAGTTATTCTCTCAGACCACTGAGTAATTGCATTTTGGTTACATGGTTTCCTTTGCCAGATACTGTGACCCAGCTTTGGGAATACATGGCTATGTACAAGCTCCTCGTACCACGTGGGCACATTTTAATGAGGGTGAAAGGCCTCTGTTGTTCCGTGACACCAGAGTTATCTCCACCACAGCAAATATTGCTGACAATATGCGAAGGAAGTCTTCTTCAGGCCTGAGTCGACAGTGTGTTTTGTGTTATGTTGCAGTTAAAGGGCTAAGATGTGCTATATGAGTGCTAACAATTTGCATCACAATGCCCCGTACAGCAGCAGCATTTACAATGAGCAGGAATCATGCACTATCAGCACAGACCAGAAATCACTCTCCAGACTCAAACATCTCCTCCCCCCTACACTTACTGTATTACAACATTAGTCATTTCCTGTTCATTTTTCCTGATTTTGAGAGAATGCAAAGATCGTACAGAGATCTGGTGCCCATGAAAACCTTGCCACAATGTAGCCTCTCACCTCTGTGACGAAAGGTTCAGTGGAAAGTGCAGAGAACATAGTATGTACCTGTGAAGAAGCAAGGAACTGTAGATGCTAGTTTACTGAAAGGCACAAAGTGCTGGAAGAAACTCAGCACATCAGGCAGCATCTCTAGAGCACATGGATTCTTGTAAAGGTCTGGAGAAGGGTCCCGACCCAAAACATCACCAATCCATCTTCTCCAGGGATGCTGCCTGGTCTGCTGAGTTACTCCAGCACTTTGTGTCTTTTTTTAGTCTATACCCAACCAGTTTTTTTTCTATCCTGGGAGTATGTGATGGGACAGAGTGGGAGGAGCATTGCACTCTGTTCAACCCATCCTGAACCTGGTCTGGGCACTTTTGTCAGGCAGGGAGAGGATATAGAGTCGGAATGTATTTGTATTATTTTGGGTCCAATATACTTGTTACAACTGGTTAAAGCAGGTCGTAGTCTCAGCGGTCAAGTCATAATTCAACGTTAAGAAGAAAACATGAACAGCAATGGCCACATATGCCGCACCATTGTTTCACGTGATATTCAGCACGGTGGATTTTGAAGAAAATACTGTAATTGGCCTCAGATGCATTAAAAGCCTTGTCAAATGTGGCACTTATGTTTGTTTGTGTCATAAATACTGGGCTCCATTTCATGAGCGAACAAACTTGTTCTTTTATTCGCCTTTAGTTATTTTGTTTGTTTTTGTTCTGTGGCCTTTGTCCCCAGGCTATCCTTTTACATGTCTGTTTTTTTATTGCTTACTTTAGAGTGGCTTTATTCACAGCACTGATGCAAAACTTAAATTAGAATGTTATACGCTTCATCCAGACCGCACCCCAGCCCCTGCGCTGACTACTAGTTCTGGAAGGCCACCAATGTGTCAACGGACACCAGGTGCCTCCCTCCAGCAATGCCTGGAACGGACATAACCATGGAAAAGGAGCAAGTAGACACCACAGGTGGACCTCCCGCACCTTCATGGCCCACTGCATGAATCTGGGTACGGTCATTCCTGCAAAACCCAGGGGCAGGCCTTCAAGGAGGTCTCCAGATTGACTCGCCCCTCTCCATGCCAAGTGCCCAAATATCAGCAGGAATTGGTAATTGCCCCTTTCAGAACGATGCTGTCAAGCTGGAAAGGGTACAGAAAAGATTTAGATCATAAGAGATAGGAGGAGAATGAGGTCATTTGGCTTATCGTCTACTCTGCCATTCAATCATGGCTGATCTATCTCTCCCTCCTAACCCCATAACCTCAGACACCCGTACTAATCAAGAATCAATCTATCTCTCCCTTAAATATATCCATTCACTCGGCCTCCACGGCCTACTGTGGTAAATAATTCCACAGATTCACCACCCTCTGACAAAAGAAATTCCTCCTCATCTCCTTCTTAAAAGAACGTCCATTAATTCTGAGGTTGTGACCTCGTCCTAGACTCTCCCACTAGTGGAAACATCAGGATGTTTTACTAGGATGTTGCCAGGACTCGAGGGCCTGGGCTATAGGGAGAGGTTGAGCTTGATAGGACTCTTCCTTGGGAGTGCAGGGGAATGAGGGGTGATCTTATAGAGATGTACAAAATCTTGAGAGGAATAGATTTGGTCAATGCACAGAGTCTCTTGTCCATAGCAGAGGAATTGAGAACCAAAGGACATAGGTTTAAGGTGAAGGGGGGAAGAAAAATAAGAACGCAAAGTGTACCTTTATTACATAAAGGGTAATGGGTGTAAAGAAACAGCTGCTTGAGGAGGCATTTCAGGCAGGTATTAAGAAACATTTAGACAGGTACGTGGATAGGATTAGAAGGATATGGGTCAAATGCAGGCCGGTGGGACTAGTACAGATGGGACATGTTGGTCAGTGTGGGCAAGCCGAGCTGAAGGGCCTGTTTCCACGTTGTAAGACTGTGACTCTAACCTTGTACTTTCTATATTTCTGGAACACTAACTAGTTCAGGGGTGGGGAACCTGCGGCCTTCTAGGCCTCTTGAATGAATCCAAATTTTGTAGAACAAATCCTTTTATTTATACTAATATGTTTTTGTTCGTCTTTTATTATTTTTATGTTAATCTTAAAATGAACGTATTTAAAATACCAAAGAGTAAAAGAAGATTCAACAAAATAATCCTCCCCGACTGATGGCCACAATTAAAACATTAGTAAGTCACGAGGGCTATTTTAGCACCTGTTATGCTCATGATTTAGTTCTAATGTGACTCTAGAATGTACGTTAACCACCCTGCCTGACTGGCGCCAACACTGCCTGAGGCTGGTTGACAAGTGGGAAAATGTCGGGGAGAATCCGCTGGCCATCCAGTCTTCAGTATTATCAACATAATCACGTGGCTGTCCGTTTGAAGTTGTAATTGAGAATAGTTAAACAGCGTATTTGTTGGACTGTATTTTTGTTTATTCTGACTGCTTAACAGCCCATCATGTCAAAGAAAACCAAAGGAAATCAAGAAGCAACTTATAAAGTAGCTTATATACTCAGGGAAAAAGGGAAGCCATTTAGCGATGTAGAAATCGTAAAAGAATGCATTGTCGAAGTTGTAGGATGCTTAGACCCCGATAAGGTTTCAAAGTACAAACAACGGCCTCTTTCAAGGAGAACTATAACCGTTCGGCAGCGTGAAGTAGCCCTCAATGTAACAGAACAACTTCACGCCAGACTCCAAAAGGAAAATATATATTATTCCAATCACTTTGGATGAATCAACTGATACTACTGACTCGGCGCAGGTTTTATACTTCATTCAGGGCAAAACAGAAGATTTTCTTTACGACGAAGATTTACCCGCTTTGGGCACGCTTACGGGTAGAACACGAGGAATAGATTTCTTCAACAACTTTCAAGATAAATGTCGTGAAGTTGGACTGGATTTGGTTAATTTAGTGAGTGTATGTACAGATGGTGGACCTTCCAATGACAGGAAAACGTGAAGGGTTTATTGCACAGATAAAAATGGTATCATCAGATCAAGATGCTCTCAGTTCTTTTCATTGTATCTTACATCAACAAAATCTCTGTGCTAAATCTACCATTTTAAGTGACACTTTGCAACAGGTTATATTGAAGACTATATTCGTGCAAAGGCAACACGGCATCGTCAGTTTCGTAATATGCTAAAGTTGGACGATGAGGCATTCAGTGTGGATTTGCCGTATCGTTGGCTATCGTAGGGACAGGTGCCAGCAAAATTTTTATCTTTGCGGGGACAGATAGTTACATTTCATGAAGAACAGAATCAGCAATGTGAATTATTGAAAGAAGATTCCTATAGAAATACTGCATTTCTGTGTGATATCATGTCAAAGCAAAATTACTTGAATGTTGCTTTGCAAGGTAAAACTAAGTCTATATATGATACGTGGCAAAAAAAAATCCAAGCATTTCGAAAAAAGCTATCTTTTTCGAAACTCTTCATCTTCAAAATGAAATTTTGGATGAACATTTTCCCCAGTTAGCGAAGGTCATTGATGAGCAGGAGGATTCATGTGAATCATTTGAAGAATACGCAGCTGTTATAGGCTTATTAATTAAAGAACACAATGAAAGGTTCACTGAGCTTGAGAATCATGACATCACACTCAAATTAGCGTTTCAACCTCACCTAGTTGATGTCTCCAAGGCTTCTAAAGAACTACAGATGGAATTGATTGAGCTCTCAGAAGATGACATTTTAAAGTCCTTATTTGACACGAAGAAAGATCCAATTGAAATATGGAAAAATGCAATAGAATACCCACGTCTTTGGCAACATGCACAAAAAATGCTTTCTTGCTTTTCAACCACTTATTGCTGCGAATCTGCATTCTCCTACCTAACCCGAATCAAGGCGCCCTTAAGGTCACAAATGACGGATTCCCATCTAGAAGATCAGCTGAAACTGCATACCTCCATGTTGCAACCAAATATTCAAATGCTTTCCCACAAAAAGCAGTCACAACAAAGTCATTAAACGGTTAGTTAACTTTAGAATTAACTTTTTTTTTACATTTTCTTGAAGTTAGTACATAGTAGTTAGATTTTTACAAAATAATGTACATTTTGAAGTTTATCTAATTGAAGTTTCTTGAATGCGACCTAATTAGATTACAGCTAACTTAATGTGGCATTCCAACATGAAAAGGTTCCCCACCCCTGGACTAGTTCATACTGGCCTGGCATTTTGAAATCTCTTGCTGTAGCTGCATAGCCACGAAGGGCCCTGCCACCAATATTGATGGAGTGGCCACAGAATCACTTTGCCTCACCCCTGGCTGAATAGTAACAAGTAAAAAGGCAGAGAAACGACAGATAATTAGTGTAGGAAAGGAAGCCAATGATGATGGCTCCAGCACTACAGAACACAATTCATCCAGATCATTGGATACTGCCTACACCATATAAAGCTAAATGTTCTTCAGCTCCAGCCCGACCTCGGGTAGGAACAAAATGTGTAACTCAGCGGGTCAGGTAGCAGCACCTCTGGAGAAAGAGGTGACATTTGGGATTGGAACCCTTCATCAGACTTGAAACATCGCCCATTCCTTCTCTCCAGTGATGCTGCCTGACCCGCTGAGTTACTCCAGCATTTTGTATCTATCTTTGGTATAAACCAGCGTCTGCAGTTCCTTCCTACACATTTTGTCCAGCTGACCTTGGCTTTAATCTTGTGACGCGGAGCTTGTCTGTGTAAGCAAGAGGGACCCAGTGAGTTACTCCAGCACTTTGTGTCGGTCTCCGTAAACCCGCACCTGTAGTTCCTCGCTTCTGCCTTTATTTCCTTTTCCTTCGTTTTGCTCTTGCCTTTATTCCCAGGCTCCATTTTAAGTATTTTTGTTTGCTGTATCTTTTAAAATTACTTTACTCAAATATAGGGCAGCACAGTAGCGCAGCATTAGAGTTGCTGCCTTACAGCACCAGAGACCTGGGTTCAATCCTGACTGTGGGTCTTGTCTGCATAGAGTTGGTACAATCTTCCTGTGGCCAAGTGGGTTTTCTCCGCCTGCTCTGGTTTCTTTTCACATTCCAAAGATGTGCAGGTCTGTAAGTTTCCGCTTCTGTGAATTGTCCCTGATGTGTTGACTAGAACTAGTGTGAATGGGTGATTGTTGGTTGGCGTTGGTTAGGGTTGCCAACTTTCTCTCTCCCAAATAAGGGACAAAAAGGTGGGTGTAGACGGGACATGTAAGGGGCAATAAGGGACTGGTGTTGACGGGGCATGTTGGTCGGTGTGGGCACGTTGGACTGAAGGGCCTCTTTCCACGCGGTGTGACTCTGTATCCCAGGAGTGATTCGATGGAACAGGAGGGAATGCGAGGGGTCGGGGAGAGGGGGGTGGAGGGGGGGGGGGAGGGAGGAAAGGGGTGAGGAGGGAGGGGGAGAGGGGGAGGAGAGAGGGGTGGAGAGGGAGAGGAAGGGAGCGGAAGTGGAGGGGAGGGGAGAGGAGGGGAGGGAGAGAGGGAGGAAAGGAGAGAGGAGGGGGGATGGAGGGGGGGAGGGAGGGACGCGGTGGGTAGGAGGGGAGAGAGGACACCGAGGGAGAGGGGAGGGGGGGGAGGAGGGAGGGGGGGGGGAGGGCGAGGGGAGGGGGGGGGGATGGGGCGCGTGGTGGGTAGGAAGAGAGGAGAGTGGAGGAGGGAGGATATTGAGGGAGAGGAGGGGGGACGGAGGGGGGAAAGGGGGGACGGGAGGGAGGGGGGGGGTGAGGGTCGGGACATTGAGGGGAGGGGACATTGAAGGGGGAGGGGGACATTGGGGGGGGGAGGGGGGGAGAGGGGGGGGAAGGGGGTTACAGAGGGGCAAAATATAGCGTACAACTGATGTGCATGAGGTAGGTATGTTACAAAACCTACCTGAATCGCCATTGGGAATCTGCCCACAGCCAGGTCCGCGATTTTGGCGCTGTTTGGAGGGGGCGGGTTTAAAACGCGATTTTTACTAGGCTGTACTAATCGCAGATGTTCAGCCTAGTAAATCATTAACGAAAAATCGCTGCAAGACCCGGTCGCAAAAGGTATTATTAGTTTTATAGGGATAATATAGTTATAATAGTTTAAAATTACTGTCTCATTCCGCAACCTCTCGCAGCCCCAGGGTTTTATAAAGCAAACAATTAAAGGTACGTACCTTATTTTTACATTAAATGGGGCATATATATAACCCTATATCAAGTTATCTATAGCGAGTAGCTCATTTTGGGCTTTTTATATCCCGCAGTATTTTTCTCGGCACTTGAGGGCACTAATCCAGCGCGATGTCAACGTTCTAAACCAGCGCGTTCCACATGGAAAGCCGATTTAAATGGGCATTTATTTACAGCAATTATTTATTTACAGCATTTATTTACACTAAATTCCTTCCATTTGGCCTATAAATTAATGTAAATTAGATATAAAAATCATGTTATATTGTGAATTATTTGTGAATAATCTTTGGACACTTAGGCTATTTAAAAATGTTAATCTTTCCTTAGAAATGGGCTTTTGATTATCCAAGATCACAGCTTTTTTGTAATGTCCATTGAAAATCAATAGGGAACAAGATGCTAATTTCCGAGTATGAAAATGGTCATAACTTTTTTAATACTTGAGATATGAAAGTGAATTTGGTGTCACATTAAACTTATTGTTATGCTTATCTGATGGGATAAATTGCAGACTTGATTTTTAAAATCTCAAAATTTTGTAACATTGCTACATGAGGGGCCTGTCATTGGATGACATGTGAATCACTCGTGTGTGGCGTCAACAACACATGCAACACGCACGCACGCTGTTGTATCGGATCTAGGATGTGTCTGTAAGCGTGACCTCTGGTGATTACAGAATAGTGTCAGTCAAATATGGGACAAGGGCGGTCCCGTATGGGACAAACCAATTTAGCCCAATATACATGATGTCCCGGCTAATACAGGACAGTTGGCAACCCTAGCGTCAGTGGGCCGAAGTGCCTGTTTCCACACTGGATCACAAAACTAAACAAAAATTAAACTAATCTGAACTAAATTAAACTAAATCAACAACAAAATTCCTTCAGGTAAATTGTTGTGCTCAGTTCCAGGGTACACTCTAACCCCTGCAGCACCAACTGGTCACAGACAGCCTCCAGCAGATACACTGCGCCCCCTTCCCAGGAACACCCAGCACAATGTAACCTCACACTCTGTGTTATTCGTATCCTAAGGCTGTTTGATGCATTAATGTAGCTTTCCCTGGTGTCCAATTTCACAAAACATGCGAGCCGGAATCCAGTTTTCTTTAGAACCATCACAGGAATGTTTTGCTTTTTTCAGCGAGAAAATATCAAGTATTATAGGTCGTTCAGTGAGTGAGCGGCAATGCCTCCATAGGGTGGACTTTGAGATTTTGGACAATTCCATCCCTCAGTCACAGGGTCTAAGTGGAATGTAAGGTGTGTGAAAGCATTAAATGCATTTAGGCATTAATTATGAACTTTGAGTGATGGAAGTTTAGGTTTTTCTTAAACTATATACAGCTGTATCGTCACAACTGGTATTGTCACAACTGGTTTAAATTACGGAGCCTGGGTTGGCAGAGCCTGGGGCTGAGGCCTGGGTCAGTACCACGGAGGCATCAGGAGAGGAGAGGTAGGTGCGGCGGTCAATGAGGGCGCCAGCCGATGAACGAGGACGGACCACGTGGGAGTGAGAACGCCGCTGGGAGGAACAAATGAGGTCCCGGCGAAGGGGGGCCGCTGTGAGTGGGGAGAACAATGGACCCAGCATGAGGGGACCGCCCTGAGGGGGGGGACATGCGTGGGATACTTTTTGTAGGCACCATTTATGTGGCAACTATTACATACCTTGAGTATACAAGCAAAAAATGTCCCATGTGACAACATCCATTCATTCATAGAGTCATTGATCATACAGCATGTCAATAGGCCCCTTTGCCCACCAAATCTGCATCAACCATCAACTATCCATTTACACTCCTCCTATTTCATTCTCTCCACATTCCTCTCAAATCCCTCCGATTCTGAGCACGTAACTGCACACTCAAGGGAAATTTACAGTGGCCAATTACCATACCCGCCCCTACAGCTTTGGGACATGGGAAGAAACCGGAGCCCCCAGAAAAAATGCACCTGGTTACATGGAGAACGTGGAAACTCCACATGGTCAGCACCAGAGGTCAGGATTAACCCTGGATCGCCGGAGCTGTGAAGCAGCAGCTTCACTAGTTATACCACTGTGCCGCATATTCTGTCATTGCCTTTCTCCATGTCATCTCTGCACCCAGAAGAGTTATACGAATCTCCCAAACCCAAGTTAATTTTGATTCAAAGACTTTTGGATAGACACATGGATATGCAGGGAATGGAGGGATATGGATTATGTGCAGGCAGACATGAGTTGAGTGAGACCTGCGCTGGAAGGCAGCGGTAGTGTTGCTGTCTTACAGCACCAGAGACCTGGGTTTGACCCTGACAATAGGTATTGTCTGTACGGAGTTTGTGCGGTCTCCCTATGATCTGTGTGGGTTTTCTCCGGGATCTCCAGTTTCCTCCCACTCTCAACAGATGTACAGGTTTGTGGGCTAATTGGCTTGGAATATCGTAAATTGTCCCTAATGTGTGTAGCATTAGTGTGATGGGATCGCTGATCTCTGAACTAAACTTGGTCTTTGCATCATGTTCGACACAGACACTGTGGGCCAGAGGGCTTGTACTGTTCTATGTTTCAGCATAGGTCAAAGACCAATCCTGGGGTTGGCCTGTTCTATGTACACTGCACCTACAGCTGAACCAAATGTGGGTCTTACATGGAAACCTCATGACTGTCAGCTCATTGTTTAACTCTTCTGACATAGTCGGAGACCCTTCCTCACAGATCCAACATCATAATCCCATGTCCCACGCAGACCTCCTAGATCACACACTCCGGAATCACAAGCCACAATTCTGGCAACATGCTTTTAGTGCGGATGTGGAATAATCTTTACAAAAAAAAGAGGGAAAATGGAAAATTACATGCAAAATTACATGCAAAGGAAAATAATATATGCGAGGAAGAATTCCTCAGGTGCTGACACCCATCTTAGCTAAGGCAGCAGTTGGAGACAACTAGCCTCAGCGTCCCTCAAGCTATGAAGGGAAAGTCAGTAGGTGGCCTTCTTCACTGTGGGGAAGGTACGTGTAGCACAAGGTAGGTCGAGTACAAGATTAATCAAACAAGCCTCCACAGTCAATAGCCACATTGAAGCATGGTCAAGTATCAGAATATACCATATACTACGTCTTGTGTTGCCTGTCTATGTCGCCTGTCTTGAGCTGAAGGGAGTCAAATTAGCCAGAATGCCTCCTTCCATGTTGTGTTTGCAGTGTGGAGATGACTAATCTCTCTGACCTATGTCCTCATTTCAAAACAAAAACTTCAATGCATTTTAAAGGCGATGAAAGAACTCACATTTTGAAACAACGTTCATTGTTTCAGGAAATCTTAAACCAACAAGAGTACTTGGGAAATGTTGAAATGCACAGATCCACAAACAGCAATGTGATCACCAACAGATCATCTGCTTAATTTAGTGGAATTGGTTGAAGGGTAAGAATCTGGCAGAGCTATAGGGAGAACCTTCATCTGTTGCTTGGAACGTGACCATGGGTTCTTTCACAGTGGACACGTGGGGACTTGACTTCATGATTATTTGAAAGACTGCAGTATTATTGAAATGTCCTTTGCAAAACATCAGACAACACAATCAGACATCCAGCAGTCACATCGCTGTACACTCTGGGGAAACAGGACTACCATCACTCAGACCATGTCCCATCATTTCATTTCCCAGTTATAGTTCTCTATCTCATGATACTCACCTAATAAAAATCCATTCACCACAGCTGTAAAAGCTCCAACTGACCAACACACGTTCAAGGAGAGAGGCTCTGCTTTCCTTCAATCTTTGCTGAAGTGCTTTCTGCTTTCTGTCCTGGATTGCCTCGCCCGAGCATTGAAGCGGCGTCTCTCAGAGGAACGAGTTTCTCTTTTGAATGTCTTAATCATGTTAAAGACCTTCATTAGCTCAGTGCTCAAACGGGTGAACGAAGGGAACACAGGCAGTGTGCAATCCTCCCCCAAGTTAATCCCTTAAATCCTTCAGCCAGACTAATCCCAACTGTGGTGTTGTATCCAACCCCAAGGTAAGCTTCTTACCACACATCCACTCCATCACCACATCCTCCTTGTAACATCGCCTTGCTGCTGAAATCCTCACCCACTCGGTATTTATCGTGAGGCTTTATTTTCTAAGCCCCCTCCCCATCTTTTACACAATGTGATGTTTTCAGAAACCTCCTGCCCGTGCCTTCACTTGCACCAGTTCCCATTCACTGATTCACCCGACTCATCTTGGCTCCAAATATAACAATGGCTCAATGCTAAATTTCTCATTTTTATTTTCAAATCCCTCTCCTCTCCTCTCTCCTCCCTATCTCTGAAATCTTGCATCCTACAACCCACTTGATCATCCCTGAATTTGGTGTCTCCACCATTGGTGGTCTTATCTTCAGTTGCTCCCAAATTCCCCAAAATTTTTTGACAGCGAATTTTAAAACCTTCCTCGTTGAGCAACGTTTTAGTCATCCATCCTCATATTCCTGAATGTGTTTGTGTGAAATATTGATTAATAACAGCCCTGTGAAGCATGTTGATGTTAAACGTGCCACATAATGTAAGTTGCTATGGCATTAAATCTATAAATCTGATAAATCTATACTGAAACTCTCCAAGGACAACAGTTCCTTACCCGAGTTGCAATGCATAAACTGCACGGAATCTGATGATGGCTTTATACAACAGAGGCGAAACTTCCTGTCCTTTGTACTCTATATAAAAGTCAGCATTCCAGTAAACCCCTGGTTTACTTTTCATTCTTGGCCTATCGCAAGGTCCAATTCATTTTCGGACAAGCCCGATGTTTTCAAAGTTGGATTTTGTCCAACACCTTATCAGCCCAAAACAACTCAGTCAACTACTACAGTGAAAGGGAGAGTTTTGCACTTCAGTCAATTTGCCGCCCACTTCCCTGAGCTCATCGACCACATTGATCTCAGCTTCAGTCCACAATCGCTGCGTTGCCTTGGCTCATTGCTATTGCCTTCCTACCCCAGGCTACGAGAGTCAAATCACAAATCATGCACTGCGGTCCCCGTGAGGTCTGCTGCAAAACCCGCAAGTTGTGGACTTCAGCTGAGGGCAAGGTCAAATTCCACTGCAATGCCCCCAAAAATGAGCCGACACCCTGCACAATATTTGACTGCCTGCGGGAGGAGTGCGGGGTGTGTCTTGTGTGGGGGGTGGTGTGGGGGGAGGAAAGGGGGTAACCGCTTTTGATTGCCTTCTCAACGGCCTTTCCCGGAATCGGGCCCAGAGCTTCAGCAGCAGGCGCAGCATGGACTTTTCCCATCGCGGAGCGGGTGAAACCTTGCCAGGGGTCGCCAGAGAGGAGTGCTCTGATCGCTGGCCTGGTGACTTTGGCATCATGGGGCTGTGGTCTGCGGAGCTTCCAGCCGCGGGCGTGGAGTGGACTTACCATCCGGAGTCAGGGATCCCTTGCCGGGGAACGCCAGAGAAGAGCTCCGACCGCCGGCCTGCGGCCTATAACATCCTGAAGCCCTGGTCTCCGGTAGAAAAGTGCTGATTCGGGCACTCCAAGCCACGGAATGTGTTTTACTGTCCCAATGTCGGAGGTTTGATCATCCCGACGAGAGGGCCTGCACATCGAGCTGTCCATAGCGGTGACCACAGATGAACAAAGGAGGAGGACTGGCTGAACTTTGTTGCATTCCACCACAGTGAAAAATGCTGTGGTGGATGTTTGTGGTAAATTCTATTGTGTATTGTTTGTTCTTTTTAAGTGTATCGCTGCTGGCAAATTAATTTCACTGCACCTTCGGGTGCATGCGACGAATAAAATTGACTTTGACTTTGAACCGAAGATCTCTGAGAAAACCCACATGGTCACGGGGAGAATGAACAAACTTCGTACAGACAGCACCAGTAGTCAGGTTCAAGCCCGGGTCTCTTGCGTTATAAGGCAGCAGTTCTACCGCTGCACCACCGTGCTGTCCCTTAGCACTTCGAACTCAGTGAGATAATCTCTCTCTCTCTCTCTCTCACTCCAGTTAGTTCTTAGCTGCTCTAAATAAAATAGGCCCCTCATCCCTGAAAAGACTGGCAAATGCACATTGCAATGACCACAAGGCATGAATATCCTTCCTGAGGACTACTATCCAAACACGCTCGCAGTACTCCAGATGTGGTATCATCAAGGCCCTGGGCACTTGCATCAGGCAAGGTACCTTATCCCGACATTTCAATCCTCTAATTCCCTTGCAATGGAGGCCTGACATAGCTTAATCTTCCTGATGTTGCCTTTTTACACTTTGTGTACTAGCACACCCAGTGTACACTAATCGTTACACGCCATTGAAAAATAGTCTTGTTTTCCAATGTTCCTACCAAGGTGTATAATTCCACATGTCTTCATATTTTACTCCCAGTCATTGAGCACATTTATCCTGCAGACAGCCTCCTCACCGTGCATTTCACTGTCTTGACTGGGAGTCCACACCAGATTTTGATTTATTACCACTCTGTCCTATCATCCAAGTCATTAACAGAGGCACTCCATAAAAAATAGCTGGCCAGATTGAACGTAGCCATTTACTCCAGCTATTCTCCGTAGTTCAACCAGCTTTCATCCACAGCAATGCGTACACATCAACCCATTGTGCGATACATAATTAAATGCCTTTTGAAGATCCAGATAAAACACATTTTTGTGCTGAGTGAAATGACAAGCTGCTGCAGGAACTCAGCGGACTTGGCAGCATCCATGGAGGCAAAGGGGTGGTCAGCATTTTGAATAAAGACCCAATATCAGGACTGGAACTCGATACATCAAACTCAGATGTTGCCTGATCTTCTGAGTTCTACCAGCAGCTTGTATTTTCCTTCAGATTGCAGCATCTGCATTTCTTGTGTCTACATTGTCTTGCTTCTTAGACACCCAGCCAGAGAGAGGTGACCTTCGAGAACTGGTGAGCTGGGGGAGGTTACATCAATAGGGAAGGGCAGAAACATGGACAGAGCTGGATGAGAGTTTGAAGTTTCAGAACAAGAGGCGATGTGGGCATGTGTGCACATGACAGAGAGGCCAGCAGGATCTGATGTAATCCTTTCTAACTGAGCTCAGTATCGGGATAGAAGCCAAACCAGGGATTGGGGCAGAATGTGTAGGAAGGAACTGCAGATGCTGGCTTAAACCGAAGACAGGCACAAAAAAAGCTGAAGTAATTTAGCGGGTTAGGCAGCATCTCTGCCGAAAAGGAATAGGTGACGTTTTGGGTCGAGACCTTTGTCCAGACTCTGAAGAGGGCAGAGTGTCAGCTTCTATTGCCCCTTCACTCTGACTAGGATCCCACATCGGAGATGAGCAGATTCAGTATTCCTGGAACCTTTCCCTGAAATAAAGAAAGTGTCAGGTGTCCCGATTTAACCCATCAGCGCGTCCGTGAGGCAGGGGAAGGGTGTTGGGGGGAAAAAAGACACAATATGTTTTTTTTTTAAATTAAGAACAAGTCTGTAAGGGGTTAATCCAAGCGCAGATTTTTCTATGAAAGGCAAGTTTGGAGCTTGTTGCGAAATGCCTGGAAGTTTGAGCAAGGTAACAGAACTCGTTAAAAATGGAGCAGAGTCTTACCTGGGCTTGTGTGGTGTAAGGTGGGCCTTGCCGGGAGCAGCCACTAAGTCGGGGTCTAATGCACGGGCTTTTCTCAGTACATGTCAAAGGCTTACAGTTAAGAAAAAAGAAACAAAGCTGCCTTGACTGAGCCCGCCGACCTCTCGAGTTATTCAGAGTTGTTAAGACAGGGCTGGGGAGGCAGTCCCACACGCACATGACACAACCTCATTCACTGTTCAAATCCAGGAACCTGGGCAACCAGGTAGAGGCAGGAAAATGGGCGTGAACCAACGAAAGTGTGAAAGGGTGTTGACAAATTGGTGCAAGGAAGACAGGCAGAGAGAGAGAGGTGATTAAGAGGGAACTGCAGATGCTGGAGAATCGAAGGTTACACAAAAAAGCTGGAGAAACTCAGCGGGTGCAGCAGCATCTATGGAGCGAAGGAAATAGGCAACGTTTCGGCCCGAAACGTTGCCTATTTCCTTCGCTCCATAGATGCTGCTGCACCCGCTGAGCTTCTCCAGCTTTTTTGTGTAACCAGAGAGAGAGGTGAAGCGGGAGATGAGGTGGAAGGTTCCAGGAATACTGGTTCTGCCGGATGTGAGAGGTTGAACAACAGCCTCGGACTATTAACTGTGCGTTTCATGGTGTTTTTGCCTTGGGTCTTGCTCTGCCTTGCTCCACCCCACCCACCTCCACGATCGCTTTCTGAGCATTAGCTGTCCTTGCGGTTGGTACAAAGGGCACTTAGGTTAATAATTGCTCATGTCCTGTGCGAAGCTGACACGTTTTCTTTCATTTGACTTCTCGAAAGGAACAGCCATCTGTGCTTTTGGAAAGAAAAATGAAAGAGCTGCATTTCGGTCGCTTCTTTCATCACCTCAGGATCTTCCAGAGCAGCCAACATGCGTTTGAATTCCAGTATAAAGGCACCGTTGGCAGAGCCGTTCCCTCTGGGTGCTGCGGTTTCCTCCCACATCCCAAAGACGTGCGGGTTTGTAGGTTCATCAGACTCTGTAAATTACCCCCTAGTGGGTCGGGAGTAGGTGAGAAAATGGGATAACATCGAACTACTGTGATCCATGGTCAGCCTGAACTCGGTGGGCCGAAGGGCCTGTTTCCATGCTGCTCTATTGACTATTGACTATTGACTATTGTCTTTCAAACAATCAATTCACTCACACACAATTGGAGGGTTTCACTGAGGAGTTCCATCGCAGAGTTTTATTTCACAAAAATAGGACTAGGGTTCATCAGTGCAGCTTCTGCAGTGCACTCATAGCAACAATTGTTGTCCTATTTTGGACTTAACTCGAGCTGTGTTCCCCAGGATGCGCTGATGGAGAAATGGATCAAGCAATGTGACAGTATTGCTGTCTGAAGGGAACAATCTGTGCCAGTTGCTAATGTGACGTAGTGTTAACTTGCCATTTATCACTCCAAATGTGACTGCTGCCTAAGTCTTGATGCATTCAGACACAGGCAGCCTCTCTGTGACAACAATCAGCTGGGTTAGTGAAGTCCTCCTGTGGTGTGTGTGCGCACACACACACACACACACACACACACACACAGCACCTCTGGAGAGGACCTCTTTACTTCAACATCATAGCCTTTCTTCTCCTTCACTACCTCCCGCCCCCCTGATGCACAGTAGACATCGATGAATGGCCTCACGATATTGGGACTATACGGCAAGTGAATACAAAGGGCGATCCTTTCAAGAATAGCCTGACCTCGTCTGAAGAAGGGTCTCGACTCGAAACGTCACCCATTCCTCCTCTCCAGAGATTGCAGAGAACAGCAATTTGTGTCTATCCCATTCCTGTGTAGTGTAACGAACAGAATTGTATCTTGAGGAATGACAATCTTCAGTAAATGGCTCACGTATAGAGTTATATTAGGCTCTTCAGCCAAGAACCCTAACTGTTCCATTAACTTTTATAATTTTGTGGGCACTAGAAATGTGGCGACTCTTGCGTACTGCCTACAGGTGTGTGATGTCTGCTATAAGGTTTTACCTGATTAGATGTAAAACAAAGCATTTCACTGTACCTAGGTACATGTGACAATGAAGTATCATTGAATCATTGAGTTCAAAATCAAGGATCAAAAGGATTAGCCTTTGTTCTCCAAGATCTACCAATATGTCCAGCATGAGAACTGAAAGTCAACAAGCAAAGCCAAGTGCAGCAGGAAATAAGAGTCAGATCTAAACCACAAGCATGAACCTGCAGTGGAGGCATTTGGTCTACACACCCAGGGAGCAACAGCCTTTCTGATTAATAAGCTGCTCTGAGGTTATGCATGGACTCTGAAATATCATGTGCATGCACTCTACCATTCCCCGAGTCATAGAGAGTCCTATAGCGTGAAATGGGCCTTTTGGCCCAACTTGCCCACAATGACTAACATACCCCATCTACACTAATCCTACCTGCCCGCACTTGTGCACAAGGGGTGGTGAGTGCCTGAAATGCACTACCTTGCTTGGAGGTTGAGGCAGATACAATAGTGGTATTTAAGAGACTTTTGGAAAGGCATATGGATATACAGGGATATGGATTATGTATAGGTAGAAAAGAGTTGTCTTGGCATCATGTTCAGCACGGAAATTATGGGCCAAAGAGCCAGTTCATGCACTGCACGTTTCGATAATCTAAATGCTGTTATAGTATTTGCATCAACTGCCTCCTCTTCCTGCTCGTTCCATATACCATCACCCTCTGAGTGAAAAATTTGGCTCCACGCCTTAAATCTATGATATCCTCTGGGTTCTGATGCCGCTACCCAGGCTAAAAGACTCTGTGCGTTCACTCAACTCATATTTGCCTCGCATCAGTCCTCAGATGGAGGGAGGAGTGTTGAGGGAAACATCCTCTTGACCAAGAGCTACTCTGCCCATTTCACTCCCGTCTTCTCCACCAGGAGTGTCCTTACTGTGACCCTACTCTGGGAGACCGAGAGAGACCACAACTAAATTGTGCTTAAAAATTAGAAGCTTCATCTCCCAAATATAACCTGCACTGTCCAGACTTGATTTCCTGTCAGCAGCCCATAACTGAGCATTTATGAAGCACTTTGACAGGATCGGGCATCGGGCAAGGCGTGCCAGTGTGCATGGGATGTGTGTACATGAGTCTTAAGGAAAAGGCACAACTGAATCTTTCAACAAGTACCAGGAGTACTGCAAACCACAGGTTGTGAATCACATATAGCCATGTTGCTTAAAACCACTTGCTGCACGTTGAATTTCTCTCCCAACCCTAAATCCTACCTTGATATCTACTCCAATCCACACCTATTTCACATCTCAAATCCCCTCCATTTGCCATCATCCCTTCCACTGGCTGGGCCACAGATTTTGTCATTCGCTCAGCAAACCAAACAACCTCTCCATTCTTTGAGGTCGTCGTTAAAATATTTTCCTGTCCTGATATCCCAGAACGAGGTGCCGTCAGTGGGTTTTACTGTGTTAGCGTTGGGCTAAAACCCGGATGGAGGCTGCGGCTGAGCAAAACAAACTCTCTCACAAGGATCAATACCACCAGTGGTTCCTGTGCTGATGTTTAGCCCTTGGGTTGGTTGGTGTAGTTGGAGAAGAACACACTGGTTGCACCTGTCACAATGTGGATTGTGTGAGAATTTGCATAGAGTTATTGATATTTTGCTGCTTCCCTTACTCGGCTGGTTCTGTAGCCTCGGGTTATATGAAGTTGTGTATTGATTGAGTGATACAGCATGGAAACAGGCCTTTCAGCCCAACTTGTCTATGCCGACAAGATGGTCTAGCCAAACCTGCCCACATTAGGCCCATATCTCTCTAAACCCATCCAAATGTCTTTTAATACTTGAGAAGCTTTTAAAGGTTTTCCCATTACTCCTCTCTACCTGATAAATGACCAATTCCACAGCCCTGATGTGTGGAGGGTCTGTTCAGTCAGTGTTTGACATTTCTGCAGAACAAGCTGACCCTGTCCTTCCCCTGTGGTGATCACTATATTGAAGAGCGGTGAAGGGCGCTCCCCACTGACCTGACCAACATCACTGACAGTGATTATCAAATCACATTGACATCCTTGCGTGTGGGAGCTCGCTGCCACATTTCCTTGCATGACAGCAGTGACTACTCTTCAAAATGACTGCACTGTCTGTGAGGGACTTTGGGATCTCGTAGGATTTGAACAGTGTTATTCTGTCTTTCTTTCTTTACAGTAAGAACAGGAACAGGAACCCCAGTGGATTTGTCTCCCTTCTTATTCCCAAGGGCTGAGATGACAAACAATGATGAGAACACAGCTCCAATGGGGAACAGGGGTTGTATAGGAAACATGGAATGTAGGGATTATGATCATAGATCAAAAGATCATAAGTGATAGGAGCAGATTTAGGCCAATCGGCCCATCAGGTCTACTCCGCCATTCAATCATGGTTGATCTATCTTTCCCTCCTAACCCCATTCTCCTGCCTTTTCCCTATAACCCCTGACACCCGTACTAATCAGGATTCTATCTATCTCTGCCTTAAATACGGTATATCCACTGACTTAGCCTCCACAGCCTTTGGTTGCAAACAATTCCACAGATTCACCACCCTCTGACTAAAGAAATTTCTCATCTTCCGAAACTAATTTAATTCTGGTTAAAGAGGAAATGCTGCAAAGAGAACATTGGGCAGGCAGAATGAGAGGAAGCCAATGCTGTGTGCATTGTAAGGAATCATTTACAATAGCTGTTTTAAAACAATAAATAAAGTATATGTACACTCCCTGCACCAATAGACTGCCAATCCCATGGTTATTGGTCACCTTTGGCCATGTTAATCAATATGTATGCTGACTCAGTGCTGACTGTCGGCAGCATCAGTACCGATCTAATCTATCTCACGCGTCAGGGTGCCGTCAGGTCAGGTTGCAGAACATTTATAAATCCTTGAGCTCCAGTTTGAATTGGTCGTGGTTCGGGTAGATTCAGACACCTGAGCATTCGGGACACTTTCTCCAGCTACATTCTGTACTCTTCCTCCAACTCACGTAATCTCAGATCCACTTATTGATTCACTGTCCTTCCCCACCCCCCATTGCTTGGACCTTAGATCGCAACAAACCTCATTCAAGGGACATGAACTCACCATCTGACACTCTGCTATTGATTGTACTGTCAGAGGGGATGTCCTGTGGAGGAGGTATTTAGCTCTGTCTGCTCATTTTAGCGGATGGAAGAGATGCCAGAGGGCAGCTGAACTAATCACATCACACGGCTGTGTGTGTGGCAGATTGCTCTGCATGTATTGGGTGCTGTACTTTGCAAAGCTATGTCTCGTCCAGTGGCGGACTGGCCAGGGTGTTAGCTTGCCCGATGGCAAGTGGGCCCCTGATGAAGTGATAGCAAGTGATGGCAAGTGGGCCCCTGCTAAATGATAGCATTGTGGTTGTGGGTGGGCCCCCTTTGTCTCCTGGCAACCAATATTTTTAGACTCAGTCCGCCACTGGTCTCGTCTACGTATTTAAATTATGTATGAGGTTTAGGTTTATTATTGTCACGTATTTTGCATGCTACCCAAAGAGATCAGATATACCATACATAAAGACAATCAGTTCAAATTCAAATACATTAGATACAAGGCAATACTGATTGCAGAACACAGCTCTCAGCATTGTAGTGCATCAGTTCCTTTGATAACGTCCAATGTCCTCAATAAGGTAGAGGTGAATTGAACAGTACCTTAGCTTATGGAAGGACCATTCAGGAGCCTGACAATGGAGAGGAAGAAATAGTTGCTGAGTCTGGTGGTGTCCACTTCCAAGCTTCTGAACCTTCTGCCAGATGGGAGCAGGGAGAAGAAGAAATGACCAGGGTGCATCAAGGCTTATCAAGATTATTTTGGCTGCTTTTCCAAGACAGCCTGAAGTGTAGATTGAGTCAATGGTGGGGAGTCTGGTCTGTGTGATGGACTCAGGTACTTCCACAACTCTCTGCAATCTCTTGCAGTCTTGGGCAAAGCTACTCCCAAACCAAACTGTGATGCAATCCTACAGTATGCTTTCCATGGCGTATCTAGTGAGGTTTATAAGTCACTGGAGACATGCTGAATGTTCTCAATCTCCTCAGGAAGTAGGCATTGGTGTGCCTTCCTATCTGTCGCATCAATGTGGCTGCTCCACAATAGATCATTGGTAATATTAACGCCAAAGAACTTGAAGCTCTCAACTTTTACCACATCCGCACCATTGATGCTGATTGGGGCATGTACTCCAACATGCTTCCTGAAATCAATAACTATCTCCTTTGTCTTGCTGACATTGAGGGAGATTTTATTGGCCTGATATCATGAAACTAAGTTCTCTATCTCCTTCCTGTACTCCTTCTCATCATTGTTCATGATGCAACCTACCACAGTGCTGTTATTTGCAAACTTGTAGATGGAATTAATTTGGCCGTACAGTTGTGAATATAGAGGCAGTATAGTAGGGGGCTGAGAATGCAATCTTGCGTGCCTTAATGTTATTGGGTCACCTTTTCTCGCTGAGCGAGGTCTGTGGGTCAAAGAGCTGAGGATCCAGTGGCAGAGGGAGACGGCACTGATTCTTTAGATGTTAGACTTTAGAGATACAGCATGGTAACAGGCCGTTCGGTCCCCCATGACCACGCCGACCAGCGGTCACCCCGTACACTAACACTATCGTACACACTAGGGACAATTTACTATTTCCAGACACCAATGAAGCTACAAACCTGCACGTCTTTGGAATGTGGGAGGAAACCGGATTACCCGGAGAAAAACAACGCGGTCACAGGGAGAAAGTACAAACTCCGTACAGATAGCACCTGGGTTCCTAGTGTCTGGAGTTTGAGCATAGGGAACAGGAACAGGAGGTTATTTGGCCTCACATGCCAGCTTTGCCATTCAACAAGATCATGGCTCAATGTTTTCAGGACACCATTTTCCTCCTTCCTCCCCAGACCTTGATTTCTTTAATATCCAGAAATCTATAAATCTTTGTTTTCGAAGCGACCAGTAACTAAACCGCTAACAAATTCCATTCCTGCTAATTCTTTTTCTGCATTTTTTGTTTTTGTTCCCATATTTAATTGTAGTTCTTCTTAGATAATCCCTTAGCATTGAGGAGGAAAATGAAGTCAAAGATGAATAAGGATATATTGTCGTTAGACATCTTTACTCATATTCAAATTATCTATCAATAATAGACAGCCTACTCTTTGCGTTCTGATTTGCTGGCTGTATCTGCACATTAGCTTTCAGTGATTTATGCTCAAGGAGACCAAGGTCCTTTTGAACATCAACATTTCTCAGTCTCACACCATTTTAAATAAATGCTCAACATGTATATTTTCTCGACCAAAGTAGATAAACTCATTTTTCACAATTACCCATGCTATAACTTTTGTATATCCCTCTAAAGCTTTCTTTCAGCCTTCTAACTGCTCAATTAGTTTAATGCCATCAGCAATTGTAGAAAAATCCCTCTTGCTCTCCTCAGTCAAATCAATAATATACCGTAGATTGTGAATAATTGGGGCGCTTACATTGATCCGTGTGGTAGCCATTAACTTTTATTAATCCATTTATCCCTACTCTCTATTTTCCATCTGTCAATGAAGTCTTAAACCATGCCCCAACAACCTTTGTTCAACAACCTATTGTGTGCGACTTTACCAAAAGCCTTTTGAACTACAAATACATCTACTAATTCCCCTTCATTTACTCTACTGGATACATTCTCAAGTAACGCCAATAGATTAGACAAGCATGATTTCCCGTTCATGCGTTTATGTTGACTCTGCTCAAACATATTATTATCTTCTAAGTGTGTTGACGAGTCATACAGCAAGCTTACCATGCCCATGCCAACCTTTCAATATCTTCAAATTTCACATTCTTTATTATAGGTTCCATCATTTCCTCAACACTGATGTCACACTAACACTTCATTATGGAGGGGTTAGGGTTCCAAGAAAATATCTGCACCCTGGTTTTTTGTAACGTGAACCTTTTACAAAAATTGACAACATTTAGTGTTTTGTTCGCAATCTGTATTTATTTAGGTGTTTCTTTCATTCAAATTCTGTAAGAGCACATTTTTCTTGCATATCTCAATTTTGTTGGTAGTAATTTTCAAATTCCTTCAGAGTTCCCTTCCCCGAGCTGCAGTAACTGTAGTGCATTCCCTCTTTTCTCTCTTCCTCCTTTCTTAAATAGTGTGTTCACATTTGTTACCTTCTAATCTGCAGGAATCATTCCAAAATTTATGATGATAACCCGAGCATCGCGAAATACCACAGTGACCTTTTTCCAAAGTTTTAAATGCAGATAATCAAGATTTTTCCATTTTCAGACTCTTTAATTCAGTCAGCCACTTTCCTTTTCTCAGACTAATTATTTTATGTTCTTATTGCCACAAGATTTTTGGCTTTCCAGAATGTCTCGGAGAATTTTGTCTTCTTCAGTCGAGACAGAACAGAAATTGTTTAATTCCTTGACATTTTCTAATTCTCATCATAAATTCTTCTGTACTATATGTGACGGACATACAATTGCCCTCGCTAGGCTTTTTTACATTTCTCAACCAATTGCTGTCAGATGTTGTCACGTTACTCTTAACACAACCTCATTCAGTGTCTTCAGGCTATTTTTGTGCAATTTCAGATTGCATGATAACCTTCGCACCATTCGACTGTTTTTGAACGTCATATTTATTGTTACATTTATTACCATTTATAACATTTACTCTCTGGGCGCGGGCCGACAGGAGAGGAATAATGGTGGCGCCAGCATGTGTAATATATGTAGCGATGTTACAAAACTTACCTTCAGCGGCGATGCAGTTCTGCCACTGGCCGTGTGCGCAACTTTGGCACCTTTGAGGTGGGGGGGGCGGGATTAAATTGCGGTTTTCTACCCCTTATCAGAGGCGGACTTCCCCGGGCTGCTAGCTGCTGAAGAAAAATCGATCCGACCTCCGTTTCGGATTTTTTTTAAAAAATTTAATCGTGAGACAATTGAATAATTACATTAAAATAAAAAGCGACTTCTAACGCCCTCAATGCCTACAACATGACGTATCGCATGAACGGAACTAAACAAAATGTAAATCGTTTATTTTACATATAATCTTGTTTCTTGGGATGGCTTTAATCAAATTTTACGATGCGAAAATGTGATTTGGGCCCCATACGAACCGGTAGTGTTTTTCCTACCGATATGTGGTTCAAATTCACCGCAAATGCAACATTCCAATTGATCGCGTTTCAGAAAAACCCACTCGCAAGATGATTTAAATGCTCATTTTTTTTGGACAATCATATCATAAGAGCACCTAAATTGTCTATATTTTGGTTTATTGTCTACCCATAGTCAATATTTTTATACTAAATATCAGTTTTAGTCCCATGTATTGAGCAAAAATTATATTGAGTGGATGTTTCTAGATAGTTAATCAACTTATGGGAATTAAACATTAAATTCCTTCCATCTGGCGTATAAATTCATAGAAACATAGAAAATAGGTGCAGGAGTAGGCCATTTGGCCCTTCGAGCCTGCACCGCCATTCAATATGATCATGGCTGATCATCCAAACTCAGTATCCCATCCCAGCCTTCTCTCCATACCCCCTGATCCCTTTAGCCACAAGGGCACATCTAACTCCCTCTTAAATATAGCCAATGAACTGGCCTCAACTACCTTCTGTGGCAGAGAATTCCACAGATTCACCACTCTCTGTGTAAAAAATGATCTTCTCATCTTGGTCCTAAAAGCCTTCCCTCTTATCCTTAAACTGTGACTACCCTAGTTCTGGACTTCCCCAACATCGGGAATAATATTCCTGCATCTAGCCTGTCCAACCCCTTAAGAAATTTTGTAAGTTTCTATAAAATCCGCCCTCAATCTTCTAAATTCTAGCATGTGCGAGCTGAATCTATCCAGTCTTTCTTCATATGAAAGTCCTGGCTTCCCAGGAATCAGTCTGCTAAACCTTCTCTGTACTCCCTCTATGGCAAGAATTTCTCTGTACTCCCTCTATGGCAAGAATGTACTTCCTCTATGACAATCCATGACCATGAGATTTAAAAATCATGTTATATTGCGAGTTCTTGTGTGAATGGGATTAGTTTGTTATTTGGATACTTAGGCTATTAAAAAAAATCCTTTTCTTAAGAAATGGAATCTGCAGGACATTCTTAATGGGAAAGTAGTGGGCAGAAAAGCATGTCATGTGTGGTTTGAAGAGCAAAAACTTGTAGTTTACAATGCCAAAATTGAAAAGTTGAGGAAAAACAAGGTGCACAGAGTTGCGTATTGGTTACAATCTGAGGAGTGTGATGATTATGGTATGCCAATGTACGAGCTAGCAACTGATCTTCTCCATAAAGACTCGGTCTATTGCTAGAAATTGTAATTTGTTTTACCTATCTGTTACGGACTTACAGCATATAATACAATAATATTAAAGTTCTGATTTTGAGAATATCACATTTTTGAATTTAAGGCAGTCTGTCTGTTTATTACTATTTCCGTCACAACGGTCAATTTTGTAATTAACTACAATTAGCTAATTATATGCTTTAATTTCAGGTCATCCAAGTAAGATGTTTTATATTTGTTTCAGAATGCTTCAATCAATAATAACTGAAAATTTAATTCAATTCTCTTGATTTTTAAGAAAGTTATGGGCTTTCGACTGTCCTCGATCACAGCTTTTGTGTTAAGTCAATGGAAAAGCAATAGGGAACAAGATGCTAATTTCCGAGTATGAAAATAGCCATAACTTTTTTAATACTGAATTGATTTAATTAATTAATTAATTAACTGAGTTAATACTGAAGTGAAGTAGGTGTCAAATTTCAAAACTTATTTTTATGCTTTATCTGATGGGATAAATTGCAGACTTGATTTTTAAAATCTCAAAATTTTGTAACATTGCTAAATTATATGCAAAAAGAATTTCACTGTGCAGTTGCATATGTGCCAAATAAAGACTTTGTATCACCCCGGGGGTCAGATGGATCCTCCACCTAGTTGGCTGGAATATGTTCCTCCTCATTCCACATTCCCCTGTGTGTGTCCTGTAGTTTCAGGCAGCGCCCTCACTGGCGAGCAAAGATACTGCTGGCGGGTGCCTTCCTCAGCCGGGCCCCTCCCCCTCCCCCATCTCTTACCCTGTTTGACGGCAGTTTGTTCCAACCAACCGCCAACCCGCGCGCTGCCGGCGCCACTGACTGGCTGGCTGGCGGGTGTGGCGCGGATTGGCTGATGAATCTTGGCACTGATTGGATGGCCGTTGGTTGATTTGGTACTGATTGGTTGGTAGATGTTTGGCACTGATTGGTTGCTGGAGGTGCCTGTTCTGTTTACTGATTGGTTGGCTATTGGCTGGTTGGTGCTGATTGGTTGGCTGATGTTGACGCCGATTGGTTGATAGGACGGGGACGGGTGGAACCTATCTGCTCATTGGTTCGTTTTTATGAGTCAAAGCTAATTTGTTGATCGGTTAGATTGTACGTCACGACGTCGCGACGCAAGGCCTGGGCGATCGGCGCAGAGTGGCTGCTCTTGGTGCGAGGGGCTGGTCTGGGCGGGCATTCGGCCCGTTGTTACTGTGCTTCCCCCACAATCTACCCCCGCGGCCTCCTCATCCATCGCCCCTGATGGCGGCTCACTGAGTGCCGGACAAAAGTGCAACCAGTGGGTCCTAGGAGGGTAAACCAGGCACAGTTTGACACGGGGTCTCTCAAAGTGCAGACCAAGAATCCAGAAAGAAGTCTCGGACAGAGCTCCAAGGATTTGGACAAACACAAAGTGCTGGAGTAACTCAGCAGGTCAGGCAGCATCTCTGGAGAAAAGGAACAGGTGGCGTTTCGGGTCGAGACCCCTCATCAGACTCCAAGGATTGGATCTTGCAGGTGAAGGCACTGGTTGATCTCAAGGTGGGAATTCGGTGAATATGGGTTCAGTACGCGGATACAAGAGTCACAGAGCTTCCAAGCTGCATGGAAACAGGCCCTTTGGCCCACCATGTCCACGATGACCAAGCTGGCATTCTGGGCACATTGCTGTCTGGCTGCAGAGGCCCATATCCCTCCTAAACACTTCATATTCATATGTCTATCCAAATATATTTTAAAAGTTGTAACTATATCTACCTCCATAGCTTCCTGACAGCTCATTCCAGATAGGGACTACCCGTGAAGAAATTGTCCCCGAGGCCCCTCTTATTCATCTCCTCATTCAATCTCACATGCACCATAGAAAAGAGTCCCAGTTTACCCAACCTTGCCCTATAACTCAAGCCTGGGTTACAAGGTTTAGTCAGCACTCGCTGGAGCCCATGATGCCATTCATCAAAGACCATGATGGATCTGGTACTGTTCCCATAATCTTTGATTACCTTTTGGCGCATTGGGTGTACCCTTGAATAAATGCAGTGATCAAGCATTTAGAAACATAGAAATTAGGTGCAGGGGTAGGCCATTTGGCACTTCAAGCCAACACCGCAATTCAATATGATCATCCAAAATCAGTATCCCGTTCCTGCTTTCTCCCCATATTCCTTGATTCCGTTAGCCCCAAGAGCTATATCTAACTCTCTTGAAAATATCCAGTGAATTGACCTCCACTGCCTTCTGTGGCAGAGAATCCCACAAATTCACAACTCTCTGGGTGAAAAAGCTTTTTCTAATCTCAGTCCTAAATGGCCAACCCCTTATTCTTAAATTGTGACCCCTGGTTCTGGACTCTCCCAACATCAAGAACATTTTTCCTGCATCTAGCCTGTCCATTCCCTTAAGAATTTAATATGTTTCTATAAGATCCCCTCTCATCCATGCATTTGTGAATATAAGCTCAGTCGATCCATTTCCAGTGAATATAAGCCCATTCAATCCATTTCCAGTGAAAATAAGCCCAGTCGATCCATTGGTAGCCCTTTGAAATGGCCAATACTTGGTCAAAGTAGGTTAACCACACGTGGTTGGTCAACATGATTTAATATGAAATATGAATGGTGCAGCAGGCAATGATGCTGCCTCACAATTCCATTGACCTAAATTCAATCCTGATCTCTGGTGCCGTTTGTATACAGTTTGCACATTCTCCCTGGGATTGGTTGGATCTTTCCTGGGTGATCCTGTTACTGAGGCGCATGGATATCCAGGGAATGGAGGAATATGGATCGCATGCAGGCAGAGATTAGTCCAGTCTGGGGATAATAATGACATGTATGAAGTTTCCAACAATATTTGAATTGAGGGGTGGAGTCGGGCCAATTATCAATGTGGAAAGAGGTGATTTTAATGATGCCATGGATTGGCTTAAAGTTCCTCATGGATCCAATGCAAGACCGGGCTTGCATGTGGCCTGGTTCAGATTTGGAATTAAGCCTCTTTAATGTTGTGTGCTCTCCCGCAGAGTCGCTGATGGCCGTGCTGCCAGTCAACCAGCCTCATTTCATTCGTTCCAACCAGAAGGATGAGTACTACCTAGGCTCCCTACGGAGCTGTGCCAGTGACGTCTTCCAGATCTTTGCTGGTGAGACCACCTGTACTTATGAACTGGGGATGTGGCTAGGTGGTGTCGGTAGAGCAAGACCCATCAAAGCTTAGTGGGTGTGTATAAGCTTTTGGTTTGTGCAAAAAAAAAACCTCAGGGAAATTTACTCATTCCCTGTAATTCATTCAGCTGTTAGCGTTCTGATTCATGATTCATCCACCAACGGTAAGATCAGTACTTCTCCCAAATCCCCTGTTTGGATTGGGAAATGGTGGGGGATTGACTTGGTCTCAGATGGTGGATTTATTGTGGGCATTCTGTTTGAGATCTTTCCAGTGAATTGGTTAATGTTTATTTTGCAAGTGTCTGATTTATTTTGCCGTGGTGGGGAGATGGGACGCAATGGATAGTGTTTTGTTCTCTTCTATCAAGATCTGAGTTCACAATGCTTAGTTTTGTGGCTTTGTGCTGAGTGTCTCATTGGTATTGTGACAAAGGATTCCGAACTTTGGCCTCGCTACTAACATTTGTACAATAATCCCCCCCCCCCCCCCCCCCCCTACTACTGACTCTGATTCAATTCCTTCATTTTTCTGCAATCTAATCCTCTCCTCACGCAATGCTCTTCTGTTGCTTCACAATCTCCCTGGTTTCCTTTTACATTATAACCACACGCTTTGAAAGACTTGTCCATACCCGTCTGTTGCCAGCACTTTGACAGATGTCGAATGTGCTGCTCCACTCCTGAACCTGAGAACATCAGTGACCAGGAGGCATTTGCTGGAATGTGTGTATCACTCAGTGTTTCGTGGTCTCTTGTGCGCTTTAGCTTGGGAGATTCTCAGTTAATTTGACTGTTTCCCTTGTACAGGTGCGAGGCGATGGCTGGAATGGAGGAAGGAGGTCGAGTTACTGGTGGAGTTGGCGTACTTTTCTCTAACTACATTTGCAGGTCAGGTTCAATTACTGCTGGTTGTTGCTGAGATTTTTTTCCATTGAACTAGCACCATTGTTTCTGCCCAAAATGCAATCACTTGGTCCTTTCTATTCATAATGTCTGCTCCTTGTGCTGCCTCTGCCCGTAACTCCAGCGAGGCCCTTGTCTTGGTGTTTCTACTTGGTTTACTTGTTTCCAAGCCTGTTTCTAAGTGTTAACTTGCATCTTTGCCCCATGATTTACCCCAAAGATCATGTCTGACTGTGTGCTGTGGGTGCACTACCCATTTCTGTTGACTTTAGTGCTGCCCTCCGACAGTGCACCCTCCTCAGATGTAAGTCTAATCCATCTTGACTCTGCCAGTGCCAGTGCCCTGGGTTTTGGAGTTAGTGGTCCAGACCTTGTCAGCTGGACAAAGACAACGGTTATCGGTAGACGTGGATTATTTGTCTCTTCAGGTCTGATCTGCTGTTCAGTTAAGTCATTGCTGATGGTCGGTGGATCAGATGCAACCCCGTATTGCTGTCTGATATAGGATTTTGTGTTTATTCATAATTTTAGGTGTGATTGGGTTGTCCTTTGAAATATATTAGGATTTTATACAGTTGCTATATAAATGGAAGCATTTGGGTGTGTGATTGTGGGTCACCTGGTAACTATTACAATGCTCCGTCTATAGGTTTTCAGACACTGGGTGAGGAGTACGTTAACATTGTCCAGGTGGACTCCAGTGGGCGGCGGGTGCCTTCCCGAGGCAGACGGGCCGCTCTCATCGTTCTTCACACATGTGTTCCTTACCTGCTGGACCGAGGACTCGTCCGCCTGGAGCTGCACCTGCAGACGGCCAGTGAGGGGTTCCGTCCGCAGGACACCCGATGGCTCCCAGCAAGATCGAGATTCTCCCAGCGGCTGCAGAGCGCCATCAGTAGGCTGAGCGATCAGCAGAGGAAAGCGCTGCTTCAGGCCATCTACCTCCTGCGACAGGTGGTCTCCTTCCTCCACCGCCTGCATCTCGGCATCTTCTACCTCAACGGTTCCTACTACCACATTGCCAAAAGATTCACCAGCATCTCCTATGTAAGTTGTCAATATGCCAGTCCATTAAGGTCAGAAGGCAATGCACCAGCACAGTGTACAAAGTAACGGCTCTACATTCTAAACAGAGAGGATCCTTGTTCTAATTAAGCGTTTTTATTGACCTATCTTATTGGGCGGCCAAGATTGCTGCCAAGGCCACAGATTATTGCCCATGCCTAATTGTTCTTGAGAAGATGATGGTGGGTCATCTTTTTGAACTGCTGCACTCCTACTAGTGAATATAGTCCCAGAGTGCTGAAGGACTGATGATATAAGTCACAATGGTGTGTGACTTGCAGGAGACCTGCAGGGAATGGTGTTCCCATACAACTGTCACCCTTGTCCTTGTTGGAAGGGATTGCAGGTTTGGGAGGTGATGTCCCGTTAAGTCTCGGTGAACTACACTGCATTTGGTGGATGGTGGACACTGGACCAGTGATACAGGGAATAAATGTTCAGGTGGCTGGGTGCTTTGTCTTGGATTGCCTTGTGCCTTCAAGTTGCTGGAGCTGCAATCAGCTGTGCATGTGGAGGGTGCTCCAACATCTCCTTACTTGTTTACGAAGGAACTGCAGATGCTGGAAAATCGAAGGTAGACAAAAATGCTAGAGAAACTCAGCGGGTGAGGCTGCATCTATGGAGCGAAGGAAATAGGAAACGTTTCGGGTCTGAAGAAGGGTTTCAACCCGAAATGTTGCCTATTTCCTTCGCTCCATAGATGCTGCCTCACCCGCTGAGTTTCTCTAGCATTTTTGCCCACCTTCTCCTTACCTCTGCCTTGCAGATGGTGGGAGGGCAGGAGATGAATCATGAATCAAATGCCACAGAATACCCAACTCTGAAATTACATCCCATCACAATAGGTCTTCAACCTGACATTAACTCTGTTTCTCTTACCACAGTAACTGCCTGACTTCAATTCAATTCAATCACAGGCGCCATTAAAAGTTTAAAAAAGGGAAGATGGGGAAACGAATGTTTCCCCAATTCTCCACTTTTAATTCAGATTTCTAGCATCTTCCCTTTTTTAAACTTTTAATGGCACCTGTGATGGACCACAGGAGGGTGTTGGCTGAACATGGTTGTGAAGTCCTCAGCCTTGTCTTTAGCACTTCTGTATTTGGCCCTGTCTTTGAGGATGGGATGTTCTTAGGCCTCCATCTCCTGCCAGTTGTGTATTTGGCCACCACCTCTCAGTCCTCTCACTTCAATCATTGAATTGAATTCATTGGTTGCAAGATCACCTAGTCATGTCCATTGTATCCTTGAGTGCTGGAGGAACTGAGCGAGGCAGGCGGCATCTGGGGAGAGAATGGACAGGTGATGTTCTCGGGACAGGACCCTTCTGCGTTGCATCTTCATTGTATTTTTCACTGCTAAAGTATGGGCTTTGTGGGTATACGACAGTGAGTGTGGATACAAGTATTGACAGGTGTGCTGTGTATAACTGACTCGGCCATTTTACTGACACTTTCTGCTTCTGTGTGGTGCAGCTGTGCGTGCGTGGCTTGTTTTGTGACAGTGCTGCAATCCGGTGGAGTTACGAGTTGTTGGGGAAGGTGTCATTGCTGCAGCTGGTACTGATGCTCATCATGCAGGTGAACAGTCACAGGCAGCGGCATCGTGCCAGGCAGGAGTGGAAACTTCACCGCAACCTTCCCTGCTCGAGGTATGGCCATCACCCCTCCTTTGAGACCGTCTGGGCCGATATGTGATCACCGCGGTTCCACTTAGTCAATCATAATAGTTCAAGAGAAGGGTAACTACTGTAAAATTGAATATAATAGAAATACAGTGGCCTTCATAATGTTTGGGACAAAGACCCATCATTTATTTATTTGCCTCTGTATTCCACAATATGAGATTTCTAATAGAAAAAAAATCACATGTGGTTACAGTGCACATTGTCAGGCCATTTTTTTACATTTTGGTTTCACCATGTAGAAATTACTGCTCTGTTTATGCATAGTCCCCCCCATTTCAGGGGCACCATAATGTTTGGGACACTGCAATGTAATGTAAATGAAAATAGTCATGTTTAGTATTTTGTTGCATATCCTTTGCTTGCAATGACTGCTTGAAGTCTGCGATTTACGGACATCACCAGTCGCTGGGTGTTTTCTCTGGTGATGCTCTGTATTGCAGCCATCTTTAGCTTATGCTTGTTTTGGGGGCTAGTGCCCTTCAGTTTTCTCTTCAGCATATAAAAGGCATGCTCAATTGGGTTCAGAATGGGTGATTGACTTGGCCACTCAAGAATGGACCATTTTTTAGCTTTGAAAAACTCCTTTGTTGCTTTAGAACTATGTTTGTATAGTGCCCGTTTACCTACAGTTTAATTTAGTTTATTGTCACGTGTATAGAGGTACAGTGAAAAGTTTTTGTTGCGTGCTATCCAGTCAGCAGAAAGACAATACATGATTACAATCGAGCCATTTACTGTGTACAGATATATGATTAAGGAATAACATTTAGCACACAGTATTGATTGTTCCACAACGTAAATAAACTTTTTTTGAATAGTTTAAAATTGTTTTGTGAACTGATAGAAGCTTGGTTTGCTCTTGCCCGCAGAAATTCCTCGCAGGATCTCCCAGTCCACAACTCCCGTTGTATACTGTGTTTGGAAGAACGACGGCATTCGACAGCGACGCCTTGCGGCCACCTCTTCTGTTGGGAGTGCATCACGGAATGGTGCAACACAAAAGTGGGTAAACAACAGCTGTTTGACATTTGACGTCAAGTGTATCAGGATACATTACGAGTTTGCTTTGCCAAAAGCTCTGTTAAACAGTTACTTTTGAGCCGTATGTACTTCAGAAAAGAGAATGTTTAGGAAGACTGCAGCTGCAGAACCAAAGTACTCTTTTAACATGTCAGCCATTCCCTATCTTCTTGACCTCTAAGCCACCTTACCCCAATATTCATCATGCCTCTTTACTTTTGAATGCCTGCAGCTGATCATTTATTGTTCTTTCATGCTAGTAAACTTTTCCATTTTCCATTTAAAAAAAAAATATCTTTCTAACAATTTTTTTGGTCATACTTTGCTGTTTTGTTTCGTTTAGATGCAGTGCGAAACAAACCCCTCAGCATCTCGAGTCCATACTGACCAGTGATAGCCGTACACTAGCACTATCCTACACAGTAGGCACAATTTACATTTTTTATCAAAACCAATTAACCTACAAACCTGTACATCCTTAGAGTGTGGGAGAAAACCAGAGTTCCCAGAGAAAACCCACGTGGGCACAGGGAAAATGTACAAATTCCGTACAGACAGCACCCGTAGTCAGGATCGAACTCTGGTCTCTGGCGCTGTATGACAGCAACTCTACCGCTGTGCCACTGTGCTGCCCCTTTTTATGAAAAATAATTGTAGGATATGTTGCTGTTTTGAACATTATTATTATTACTATCATGATGAAAGGTCGGTCTAAATCAGTGGTTCCCAACCTTTTTTTGGCCATGCCCCACCTAATCACCTCTAATATCCTGATGCGCCCCCCCCCATTTGGTGATATATAATTCTTATAATTTAAAAAGTCAAAATAACATCTGAAACATAAACTACATATGTTTACCTGATGGAAAATCCCAAAAAATAAAAATCGAAAATTTGGACCCAGACCTCCTCAGTCGCGCTCAATTGCCCCCCATAAAAATCAAATTGCCCCCCTGTGGGGCGTACGCCCCACGTTGGGAACCACTGGTCTAAATGCTTACGACTGCTCGTACGTGGCCTGACGTTGAGTATTTTTAGTGTTTATTCCAGATTTCTGGCATCAGTTTTTTCAGCTATCCTCCCATGATCATTATTTTTTTTTAAATAAATTTTCCTTGGAATTTCTTATTGGTTCAGAATTTTCAAGCATTTCTTTAAATATACATCTGCCATTTAATTTTCATGATGCACTTTGAAGCTGTGCTCTCATGCCTTTGCAATTAGCTTTATTTAAGATTCTAGTATTGGATTTAAATATCACTATCAAACTCCCTCTGGAAGGCGACTCCGAACCGTCAAAGCTGCCACAGCCAGACATAAAAACAGCTTTTTTCCACGAGCAGTAGCTCTACCCAACAGCCAAAAGTCTGCAGCCTCCTTTTGTTCTGGTATTTTAATTAATTCTTCACGTGTAAAATATAATGTTGTTTTCTTAATTGTTTACTGCAGGTTGTGTTGTTACTTGTGAGCAAAGCGTCAAGGCAAATTCCTTGTATGTGTACAGACTTGGCTAACAACACTTATTCAGTTCAATAATGCTCACTTCCCTACAGCATCCACATTTACTGAGGACTCCAGCTCAACCACTAAACTAGAATGTCAAGATATCTCGGGCCTTGAAGCAGTTACAGGGAAAGTACTATTGCGTATTCTAGCAAGGGTGCCTCAAACCACTATATTTGTTCATTTTTAAATAGGGAGTGATGGGTCTAAATCCAATGACTGCTTCATCTACACATCTACACATCACTAAAAATGCAGATCAAGGTCTGATAGCAACTATGACTTGCCATTTTAATATTTTGCTTTTAATTACAGGCAGAATGTCCTCTTTGCCGGGAGATGTTCCAGCCCCAACGACTAATCTACTTGCGACATTACGTTTAGGATGACAGAACTGACAGCATTTCTAGACCAATTGTTGGAGGCTGCCAAATGCTCCACCAACCACAAGTATCTTGTTATAGAACTACCCTGCCAACAGTTCATATTGAGTGATGCCAACCTTCACCTTGGAAGAATTAGTTTGGGAGCACTGTCCATTCTAGGTCATGTGAAATAGTCAATCGACATGAACAAACAGGCCTAATAATATCTCTCAGCAGTTATCCCAAGAACACTTGTGCTCTGGGTGCCACATTAAGCTGTGAACAAGTCTGTAATTAAGCACAATAACTTTCTCCTTGACTTGTCATCGGCTCCCCAGGATGGAATTGGGGAAAGAGGTCATGCATCTAAAATCATTAGACTGTGCTGACCAGAAGTGCAGGAGATGGATGGGGAGAAGTGCAAAAGCTTCCACCAATTTTGATTATTAAGAAGCTGCCTAATGATGTAAATAATAAACACAGTTGTGTGATCAGGCCAGTTGTTTTATTTGATTCATTTTCCCCAGAGTGAAGAGGGCTGAAGAAACAGCATTACAAATAATTATTTTGTTCACCTTTATTACAAAAACAAATGCAACATTAACGTGTGATGCAGAATCAGGAGTTTGTAAAACTCAGCACAAGGTGTCTTTAGTTGAGGAAAGGCAGATATATATGACTGATGTTCTGGGTCAGTGCTACCATGTTTGATAGAAGGCAGCATGTCCCATTTGCACAATTTCTGATGACTGGCTTTCATAGAAAATTCTACAAATTGCATGGGCTTTCTCTCAATTTCATTTTAAAGCATTAACCTTGTATATATCGTGTATAGATTACACTATAGGAATAAGCATAGAGCCAAAAATGATTGCACAATGTCTCTTGTGCTTTGTTCTAAACTCATCCTTCCAATTACTACTGCCAGTTGAAGCCTCTGGATTTGTAACCACAACATTACCCGTGACCACAAAGCTCCATGAATATTCAGAAACTTAAATGTACAGGTAGTTCTGCTAATAACACGATAGTTGAGTTCCAAGGAAACCTTGGAATTGAGAATGATGTCAAAGTGGGTGAGAGGCTAGGGAGTATCAGACTTGCAGTAGCAAAGTTATTTTTCCTGTAGAATTTTCAAAAATAGGTCTGATAGCTAAGTTTTGTTACTGCAAGTTGAAAATACTGAAGAGTGTATGTTACATTGTTTAGAATGGAGAAACAAGAAACTGCAGATGCTGGTTTACACAAAAGGACACAAAGTGCTGGAGTAACTCAGCGGGTCAAGCAGCATCTCCGAAGAACATGGATAGTGATGCTTCACATCGGAACCCAAAATGTCACCAACCCATGTTCTCCAGAGATGCAGCCTGACCTGCTGAGTTACTCCAGCATTTTGTGTCCTGTTACATTGTTTAATTGGAGTAGCATTGCTCAAATGTCAATAGAAGTGATGGCATACCAATTTCACTCTTGATTTCACCGCATTCTGTTTTTCTCGTAAGCTTTTCTTTTGCCGCTGGTCAAGTTCCATGGTAACAATTGGTGTTCTCTTTCCCAATGAACAGCATTCTAACCAAATGTGTGGGAAGGAACTGCAGATGCAGGTTTAAAGTGAAGATAAACACAACATGCTGTAGTAACTCAGTGGGACATGCAGCATCTTTGGAAAGAAGGAATGGGTGACATTAAGGGTCTCGACCCAAAACCATTCCTTCTCTCCAGAGATGCTGCATGTACCACTGAGTTACTCAAGCATTTTGTGCATTACAGCCAGATCACGTGTTGTAGCAGAACCACCGATACACAGAGAAACAAGACTTTTCCATTGAAGAATGCCTCCTGAGTAAATTACTACTGGATTTTACTGCTGACATGGAAAAGCACAATTCTGGGTATTTGCAGTGATGTTGCAGTAACCCAAGGTCACTGGCAATGACATGCCTGTTCAACACCATTAAAGCTGCTGAAATCACAAGAGTGTCTCCCAACACACTTATACAGCTATGCTGTACTTGTGCTCCTGCCCTGTGTCCTGGTTCAAGTATCAACATTTGAATACATGTGGGTCATGTTAGATAATTACTGGCATGGTGCAGTTCACAAACAAGCTTACAGTTGATAACAGCAACGCAAGAGGATAACATTTTTCACTCAACATGTATGCATTGCTGGTTTGTGCCCATTATACTGGTTACCCACAGGGGATTTGGTCTTTATTTGCCCTTGTGGTAGAAAGTTAAAAGGGAGAAGGGCACAATATCCCTAAACACCTATTAGCAAAGATGTGTGGACTGGACAGTTGTGAAACAGTCTCTTTCAAACTGAAAGGTCACATTTTAGGATAAGTATGTAATCTGGCATTGATTCTACAGCCCCTCCAGCCACATCAGCTCCTGCGCTGCACACTTCTCATCCATTAATTCCCTGTGCAATTTCAAGCTTTAAAAATATTTATATACACAAGAATCAAGGAAAACAAAAAGTGTTGGTTCAACACGAAACTGTCATTCTGAGCGGTCTAAATGTTACAAATGTCAGTAATTTTAGATATAAACTCTACAGCACCAGATTCTCTGGAAGGTTAGGCCAAAAAACAAAAGGACATGGAAAGGTTTAGCAATTGGAATTTAAATCTCCCAAAGTGTTGTTCCAATAGATACAAAAAAGTCTAAAAACAATCCAAATCCACAGACGATGATAGAGATTAGACAATTTAGCATGAATCCTGGAATTGCAGTAATTTTGCAAGCCTCTGTACACAATGTGGGCATGTTGTGTGGAGTAATATTTGCTCCTTAGACTGGTGCATCTTAAATTCAGGGACAACATGCTGTACCTTTCTACCAAATATGTTTTTTTTAAAAGCCAAAAATCTTTCACGTTGTGTTTGACACGTATCACAAGTGCAACCAAGTTTAGACATGCACATTTTATACAATTACAGACAATGAGACACTTCTGAAAGAGCATGGGCCACCATTTTTATATAGATTTGTTTTCTGAACAGTTTTATTTTAAAAATCTGAAATATTCTGGGAGTTTAACCCTGCCTCTAATCAAATTATATCAGTGGATGAGGAAAGATGCACGTACCACAAACGCTTTGTTCAGTCAATCATCAGGTGATGGAACAACACTACATTTCCCCCCTCCTACGATTTCCTCAATGTGTTGCACTGAGGATTCTGATCTAAAAGGTCACCAGTGCTTGATTCAAGTTGCCAGGTATCACATGAGAGTCTCAGTTGCCCACTTGGCTAGAAGATGCTCCACAGCCCTGGTTTCCACTTCCCAGCTAGGAATCGCCAGATCGCAGGAGATCCGTCTCTCTGCGATGTGGACCAGGAGCTCCCCCTAGTGCTGCCTCTACCAACAACAGTGCAGCAACAAGCCACAAAGAATCCAAGTTTCAACTCAACTGCTTAAACCAGTCATAAAAGCAATCTAATAACGGTCCCCATTAGTTGCTTATCCGCAAGCTATTAATTCACAACAGCTCCATGCCACCATCTTCTCCAATTAGTATCAATTAGGCCAATTAAATGTCAAAATCTCAGGAAATTGATAGTGCCTCTTATTTTGCTCTCTCAACTCCTTTGTGGGTGTTCATTTATTTTTGCAATAAAATCCACCTGTCTCCATCCCTTTTCCTACTGGGTGAGTTTGCAACTTGCTGTAAAAGCACAGCTGCTTCCAAGTACAAGATGGGAGCTTTGGTGAATCTTAAAGCCACCTCCCTCTGCTTCATGTGAAAGCTGATAACTCTAGTAGATTAAAAGAAAATAGAACAAAACCACTTCCCAAGAACAAGCTTGTTGACATTTTGGAACTTTGCACAAAGTTCAAAGCTCAGAATCTTGAGACCATATCATAAAACGCTAATAACATTTGATTTCTTCACAATTATTAATATCCAGCCTGATAGATTTAAAGCACAGTGCCAATATCTAGATTAGATTTTCTTTAAAAATGATTCTTGGATTTTAAAATGGGAGGGGAGGTGATCTCATACTGCTCGATTCCTCGGTCATTAAACAGTTTTCAAAGGCTGCAAGCTTTGTCTTGCTCATCCTGCAAGCCACGATCCTCAGTCTGCTTACTGATCCCATCGCCCTTCCACCCCCCCCCCCCCCCCCCCCCCCCCCCCCCCCCCCCCCCCCCCCTCGTCCTCTCTCTAGCCCCATGCCTCAATCATGGAAGCAACTTCCCAATCTTGTAAGGTTCTGTAAATCAAACAAAGAGCTGTGCCTTAACCAACTGTTTGACATATCATAATACTGCAACAGTACCTTGCCAAAAGCTTCTGATTTGGGCAGTCATATTTTTGAAAAAAAAATCTATTTAACCAAGTATAGAACTGGTTTGATATTTTAATTTTTTTTCCAAATGACAAAAGTAAAAGTACATTTGAAGCAACTGGCATATAGTATACAATCAAAAAGGGAAATTTCAACGGTCGCCTATAAATTAAATCAAAATGGTCAGGAAAAAAGTGTTTGTATCATATAAAGACAATGTCTCGCGCCAAAAAAAAATCTCAAAACTAAATCACCTTCTAAAATGTACCCTTCAGAAAGGCCTGGAGCAAACATGATAATAAAGTCGTGAGGCTTGCGATTATTGTCCAATGTTTACATGTAAAGAGGTGGGAGGAGATAATCCTGGAGTGCCAAGAAGCACGGTCTCTAACTGGCAAAAGCTTTCGTAGATTCCTCCTTGCCTTTGTACTTCCTTTTCCCATGTGTGAATGGTAGATACCGGTACTTGACCATGTGCTGTTTGAAAGGACAGAAAAGCAATCAGAACAAGAGTGCATCTGAGAACTATTTCCCATGTCGATCCCCTCCCACTCCAGGGAGTATGATCGCATTTTTCAAATGTCATTCAAAAAATTCCTCCGAAGATAATCCAGGGTAGCAACTGCTGGTTAATGTTGTGGTCTTCATAGAGGTATGTCAATAGCAAGGTAATGCAGTTGCTGGGAATCAGCTTTGAAGAAACATCGGACTTGAACCATTATGTTTCTCTTCCCACAAATGCTGGCTCGTCTTCTAAAATCCCAGCACCCATCATGTCTATGCCCCAGTCAGCACTGACAAGATAACCATCATGTCTATGCACTTTCTCCAGTCATGCTGTCACAGAACACTGATAACTTTCCACCCTGACTGGTTTTTTTGCTGATTACTATTTGATTTCAGCAACTACAGGGGAAAGCCAAATGCATTGAAATATTTGAGCGCCAGAGGGATGTTTTATTGGTGAAAAAACTAGCACTTTTCGAGCCAAAAGGGCTATGACCACAGAAAAGTAAGGTTAAAATAAAAGTCGAGTGATGGCCCCACTGCCAGTTCTGCTCACAGCCTCTATGTACAGTTGCTGGATCTGTGCTAATGTTGTGCCCTGCAAAAACAGAGCGGCTTTTGATATGGGAGCAAACATAAATATTAGCCTTACAGTCATTGATTTAAAATTAACAGGTTTGCCTCTTCATGGTGATGCAGAAGAGCATAATGAAGTACATGACCAGAATCGGCCAGAAAACGGGCACATTGAAGGCATCAAAGAAGGTGCAAACCATGGCTACTATTATTCCTTTTGTAGCAGAGTGCCTGAAAACAAATAAATTAAAAAAAAATCATCAGGATTTGTTTGACAATTTTGACCTTATTTCAGGAAGTGGGATAGCAGTCTTTTGCTCACAATGTCAAAGAGACCTGGTAAAAACTAGTCAAAAGGCATAAAGTGAGTAATGTCTGCCACTGAGTGTTATTGTCAAACCCAAACTGTTGAGCTGATCCTTGATCAGTAAATACATTTGACTGTTCTGTTGATGATCATCACTTTGCAAACAATTGCAGATAGAATAATAAGTCATAATCGAATGCAGCAATCCTGCCCTGCCTTCTGAACAGGGACCTAGCGACTATCCATAATGATGGGTAGATGCCAATGTTGGAACTACATAGAAACACCAGGGCTTGAGGCAGTTAGTTATGGGACAATAATCTGTAATTTTGTGACCAAGCTGTGCCTGGTTCCACAGGTTTATCTGTTTCCAATGCTCTCACTCCACGTAACAACAAGCAGCCAAATGCATCTGGCTGCAGGCCAGCTCCTGACGATGGTGTCTCTGGGAGGAAGCTGACGTGGTTTATCATTCATGAACAGCCCTGACAGGACTATGGAACTCTAGTCTGATCGGTTATCACTTAGCTCTGCCTATAGCATACTTGTTTTTTTTTCTGTTTAGCACACGTTGCAGCTTCAACAACTTGACAGGTGCTGCCCGCCAGGTCTGATCCCCAGTAAAACACAAAGTGCTGCAGTAACTCAGTTTGAAGAAGGGTCCTCACCCGAAACGTTGCCTATCCGTTCCCTCCGTGGATGCTCCCTGAACCACTGAGATACTCCAATGCTTTGTGTTTTGCTCAAGATTCTAGCATCTGTAGTTTTTTGCGTCTCCGGGACTGATCCCTAGTTTGATTGCAATGGTTGAGTGAGGGATAGGCTGGGACATGCAGATTGTGATGGAATGCACTTCTGTTGCTGTTGATGGTACATTGTGTCTCACAAATGGCCCAGTTTACACCTGCCACATACGTTCCATGTAGAATAGGAGCCACACAGTGTTTGGAGCCTCTTCCAGGTGTGAGGGCAAGACTTTATATCCATAAGATATGTTCAACAGTCACTCCTGTGAATTTTATCTTGGAACGATGCATCTAACAAAGTTATACTGAATGGAATGAGATCCACTGAATTAATGCAGGTCCATTTAGTGTCTGCGCAGAACCAATCTTGCAGATATATCATGAAGGAATTGGGAAGCTCAGTCAGCAGTACTGCCACAAAACCACACGATGAAGGACAAAGGAGCCTTCCCCAGACTACCCTTGCTGCAATCACTGCTTCATCCTAGTATCATAGAATATGGAGGAGCACACATCATGACCTGACACCATAAGACTTCATGTGTTTGAGTCAATCTTGAAGACTTGAGCTACACTTCAAAGGCCTGTGCACCACCGTACCTCACATACTGGTGGCTCTGCCTTATGCCCCTGTCCCACTTAGGAAACCTGAACGGAAACCTCTGGAGACTTTGCGCCCCACCCAAGGTTTCCGTGCGGTTCCCAGAGGTTGCAGGTGTTTGCCGGAGGTTGCAGGTCGGGAGACTGACAAAAACCTCCGGGAACCTCCAGGAACCGCACGGAAATCCTTGGGTGGGGCGCAAATTCTCCAGAGGTTTCCGTTCAGGTTTCCTAAGTGGGACAGGGGCATTATTAATGAAACAGGATTGTGATGTAGGACTACGTCTCACTGACTCATGGTCCACAACCTAGAACAGTACAGCACAGGAACGGGCCCTTTGGCCCACAATATCTGTGCTGAACATGACACCAAGACCACCATTTATCTGCCTGCACATGATCTATATCTCTCCATTCCCTACATATCTATATGCCTATCCAAAAATATTTTAGATGGCACCATCATTCCAGGCACTCACCACCCTCCGAGTAAAAGGAAACTTTCCCTGCACATCTCCTTTAAACTTTGCCGCATCTCCATAAAAATATGCACTCTCTTGGATTTTCATCTTGGATAAAAGGTTCTGACTGACAAGTTGGTAAGGCATTACCTGCAGAGCCATACTGCCTGTTTTAACATTATCTTCCAATGCGAATAAATCCTATCCTGAGGAATCCTTCCTTTGGCTTCCCTACCATTGACATGAGGCTCATTGGCCATTAATTCCCTGGAGTCTCTCTAATTCCCTTCTTCACATCACCATACTTACCTGGTCAGATCTATATGTGACTGTAGATCTACCTTGACTACCTGATAGAAATAATTCAGTCATAGGATAGAACTCAATGGACCAACCAACTTGTCTGTTGGAGAACACTGCCACTTTTAGCAGGAGTTGTTGGAAGTTTGTGAGGAGAAATTCTGCAACATTGACTGAGATTGAAGCAACTTTGCAGTCAGACATTAGTAGCCAGGTCAATGTTGGTTGGTCCATTGAGTAGCACAGCACCTCCCTTGTCAGCAGGTTTGATAATCAAGTCGGGGTTGCTGCAGAGTGAACGAAGGCCTGTATGTTCAGGGGAGGAGAGGTTAAAGTAAGTAAGGGTAGTGGAAAAGTTGCTGCAGTTGGAAATTAAAAGGTCTAAAGAAGGTCATCCGGGGGAGTCCAAAGGGAGAGGGTCCGCGTGAGGCGGGAGAAGGGGCCATCACTGGGTGGTGAGGACTCCTTCCCATAGAAAAAGGCACGGAGGCGGAGGCAACATCTGGTGGACCCAGAATTCGTTGAGGTGGGCGCAGAGGCGAACAAAGATGAGGCCTCTGCTGAGCAGTACTTGGACGTGTATCTAAAGGGCCAAGCAGATGCCACGCAGGTCAGTAATGTGCTTGAAAAGCAAATGGATACCATTAATCAATGCTTAGTACAAAAGAACCTGGAGGTTACGCCATAACTCCATTTAGGCGACAACTTACAGTTCTAATCACCACATGTAGGAGAGGGTGCAGAGGAGACCTGTGAAGATGTTGCCTGGACTATAAAATGATAAGAGATCTGGTAAGATAAGGGCAGCAAGCACAAAAGGGAGAGGCATCAACATATGCTTCCTTCCCAGTCACAAATTATTTTAATTTGGAGAGATATCGTCATTCCTTCATCATCTGAATAGTGTAAATTCCCACCCATCACCGTAAATTTTATCCAATGACCAATCCAACTGCAGATAATTATGTGAATCTGTTGATAACATTTCTTCCCTGTCCGGTGATCAAAATGCTTTTCCTGAACTACGAATATGTCCCGGTACTTCTCCCTGCCTTGCCACTGTCATCTCTTTGAGGTAGTTTAATCATGAGCATCAGTGAGCTTAAATCACGATGCAGACAAGGAGAGTTTTGTTGCCAGACCCTCTGTAGTCAGTTGAAATATAGTCAGTCCTCCATCCTTCTGTGCCTCTTTCTCTCACTTGCTTAGTGGTTGAGGCGATAATCCAGATGACAGACAGCATTAAGCATGGATCAGCAAAAAATAATTGGATTTGGCACTGCCATCAGTGCAGAGGAACAATTATTTGTGGCTCCAAATCACTTACCAGAACTTGAATTCTGGTAGCCTTCTTATAAATGGTCTAAACTCTTCATTCTGCTTTGTCGGTAGTGCAGGTCCATCATCTGGAGAGGGGAGAGAAAGAACAGGAACTAGTGACTGATGAGGCCAGATAAAACTGTTAGACATATTATTTTAGCAGTACATTTTTAAAACGGATTAAATTACAACGATGACCGTTTCCCTCTCCCCATCTTCACTTTTTTTTAATACTTCAAACTAATATTTTTCATGACAACTTGTATACTGAAAAAAAGGCTATAAAGTGAATATTCAGACCAATATATCCATGCCAGTAATATACAGGGTCATCCATCTCACAAATTTCACACAAGCATTGGCCTTCTGGAAATCGATGACCGACACATTCAATCTTATTCGCACAAATCCACCAACATCTCATTACCTGAATCTTCCATTAGCGAAGGGTCAACTTTTGGAGACAGGAAAGCAATGAAGAGATTCAGATGGTAAATCCCCAAAGCATATGTCACAATGTACCATCCCTGAATAAGAAAAAACATCACATATTAGCAACCCAAGACATTTAAGGTTTCTTCCGCAGAGGTCACTGAATGCTATGAAGAGGGACAAGAAATAGTCAGTTAATGGAATGCTGGGTCTTTAACTGAACCATAAAACAAATACTTTATATATTTGTGTTTAAGAGGGAACTGCAGATGCTGGAGAATCGAAGGTTACACAAAAAAGCTGGAGAAACGCAGCGGGTGCAGCAGCATCTATGGAGCGAAGGAAATAGGCAACGTTTCGGGCCGAAACCCTTCTTCAGACTTTGGGAAGGATACACTGTAGTTAGGTTAAGGAGAGATTACACAAATTGTATTGCCCATAATTCAGAAAATTCAAATGGTGAATTAAACAAGGTTTGAGATTGTAAAGAGAACAAACTCAGTTTATGCTGCTCAATGTCTACAAAAAGGGGAAAATGCCTCTAAATTACAATCACAGCCTTCAGGGTTTGTGCTCAGCCAATCATCACTTATACTAATTTTAAATTTATGATTGATAAACTTAAATACAGATATTCAGGTTATGGGACAAAAGCAGCTAAAGGAAGTAGGTCATGCAAGTGCCAATGGCCTAAGTGATAAACAGGATAAAGAAGGTTAATAGCCTTCTCCTGCTCTGATACTGATACAGATATTGCAGTAACTCACAGCGTACTCTCCATTGTTGACACTTTCCGTGACAATCAGATCCAACACATTGTTGAAGAAGATTGTAAAAAAAATTCAGATACAGAGGTTTCACTCTTCAACGGTGTCCATAGGCTGTTGCTACAGGTGGGTGGTGGGTGAATTTGACCATGATACTGCAGGTAACCTAATTGTCTCCAGGCATCCATAGATTTGTTCATGAAATGTGATCATTAGGAAGGGTGCAAAAGGCAGATTTTTGAGGACTCCGTATAGAGACGGAAGAAGCAAACAGAATGCTTGTCAGCCATGTAATTAGATCCAAAAATTAGCTTTAATGCAAATACATTAGTCACAACTTTGTTTAATATTAACCACACATTGGTACACATGGTTTATATTAAACCTCAAAAGTAATTGGTTGGTTTGAATGGGTTTCCAAGCACTGCTTGCAAATGATGTTCCTCCAGTGTAGGTATATCAAGCTATGGAAACTTATTCCATCAAGCTAGCATAAAGGACTCTATCCAACACACTACCCCAGTGCATCCCATCTTGACACTTTCCTCAGTTAAAGTGGGAGAGGGTTTGCCTCTGTTTCTAGTAAATAACAATGTTATAACCTGTACTACAATGGTACAATCATTGCACTATCACAGAATTCAAAATATTAAAGGAACTCACCTGCAAGATATAAACTCTAATCATGTAGATTGCACCACAGACAAACGTTGCAATCCATCGTACAATGCCATATGGTGTAGACCTGTCTAAAAGGGACTGGTAGACCTAAAAATAAAATATTTTAAATATAAGTGGAGATACAGCAAACTTCAGATGCTGGAATCTTGAGCAAAAAAAGTCCTGGAGTAACACAGCAGGTTAGGCAGCATCTGTGGAGGAAATATACAGACCACATTTCGGGCCGGACCCTTCTTTAAACTGTCTGTCCATTTCTGCCACAGATGCTACCTGGCCCACTGAGTTAATCCCCCACTTTGTTATTTAGGATTTCAGTATTATTTGTAAGTGGATTTTCCCTGTAACAGGTTGTTGCACTCAAATTAATGCACTTGTGTTTAAGAAGGAACTGCAGATGCTGGAAAATCGAAGGTACACAAAAATGCTGGAGAAAATCAGCGGGTGCAGCACTTCTTCTGGGTGTAACAGTCAGATCAGGAAGGTCTCAACCAGGAACCTGGTGTGTTTGAACAGATTGCTGAATGAGCAGGAGCGGACACAGTTGAAAGGTACCTATTCTGAACAATGGAAGTGCTGCCGCGAGCTGCTTTTTGTATGTGACGCAAGGACTGGGGTGTTTCTCCCCTCCACTCACATGATTGCTGCCGGGTTGCAGGACAGCTTAGATACTGCATCTTACTCTCAATTAACGATCAAATTATAAATTTCCCAAAATGAATAACAAGTAGCCACAAAAAAAACAGACACAAAACTTAAATGTAGAAGATTGGATGACCTCTGATAAATCCAGTTGGTGGAGAAAGAAAAAGCACACAATGTTCTTACCTGTCCGATCTGTGTGAAGAAACGGCCGACAGCTGATGGCTTCCCATGAATAGCATCCCCACTGCTGTCCCCTTCTGACATACTGATTTTGGAAGAAAAACAAGAGATGTTTAGAGAGTGATCACTGTCTCATGAACAGATTAGACAGTGTTATCCTTAACCCCTCGTGAATGTCTGCACTTTCCTCTGGTTACCCTTCCTTCCCTACCACTACCCATAATGGAATTGACTAGAGTGAGAAACTTCTTCTCCAAAATCACTCATGTTACTTCCAATTCTCCATGTTCAAATACCTTCTTCAAACCTTCACACCTACTATATTATCAGTTTCATTCTGAAGAAGAGTTTCAGCCCGAAACGTTGCATATTTCCTTCGCTCCATAGATGCTGCCGCACCTGCTGAGTTTCTCCAGCAATTTTGTCTACCTTTCATTCCCTTCCACTCTACTGATACGTCAGCTTCAGTCTGTGCTTTTGCAATATATGGCTCACAGAGGCTAAATAAAAACAGGTGATTATTGTCTTATCATCCCAAACAAACGCTCCACTCCACCTCTTGCCCAAATCTGACCTGCGACATTAACTCCCCTTTTCTTTCCATGGATACTGCCTAACCTGCATCCATGAGTTCAAATTTCCAGCATCAGCAGATATTTTAATTTCCAAAGTGCCGCAGTTCTCTTAGATGTAAAAAATACAGTTGTGCAATGGTTTGTGCTTATTTGTGCTTGGGAATTCTCACAAATCTGTAAGAGTTTTTTTGTGGAGATCACCAAGAGGATTGATGAGGGCAGGCCAATGGATGTTGTCTATATAAAGCAAGACCTATATTTGACAAGATCCTGAATGCTTGGCTAGTCTGGAAGGTTAGATCGTATGGGATCCAGGGAGAGCTAATTAATTGGATACATTCTAGCCTCATAGTGCCCGAAACCCGGGTTCGATCTGTACCTCATTTGGACAGGGTACATGGATAGGAAAGGTTGAGAGGGAATTTGGGCTAAATACAGGGAAAGAGGGATAGTTTCGACAGGCATCTTGGTTATCATGCATAAGTTGGGCTATATTATGCTTTCTCAAGATAGTCACTGACACGGGGGCTAAAGGGGTTAAGTTGCGATATTGTGCATTCCCAATAATATAAAAAAGATTAGGTATCATGTAAATGAGGAGTTTAAGAAGATTAACGGGTTTCATAGGGTAGGCGGAGGTTCATTATTTGCTGACCATTCAGGGAGATACCACGAAGCATCAGTCTGCACAAAGAGAAATGATCATGAAAAAACAAACTAATGTTTAAATGTATGGTAGGAAATGAAACCAATAATCATATATCCAATACACATTGAACTCTATTTCTAAAACTCTCTTCCCTTTATTGATCCCTTCAATATTCATCCCTTTCAGTTTGATGCCACTGTTACAGAGCTGTAGTTTCACCTGCACCAATTACTTCCAGCAAACTCCTTTGCCTCTGAACAACCAATCTTCACGTATAAATCTGAACAGTGAACTGTGTTCTGTTATTTGCACTGTGGAGCATTACAGTCACGGCAAATCAAACTCTCAGTGAGCAAACCCACGTTTAGAGCACGTGTTTCGCACCTGAATGGCCTTATTGCACTATATTTGATTATTTAATGAGTATGTGTGTATGTGTATATATACACACTGAACTTTATTTCTCCCGTTATGTACTATGTTTACATGTTCTGTTGTGCTGCAGCAAGCAAGAATTTCATTGTCCTATCTGGGACATATGACAATAAAACACTCTTGACACTTGGTCATCTTGAGCACAATTCCTGACCTATTTTCTCCACATATATTCAAGAGGACATGAAGACCAATACTAAAATCAGCAGGAACTGAACCTGGGTTTCTTCAAAAATAATTTAAGGCAACGTAAAATTCTTTCAATTGCAAATCACAGTAAACACTATAATCCAAATCTTGGCCACCTGTATACCCTGTTCAAGTAGCACCAACAGACACAACAAAAGTAAGGAATGTTGAATGTGTGTAACTGACTGTCATCAATTGAACTCAGATGCATTCCCGTCCCAGAACAGTTTCAAAATCATGGAGTAAGAAAAGTTTCACTAAAATAATAACAGGAAAATATTACAAATTTGGTAAGACATCCCAACAAAGCTGAACTTTCATCATTGAAATTAATGAATGTTCCAAACAGAGCATCAAAATCAGAGTTTTCAATAGTGCAAATGATTTTAAGTTGTGAGAATTTTCAGTTGACTGCATCATTACTATAATAAAGAGGACAATTCTTAATTAATTCCTGCTTTCACCTGGACCAAGACACATTATACCATGAAGGCTTAGAGCCATAGGGAGACTGGGATATTGGTTAAAAACCTAGCTAACTGCCTAAAAAGGAAGACTATAAAAAGCGAATTCCACTTTCCTGGCAGCCTGCACTGAATACACCACAGTCTGCAGTCAACTCAAAGGGCTCCTTCATGCTATCGTTTCTGAGACTTTCTTTTCTAAATGCTATTCAAGTGAAATGGATCTAGTTCATAACATCAATAAGTGTTATCATTTTAATACATAACCCATTATTAGACAGGAGCCAATATATCAGAGTTAATATAGTTGTACAGGTGCACCACCTTTTATCCGAAAGCCTTGGGACCAGACACTTCTTGGATTTCGGAATGTTTCGGATTTTCGAATGGAAGATTTTTAGCGTAGATTAGGTAGGTAGCGCGGGCGGCTTGAAAAGTCTGGAGCGGCTGCCTCCTCCCTGGAGACCGAGGAATCATTGTAAATCATTGCTTAAATGTTAGTCAGTTAGTTTGGAGGGATTTTATGTGGTGGGGGGGGGGGGGGGGGGAAAAAAACTTTAATTCTTAGTCCCCTACCTGGTCATAGAGGCGGGAAGCGGGCAATGCCTTACCGGGTCGCCGCGCAGTAAGCTCCATAGCGCTGCGTCCGGCCGCAGGCAGCGCCGGTTGGAGCTCCGACCTCGGCGAACTCTACACCGGTTGCGCGGCGCTCCAAATGCCCGCAGCCCCAGCTCCGCGATGTTGGAAGTCGGCGGCTACAGCGCTCCGGAGCTTACTGCACGGCGACCCGGTAAGGCATTGCCCGCTCCCCGCCTCTCCGACCAGGTAGGGGACTAAGAATTAAAGTTTCCCCCTTCACCCCCCCCCCCTTCACATAAAAGCCCTCCAAACTAACTGACTAACATTTAAGCAATGATTTACAGATGTTTAAGTGTCTCCCCGATCTCCGGGGAGGAGGCAGCCGCTACAGTAGTACAGACCTGGGTTGACCGTGGGTCGTTTCGGGTCAGGTTTGGTGCCAAACGCGAGCTTTGATGTGCAGACGACATCCTGGAAAAATGTCCGGTTTTCGGAGCTTTTCGGTTTCCGGAACTCCGGATAAAAGGTTGTGCACCTGTACTTTAAAATATTTCTCAACTATTCCGCAATCCTGAGTTTTAATCCAGGACCTTTAAACTCCTCTTAATTATTCAGACACTCTCGGCTGCCAGAAGTAAAGCTGCTTAGTGAAATTTTACCACAATGGCAAGCTCAGACGTGAATAATGATCCCCTTCTCATTTGTTTGATGAGGAGTAAAGTGTTAATAAGAGTTATAATTTGTCCAAATGGAGCTTAATTATAACATTCGATCACAGAACTCAGAGTCATACCGAGTCATACGGCATGGAAGCAGGCCCTTCGGCCCAACTTGCCCACGCCAACCAACATGTCCCATCTACACTAGTCCCACCAGCCTGTGTTTGGTCCATATCTCTCTAAACCTATCCTATCCATGTACCTGTCTAAATATTTCTTAAATGTTGCAAAATCATCTGCAAAGTTCATACATATTTTGCTATTGTGTATGAAGTTCATGAGTGAAACAATGCAAGCTTCCTTTATTAAAATCAGTTCATTTACAAATCTAGATTTCTGTAACAGTACTCCATCATATTTGGGAACTGGATCTAAATAATTTCAAAATTAATCTAAATATACTGTAGAAGTGGCTGACAAAAATCAGATAAACTCCAACAAATTATCTAGTTTTACTTCAAACAGACCCGCCCATTGGAAGAAAGAAAACACAGAGGAACAACAAAGAGGAGGCAGCGGAGGAGGTGTGGGGAAAATAGGCTGTGTGGCCAAAGTGACAGGAGGAAGCGGCGGGCCGGAGGGGAAGAGCCCAAGTGGATAAAGTGATGGCTAACCAAAGAATCAGCAGCTGGTGAGAGGGGAGGGGAGGGAGCCTCACAGTGATCAAGCAGGTCTAGTGGTAGCAGCCTGAAAAAATCCGCTATACAGGGATCCATATAAACATCCATTTACCGTATTTGCGTCATGCTGTCATAGAGCCATATACTCTCTGTTAACTATGCTGGTGTGATAGGGAAAATTAGACACCAGTGCCCCACAAGATTGCATTCTCAGCTCCTCATTATATTCCCTTCGCACTCATGATTGTGCGGCTAAATTCCGCTAACTCCATTTACAGATTCTTACATGATACTGTTATTTGGGCCAGATCTCAGTTGCAATATGGCCATAGGAAGAGGATAGGGAGCTTAGCATTGGGTGTTAAGATAATAACTTATCCCTTCATGTCATTAACTTGTAGGAGCTGGTCATTGACTTCAGGAGGCGAGGTGGAGTGATGTTGAGATGCTCTGAAGCTTGAAGTCCCCAGATGCAAATATCACCAACAATTTGCCCTGATCCATTCGCATTGACATTACGGCCAAGAGAGCACAACAACATCTCTACTTCATCAGATTATGGAAAGCATCCTAATGGGATACACCACAGCGTGGTATGGCAACCACTCTATGCATGAATGCAAATAATTATAGAGAATTGTCAACGCAGCCCAGCCTCCCCGTCACCGACTCTATCTACACTTCACACAGCCTTAGAAAAGCAGCCAATGTAATCAAAGACCATTTACCCTACTCATTCTGTCTTCCCATCAGGATAAGATAGGAAAGCATAAACCACCAGATTCAAGAACATCTTCTTCACTGCTATTATCAGGAACTTGAATGGATCTCTACCATGCTAAGAATTCCCCCATCTTCCAATCTATCTCATTACAGCCCTTGCACTTTTTGTTTATCTACGCATTGTCTGTAGCTGCAGCACTATATGGTGCATTATTTCATTTCTCTTTCTGCGCCATCTATCGTACTCATATATGGTATAATCTGCCTGGATAGCATGCAAAACAAACCTTTCACTGTATCTCAGTATACATGGCAGTAATAAGCCAATATCTAAATAACAACTCTTATGTATAAGGTATCATTCCCTTCATAACTCCCCGGTCACTCTTCTGACATCATCATCATTTAGCACTTCCCATACAACTGCAGAGATGCGAACACAGATTCTTCTTGTTTTGAAAGCTACAATGTGGCATGTATGTGTGTATTCACACTCCATCTCCAAGGGCATTATAACAAATCTGTAGTATGTGATGTAGTACTGTACTCCTCACATGCCACTGGGTGTCCTACTGCATTCAGGCAAACTTCGGGCAACACCACTGGAATCTTGGATGTTTCAGATCAGCGAGATCTCCCTTTACACCTGGACAAGTATAGGTATGGAGTGGATGGGGGGGGGATTAAATTATGGGAGAGGAGGCTGCAAGATGTAGCCCACTGTAGCTGCATGCTTTAAGGCAAGGCACCTTGGCAATCTTCCCCTCGTTCAACAATGAAATCAACTATAGATTCACCAATTTCTTAAGTCAGGTTAAGTTCAAGTCAGGTTTATGTAACCATTTAATGATATCTTGATCATTGGTGTCCCCCACCACCACTCGAAAATATTACAGACACACTCCATTATTCATGGTAATGGAGGGCAGCACCTCCATCAATAATGCTAAGCATTTTAAAAGTCATAGGCATGAAACATATTGCACAGCATTTATTGTGGTTATTGTTGGATGGCGGTGCTGGCTCGAAGGGCCGAATGGCCTACTCCTGCACCTATTGTCTATTGCCTATGTATACGATTCAGATTTCTCAAATGAGAATGAGTGAGTATTGCAATTAAGTGAAAGGTTGATTATTATTTACTGTGATACAAAATGAGACCATGCGAGCCATCACAGCAAGCCATCTCATCAGCCCCATTCCTTACTTCCCTGTTGCTCTCTCCCATTTTCATCAGTTTGAGTCCTTTGTCGCTTCCTTAAGCCAAGGGATAATTTACAGTGGAACATTTATTTGCATGCCTATCTTTGGATTTGAGAAGAAGCAGAAACACTGGCAGAACCATACGAGGTTAAAGATATAAGATTTAGGTTTATTATTGTCACATGTATCGAGGTGTAGTGAAGAACTTTGTTTTGCATGCTATCCATCCAAACAGATTAGATATACCATATATAGATACAATGTTCAAACTCAAGTACAATAGAACAAGGGGAAAATACAGAGTGTAGAATATAGACGAATAAATGTGACTGACTTTGACTAGTTCTCAGCATTTTTGCACATCAGTTCCTTACAGAAAGTCCAATGTCTTCAATGGTGTAGACCTAGCATATGGAAGGATCATTTGGAAGCCTGATAATGGAGGGGAAGAAGCTATTTTGGAGCCTGGTGTTGCACACTTTCATACCTGCTGGATGGGAGCAGGGAGAAGGAGGAATGACCGGGGTGGGACAAGTCTTTGATTAAGAAGGAACTGCAGATGCTGGAAAATCGAAGGTAGACAAAAGTGCTGGAGAAACTCAGCAGGTGAGGCAGTATCTACGGAGCGAAGGAAATAGGCAACGTTTTGGGCTGAAACAGTCTGAAAAAGGGTTTCAGCCCGAAACGTTGCCTATTTCCTTCGCTCCATAGATGCTGCCTCACCCTCTCAGTTTCTCCAGCACTTTTGTCCACCAAGTCCTTGATTATGTTAGCGTCTTTTCCGAGGCAGCGTGCTTTGTAAATTGAGTCAATGGTGGGACGTCTAGTCTGTGTAACAATCATCATACAAACAGCACCAAGGCCATAGGTCCTTGGAGCTGCAAGGCAGCAATACCAATTTCTGCACCAATGTGTTGTCCAGGGCCCCAAGCAGGAGAACAGCAACTACCTCTGAACTCCTAATGAGAAAGGAGCCTGCAGGGGCAACAGGAGTACTAGTTGATCTACAAGCCTCATAAAACCGCAGATGAAAAATTAGCTGTGAGAGAAAATGGCAGTGATCCCATTGATTTTGTTTCTGTCATTCATGATTAATTTATACATTAATATTGCATAGCTGACAGCAACCATGTCACTGATTGAGAAAACAGCAGATGACAATGAATTCCCTGCCTACAGAATATAATGCAGTGATAATCACTCATTCAATGGTATTCCATCGTTACACCACGGCGATTAGACAAAAAGATCCACTATCATTCAAGGCAATGAGAAGTTACCCATAATAAGCTCTCTGCACCTTCCTAAATTCCTTATCTTGAATCAATCTGTGCCTCCCACTTTCTGTGTCTGCCTCACACCAATTCCCATTCATGAGCTGCCTTGACAATGACAGCTTCCACTCAAGGTTGTCAATTCAATCTTGAAAGCAAATATTTCCCATTTTAGCAGTTTATAGGTAAGTAAAAAAAGCAAATATATTCTTATATGACCTGTTAGAATATTCTCACCTTTCCCAACAAAACAGTCAGAAACACAGCCCAATCTAGGTAGTGCAGCAACATGGAAACAATAGACAATAGGTGCAGGAGTAGGCCATTCGGCCCTTCGAGCCAGCACTGCCACTCACGGTGATCATGGCTGATCATCCACATTCAGTACCCTATTCCTGCCTTCTCACCATATCCCCGGACTCTGCTATTTTTTAAAAGCTATATCTAACTCTCTCTTGAAAGCATCCAGAGAATTGGCCTCCACTGCCTTCTGAGGCAGAGAATTCCACAGATTCACAACTCTCTGGGTGAAAATGTTTTTCCTCATCTCTGTTCTAAATGGCCTACCCCTTATTCTTAAACTGTGGTCCCTGGTTCTGGACTCCCCCAACGTCAGGAACATGTTTCCTGCCTCTAGCATGTTCAATCCCTTAATAATCTTATATGTTTCAATAAGATCTCCTCTCATCCTTCTAAATTCCAGAGTATACAAGCCCAGCCGCTCCATTCTATCAGCATATGACAGTCCCGCCATCCCGGGAATTAACCTGGTGAACCTACGCTGCACTCCCTCAATAGCAAGAATGTTCTTCCTCAAATTTGCACACTGCACACAATACTCCAGACGTGGTCTCACTTGGGCCCTAGAACTGCAGAAGGACCTCTTTGCTCCTATACTAAACCGCTCTTGTTATGAAGGCTAAGTTCAAACAAAGAACTGCAAATACCAAAGATAGATATAAAGCGCTGGAATAACTCAGGGGGTCTGGTAACATTTCTAAAGAAAGAGGATAGGTGTTCGGGTCGGGACCCTTCTTCTGAGTGAAAGTAGGGGGTGGGAAGAGATGAGAAAAGACCGGAATGAATCAGGGCTAACAACAAATTACCTCATCTTATATGTTTCAATAAGATCTCCTCTCATCCTTCTAAATTCCAGAGTATACAAGCCTAGCCGCTCCATTCTATCAGCATATGACAGTCCCGCCATCCCGGGAATTAACCTGGTGAACCTACGCTGCACTCCCTCAATAGCAAGAATGTCCTTCCTCAAATTTGCACACTGCACACAATAGTCCAGACGTTGCATACTTACCTCAGGCAGGGCGGTGCCCTGGAAGGCCAATTGTTAGCTAGGGAAGTGTGATCTAAAGAAGGATACAATGTGGTGAACTATGGAACTGGTTAATTGACTAGGTGGAGAAATTGGGCAAGAGAGGAGGGAATGGGAGTGTTGGTAGAAGTTACTTAAAATGAGAAAATTCAACATTCATAACACTTGGTTGTAAGCTACCCAAGTGAAATACGAGGTGATGTTTCTCCAATTTGTGTGTGGCCTCATTCTGGCAATGGACAGAAAGGTTAGTGTGGGAATGGGAAGGGGAGTTGAAATGGTTAGCAACCAGGAGATCCCGTGGGTCTCGGCAGACCGAGTGTAAGTGTTGAGTTAAACTGTCACCGAGTTAATCTACGTTTGTGTACAATGCCTAAAATAAAGAAGTGGCATATGACGAGCTAGTCTGCTATGGGATTTATTGAGCAGAACAGTGGAAGAATTATTCCAAATTATTCATTTGTTCTTTTTCAAAACAACTACAGGATAATTAAAGGTCTCTCATGCCTGAAGACTCTTTACTTCAGCACTTTGTCTCTTTTTTTGTAAACAAGCACCTGCAGTTCTTTGTGTCTACATCTCTCTGTTTACTTTTATATGATTACATGGAAACATATCCTGTTCTGGATTATTTGATCTTACGTATCTGTCTAATTAACAAAAAAAGTTTAGTTATACAATCAGATAACTACAGCATACAATTTTGCTATAATTTACACTGAAAAGAACACAACTCCTGAAACTCTCTTTCAAAACCTGTCTTCAATTAACTAAAATGCATGATGCAAATTGTGTTGTTAGCACAGGGTTTCACTACAAATGCCATTACATCTGAAATCCAATAATGCTTTTAAGGATTTAAATACTGAACTATACACTTAAAATATCAGTTCTGTCAACTGTCCAGATTGCTTCAACTTGCTCACCACTCAAAGCTATTAAAAGAACCTACTAGTTCTGCAGGGGAAAAAGATTTCTGATAATTTGAAAATTCTCAATACAAATTTCATTAATTGATACTGTGATAATTTTTTTCATTTTGAAAGCAGTCTGAAGCAGTTAGCTCTTGCTGAGGTATGATTCCAACATAAATCAACAATTGACAACTCTCAGACTTAAGACACTTTTAGTCTTAATTGTTATTTTGGCTGCGATCAACGAACTCAGCACAGACTGTGATTCAGCGAGGTATTCTCTGGTATTGACATTGCTAAAATAGATGAGGTACTGACTAATTGCCCAAATTGTTTCGTGTTTTCCAACAGTATTTTACAATATCTTAATCTTTGCAGTACCAAATCCACAAAACCCTATTGAATATAAATTTAGACGATAGATAATAGGTGCAGGAGTAGGCCATTTGGCCCTTCGAGCCAGCACCGCCATTCAATGTGATCATCCCCAATCAGTATCCCGTTCCTGCCTTCTCCCCATATCCCCTGACTCTGTTATTTTTAAGAGCCCTATCTAGCTCTCTCTTGAAAGCATCCAGAGAACCTGCCTCCACCGGCCTCCGAGGCAGAGAATTCCACAGACTCGCCACTCTCTGTGAGAAAAAGTGTTTCCTCGTCTCCGTTCTAAATGGCTTACTCCTTATTCTTAAACTGTGGCCCCTGGTTCTGGACTCCTCCATCGGGGACATGTTTCCTGCCTCTAGCGGGTCGAAGCCCTTAACAATCTTATATGTTTCAATGAATTCCCCTCTCATCCTTCTACACTCCAGAGTGTACAAGCCCAGCTGCTCCATTCTTTCAGCATATGACAGTCCCGCCATTCCAGGAATTAACCTTATAAACCTACGCTGCACTCCCTCAATAGCAAGAATGTCCTTCCTCAAATTAGGAGACCGAAACAGCACACAATACTCCAGGTGTGGTCTCACTACGGCTCTGTACAACTGCAGAAGGACTTCTTTGCTCATCTATTCGATTCTTCTTGTTATAAAGGCAAACATGCCCTTCGCTTTCTACACTGCCTGCTGTATCTGCATGCTTACTTTCATAGACTGATGTACAAGGACCCCCAGATCCCGTTGTACTTCCCCTTTTCCCAACTTGACTCCATTTAGATAGTAATTTAAATTTACTGAGAGATAACTATATATTCTGGATTATTGATTGGAAATTAAAATTTTGTTAGATTAGAAATTGAAAGTTATGTGTAAGCTATCTCGGGAAACCCTGACGAGGATGGAATGTCAAACAGTGGACAGTTCAGACTGAGGTTTGTAGAATACAAGTGCAATACAACCATGAACCGTCTGAATTACAAAACAGGTTGTGGGGCCACTTTTGTTTCTCTGTTCTCATGATGACTATCAGCAAAATGTAACATGTGTCAAGAATCTGCAGATTATCTTGCTGCCACAAGTTCCTGACATCACCAACAAATGTATCAGGCCACACACTACAGTTTTATACCAAATAATATGAAAAGAGTGCAATACATGATTGCATATTTACAGATGACAGGAAACAAAGTGAGGATTGCTAACTTCTTCAACAAACTAATTAATATAAATTAACCTTCAATTGGCTATATTGTCACATAAACTCCGAAATTAACCGAAAATATGGTTGATATCATAGGATTGTGGCTTACACTTCACTTGTCAATAGTTTCCCGTGATCTTAGGCACAAGATCGATACGATCACCTTGCATGAAGGCTAACTACAATATATAGTTTCAAATTAAATAGGTTTCACCTTTAAATGCCAACGCTACAACAGAACTGCCTTCTGTGAAGCGAGGCCCAAGAAAGGAAACAACTCTTGCTGGCATATATATAACTTGTTCTGCGGCCTTTACTTCCAAAGATGAAAGTTTATTAAGATGATGTCTATTGAATCACAAACTGGAAACATGTGGTTCGACTGACAGCCCACGGGTAGGGTAGCACCCGTCCAAACCCTGGGTCGACAGCGCATTGTGGACACTATAGTTGGATCCCACACGGCTTCATGAGTATTTCGACATACAGGAACTACATCACCATAATGCACCACCCAGCACTCACTTCCCCATGGCATGGCCTTGGTAATGGCATTTAAACAGGAATAACCAAGTCTAAATCTGAAAACCACAGCTGTAAAAGTTACAACGCTAAAACTCAATGACGTTGAGGCTGATGTTGGAGGCAATTGATCGCTGGGTCGGCGGGCGCCTCGCTGCCTGCTGGGAGTTGGAGTTCGGCGGTGACGTCATACACGGCGATGCCCACAGTCCGCTGATGCAGGAACTACATTTCCCAGCGTGCTCCGCGTCCTCGCCGGCAATCTCCACTCCGGCAAAGGCCGTGGTGCTTCCCTGAGGCGACGGGATCGCGGCGACGGACGAACGGGGAGGGAGGCGAAGGGAAGCGCTTCCACTAGGGTTAGGTGTTTGTCGATCGTGTCGTCCGCCTGAGCCTTTCTCCAGGCCGGGCCGCGCCGCCAGCCCTTCTCTTACCTGAGTTTAGCGCTCGCTCGCCCGCCCGCCCGCCGCGGCCTCCGCTCCCGACTGAACACGTCACTGCCGCCTCGCTCCCGCGCCCGCACAGGCGCCGCCAGATGCTGCCCGCTCGCATCGATCGATCGGCAACGGGCATCGATGGTGCGGGGATCGGCCGACCTGCTGCCTGGAAGTTGGACACAGGACACAAACCTGCTGGAGGAACCAAAGACACTGGGAGGAACAGCGGGTCAGGCAGCATCTGTGGGAGAGAAAGAAGTCTCGACCCGAAAGGTCACCCATTCCTTCTCTCCACAGACAAGATACAAGATACAAGATACATTTAATTGTCATTTGGACCCCTTGAGGTCCAAACGAAATGCCGTTTCTGCAGCCATACATTACACACACATAGACCCCAGACACAACATAATTTACATAAACATCCATCACATTGCTGCGATGGAAGGCCAAATAAACTTATCTCTCCACTGCACTCTCCCCCCTCCGATGTCGGAGTCAAAGTCAAAGCCCCCGGCTGGCGATGGCGATTGTCCCGTGGCCATTAAAGCCACGCCGGGTGGTGCGAGGTCGCACACCGGGTTCTTGATGTTGGAGCCCCCGGCGTGCGCTCGCAAAGTCCCGCGGCCACGGTAGTTCACCGCAGGGCGGTGATGTAGGCCCCGCTCGCAGACGCTGCCTGTCCCGCTGTTACTCCAGCATTTTAATAATAATAATAATAATAATAATAATATACGTTATTGTCATTGCACATCAGTGCAACGAGATTTAGTATGCAGCTCCCAACCGATGTGTCTATCTTTGGTTTAAACCAGCATCTGCAGTTCCTTCCTACACAGAACTAGCGCAGAAACAGGCCCTTCAGCCCACCTTGTCCATGCTGACCAAGTGGGCCATTTGCCACATAGCAAAATGCCTTCCACAAAGACAATAATCATCAACATAGACAACAAATAGCAAAAGATAGAGCACGGAGTACCGATCCTTGTGGAACTCCATTCCAAGAACATCTGTCGATCTTTAACCTCTGCTCCTGTCACTGAAACGATTTTGGGTCCATTGGCCATTGTTCGTATGTTTTTATCTTTTTAATCAGCGTGTCATTGGCACCCTGTCAAATGTCTGTTGAAATCCATGTCATCTACATCAAAAACATTTTTTTAAATCTGAAAATCAGTCTGAAGAAGGGTTCCATCCTGAATCGTCACCCATTTCATTTCTCCAGGAATGCTGCCTGACCTGCAAAGTGACTAGCATTTTGTGACTGACATCTTTTTATTTCCTTAAAAAGTACAGTTGTGTTAGTCAGATGTGATTCTCCCCACCCTTTAATAAATCCATGCTGACTGTCCTTGATAATACTGCATCTTTGTCAATGAAATTTATACTGTCTCTTGGAATGGATTCCAATAATTTGCTCACTTCTGAAATTAATCAGTTTATCCCTTTGTCCCTTTGCAAACAATGGTACAATGTTAGTTCCCCAATTATCGGCACCAGCCCTGTAATTGGAGAGGATTGAAAAGTGATCCTCGAAGCCTCTGAAACTTTCTCCCTGTTCTGTGAACCTCACAATACAGGATCTAGATTTGAATGGTGCTTTGGGGATATTTCAATCCTGTAGATGGTAGTTTGGTCTTACAACTGCCAAACTACCACCAACGCTAATCATGAAACCTTAGTACACAAGAAGCGATCAACAGAGCTAATAGTTTGTTGGCTTTTATCCCACGAGGCCAGAAATTCAGAAGAGACAATTATGTTGAGGCTAACAACTACAAAACAGGATGTGTAACTGAAAGGAAAACAGCAATAGATGCTGGAAATCTGAACTGGGCCAGTTCTGATGGAAGGTCATTGATCTGAAATTTTAGCTCTGCTTCTCTGTTCACAGATGCTGCCAGACCTAGAGTTCATTGAGCAGGGGAACAGGCCTTGCGGCCCAAGTCCATGACAACGATCAACACTAATACTGCGCTAATCCCATTGTATGATCTAAATTTTCCTCTCAATTTGCTCCTCTCCCTGTTTCTACCTGTCACAATACACTGGGGGCAATTCACACCTTTGGAACATGGGAGGAGAGCAGAGCACCCAGATAAACCATGCAGACATCGAGCATTTGCAAACTCCACGCTGTGGAGGGAGAGTCAGGATTGAACCCTGGTCACAGGAGTTGTGAAGTATCAACTCTGCCATCGCTGTCACTGAGGTACCTGCTAAGTATTTTCAGCAATCTCTGTTGTATTTCAGGATATGAGATCAGATCCATACGAATACTAGCTGGGGACGTGATTCAGTGGAATTGTCAGGAGTTGGAGTGGATCCTTCAGTGATGTTAGATTCAGCCCAATTTTTCGCCAAGAAGTCCAAGGCATTCAGTGAAGGTGTTTAAAGAGGTACAGTATGGAAACATACCTTTTGGCCTACTGAGTCCACTCCATTCTTCGATCACCCATTCACACTAGTTCTATGTTATCCCTCCCCCTACACATCAGGGGCAATTCACAGCGGCCAATTAACCTTCAACCCCACACATCTTTGATGTGGGAGGAAATTGCAGCACCCAGTGGAAACTCAAGTGGTAACAGGGAGAACGTACAAACTCCACTCTCAGACAGTACCTGAAATCTGAATCAAACCCGGGTCTCTGGCTCTGTGGGGCAGTGGCTCTACCCTAATGTTTGGTTCAATTTATAATTTTGTGTGTAATTTACAATCATACTATTATACAGCAGGGAATCAGGGCTTTCCATGCTAACTCATCCATGCTAACCAAGATGACTCATCGAAACTAGTCGCATTTTCCCGCGTTTGACCCATATCCTTCCAATACCCCTCCTATCCTTTATGTAACATTTGTAAATAATTCATTGTAAATAAATAATGTGCTAGTTGTTAGTTTGTAGAGCTTATTGTTTTTTGTTAAGGGAAGTAGTGCTGTGTATGTGAGTGAGAACGCACATATGAGAACTGGCGGTAGCTTGTGACATGACGCCTCATACACTGTCGTACCAGTCATTGCTGTGGAAAGTTTATTGTCTTCGATAAAGCATGTTTGATGATAGTGCTACCCGAGTCAGTCAACAGCGATATTAAAGGGCCCATGCATAAAAGACAACAAGGGGTGGGGAGTAACTGCTGCCTTTCTACCAATGACATTGTCTCAAGAATGATTTCTGTGCTAAGTGCAGTGGACTATGGTTTGCATTTCGTAAGTTGATCATGATTTGGTTCATACATGGATCATTCATTCAGTCTGGCTGGTCACTGCGTATTAATGAACGCCTTGAGGTGTCATAGTTCACAAGTTATAGGAGTAGAATTAGGCCATTCGGCCCATTGAGTCCACTCCGCCATTCAATCATGGCTGATCTCCACCTCCTAATCCCATTTTTCTGCCTTCTCACCATAAACCTGGACTCCCGTTCATCACACAAACTCCAATCACCTCGCCTTTGCAGACATGCCACTGGCCAGCAGACATGTCTTTCCTCAGTGCTCCGTCTTGGCCAATTGAAAACAGACTCCGTTAAACTGACAGCGGCTCAAAAAGTCTTTTCCTCTGCAGTTTTTTTTTTCTAACTGTGAACGTTCTCCCATCCTCTTCCTGTAGCTGTGATTTGAATATTAATTTTTGGTGACTTCAGGACACTTTCGTACGATTGGGAAACCAAGGTTCAAAGCAGAATGAGCACCTATTAAAAGTCACCAGAGCCTGTTTGCATCGACCCCCATGTTGCATAAACATAGTTAGACTGATTTCTGGTGTCAAATGGCTTGTTTAATGCTTGCAGCTGAACTTTCATCCAGTCAGTGTTTGAGTGCAGTATTTACCACATCCCTGGATTACTTATCTCCTCTGAGGATTGTCACCTCGTCATGGTGGAGAAGCTTGTGTGGACCTGAGATCCTGAGAGTGATGCCGTCTGGAGCTACGCTCCTGGAAGGGCCACCCATGGCGGTACGGTCGAGGGGGAGGTCTCTGACAAAGAGCAATCCAACCAAGACCTCAACAGTGGAACAGGTGGAGGACGATGGTGACTTTAGTGGAGCGTCACAACGGCAGGGAAGGCGGACGAAGGCTGCAGCAGAAAAGCGTCTCCAGTTGTCTTGGACTCCATGCCACTGGATCCTGACCCAGATCTGTAAAGAACTGTGTGTACGCTGGCTGTGCACCAGTCTCCCCACGTTAAACAAAGTCACTCACAGGTATCCTCCATATAGGGAATAGCACCCTGGAGATACCCATGATCAGCCATGAGAAGGATTACTTATGGGCACTGGAGTTTTTGGTTAAATTCCAAAGTTTCAGAGGTTTCCAGTGTAGTTAATTATTGCCTCATTTTAATTTCATTTTTGTTAAGGACACCAGCATAACGTTGCAATGGTATTGCCCCCATTAGGGTTGGTCTCTCTACCACTTTTTTATCACGTCCACACCAACTTCAGCGTCAGATACGATCCCAGCGACCTTGACAGCCTGGTTCCTACCCCAGTGGCCGGGATCCTGGACAGGAGGAGCTGTGACTGACCCCAACCTCCACTTGGCTGCAAGCGACCCGGGTTCACCAATAGTTCTTGCTTCCCATCCCTAACCTACCACTCATTGTGGAAAGTGGAGAGCCAAGACCCTAGAGCAAAGAGGACATAAAGAGAGTGAGGTTGTGATGCCCTCTGTCCATGCTTGTCCATGGTGAGGAGGGATATCGGGGCAACTCCTTTATTAGGGCTGTATATATTCAGTATTACAATACAATCAGTACATGTCTCTATTCAGCCATTATACCATCAAATAAATGTACAATCTATGTACAATGCATTCACGCCACTGATGACTGTTTAAATGGCTCAATTGTAATCCTGTATTGTCTTTCCGCTGACTGGTTCACACGCAACAAAAGCTTTTCACTGTACCTCGGTACACATGACAATGGACTAAACTGAACTGAGCAATGTTGGGTCACATACAACACTGGGACGGGCTGCAAAATGAAGTAATGTCACATTACAAAGGTACTGCAGTGACCGCATGTATTAGTTGAAAAAGTAAGAGCTTATCGTGTCTGTTTTTCAAACAGAAACTCCATGGAAACACCCTGGCTGCCTGAGAGGAGGAGAGAGGGGCGTTTCTCAGGAAATGAAAACTTGAGTTTACCTTCACTTCACCACGAGATAGCCTGCGCCCCACAGCGAGGGCTGGGAGCAAGGAGCAACTGGAACTGGATCAGAGAAGCAGAGCTGGAGGAGCCAAGAACAAGCAGCCCCACAGCCAGCTGAGAGAGAGAGATAGAAGACTCCAATTATAAAGGCACGGCAAAGTGTTTTTTTCAGCAAAGTGTGTGGTTCATCTTTCATTGGTATGCACAGCAATAATTAAATAGTTGCCAGCATCCTGCAGGAAGATAAACCGCATACAAGTCCAGAATATGCTTATCTCCAGCCCTCTGACCTCAGCATACAACTGTAGAGCCAGTGTACTTTTGGTCTCTTGGCCACTGACACCAGTGTTCGGGGTTTAACCGAAGATAGACACAAAAAGCTGGAGACAGTGGGACAGGCAGCAACTCTGGAGAGAAGGAATGGGGTCCAAACCCTTCTTCAGACAGGGGGTTTAAACTGCAGTTTCAGGTTCATCAACAGCACTTCAAGATTCAAGAGAGTTTATTGTCATGTGTCCCAGATAGGACAATGAAATTCTTGCTTTGCTTCAGCACAACAGAATATTGTAGGCATAAATAAATACAGAACATATCAGTGTGACCATATACCATTGAACAGGTGCAGGATACTGAGTTGGATGATCAGCCACGATCATATTGAATGGTGGTGCAGGCTGGAAGGGCCGAATGGCCTACTCCTGCACCTAATTTCTATTTCTATGAATATAGATATATATATATATATACACTAAATAAGCAGATAAAGTGCAGTAGGTTATTAAAGTTCAGATTTTTGTTTGAGTTGAGTTTAATAGTCTGATGGCTGTGAGGAAGAAGCTGTTCCTGATCCTGGATGTTGCAGATTTCAGGCTCCTGTACCTTCTACCTGAAGGCAGCGGAGAGATGAGTGAGTGGCCAGGATGGAATGGGTCCTTGATGATGCTGCCAACCTTTTTGAGGCAGCGACTGCGATAGATCCCCTCGATGGTAGGGAGGTCAGAGCCGATGATGGACTGGGCAGCACGTCATCAGAAAAAGGAATAAAAATGTGAAAACAATTTGGTTTTTAGTTTTAAATTGCAAAGAGAGTGTGGGAGGGAGGGAGGGGTGGAATGAAGGGAATATCTCCGATTAGCGATCCATGGGAATAAGGCCATCCAAACAACAGATTAATTACAAACAAAATGCTGGAGGAACTCAGCAGATCAGGCAGCAAAGGGAATGGTCGATATATTGGGTGGAGAGTCTGCATCGGGACTGAGAATGTGGAGGGTAGTCGGTAGCCGGTATAATGATGTGAGAGGGAGGGGTATGAGCCGGGACATCCCTTATATTGGGCTAAATTGGTACGTCCCATATGGGACCGCCCTTGACCCGTATTTGACTGGTACTATTCGGGTCGCGGGGACTATCGGGTCGGACCCGTCCTGACGTAGTGCAGCCCATGGAGTGCAGCAGCAGTGCCTCGCCTGTGGCCCCGTAGGTCGTCACCCCTCCTTGTCATGGCTGATCATCGGTTCCTGAGTTGGATTGGGCGCCGGACTTTAGGCGCAACGTCGCGTGGCCCGGGCCAAAACCCCTCAGCTGGCCCGCCGACTGGGCTTTGTGTGCAGTCCAGCACCCGGGCCAACTCATCATTCACCCAGCCACGGCTGAGTCGGTCAATGAATTGCCGTAGTGAATTTCTCCCTTATTTTCACAATTTGTCCCTTATTTGGGGGTGAGAAAGTTGGCAACCCTAGGTGAGGCATGGACTGACAAAGGATAGATGGGTGTAACCAGGAAGATGAGCCAGGCAGAGGGAGGGCTGTAAATGCCAGAGAGAGGCTGCAGATGCTGGAACGTGAGATGTAAGGAATGTGATATAAGGAAATGGTTAGGGCACGGAGGATGGGCAGATGGAAAGTGTGGGGGAAGGGAATGTGGCTTCCGGAAACTGGAAAATTGAGTGTTTATATAATTGCATTTGAACAACCCCAGGCAGAATTTGTGATGCTGCTCTTCTGAAAGAAATTGGTAAGAACCTTAAACCCTCCCTCACGTATACTCTGTGCTCCTTTGTCTCTCTTGTTGCCCCACCACTTTCTCTCTCCTGTGTTCCCTGTTCTTCTTCCTTTCTGTTCTTCTTCCCCTCTCCTGGTCTTCTGCTCCTCTACTTCTTACTCTCTCCTGTCCTTCCACTCCTCCAATCACCCATTGTAATTCCCCTTACCTACCTGGTTCCATATTCTCATCATCCCTCTCTTATCTAGGTACTCATCACCATTGTTACTGATCAGATTCCAGCATCTCTCGTGTTTCCATTCATCACCTCCCAGCAAAACTCCCTCTCTCCCTCTCCCATTCCGTCCCTCTGGCTTTATCTACCCCCATATTTCTCCCTCCTTATCTGTCTCAACCTATCAACCACCTGTCACTGACTTCCAGTCCCATTCCCTTCCCTCTCCTCTTCCCCCCACCCCCTTCACCCCAGCTCCATCCGCCCATCATCTCCCTTCTCACCTGGTTCCACCGACCACCAGCCAACCCCTGCCTCACCTCTCCCCCTCACCTCTTAATGCTGACTATCTCCTCAGTCCTGATGCAGGGTCTTGACCTAAAATGTTGACTATCCCCTTTGCCCACACCGATGCGGCCTCAGCCGCTGTTTCTCCAGCTGTTTGCTTCTTGCTTCAGATTACAGCATCTGCAGTCCCTTGTGTCAATAGATTAATGGGGGCAGTTACAGAGAACATGAGCAAAGGAACATAAAGGTTGGCAAGTGCATGGCAGTGGGGCATAGACTGCAGCTCGGGTTATGTACAGAGGGAGTTTATCTGGTTATTTATCACATGCTGATTCTGAGACTTTGCACAACACATCTGCAGTGATTCCTGTAACCTAACAGTGAGTACACTTCAAAAAGTGCATCGCTGGTTATTTGGAGATTTAAAGTTCTACAGAAATGCAGAGCTTTCTTTAATGCGGAGAAAGGTCCAAAGCCCAAGGATCACAAATTCAAAACAAAATTATCATGAGGCGGAAGCAAAGTACTTTCCTCAGCTGGAAAGCAGTTAAAATATTTCAAAGAGCTGGTTATCAGGGTTGAGGAAGCGTAGTACAAAGGGGTCAACCGACTGGCTTTGCCTGGGGAGTAGCTGGGTTCAACGCAGACCTGTCTGGGTGTACTGTCATTGCCCCGTTCCCAGCTTGTCAATTGATTGCCTGGAGTTGATTACAGGGAAACTTGCATCGGCATGTGGTTAATTACTAACAGCGGCTGAGAAACCATTCACCATTCTGATGCATCAATGAAAAGCTTCTCTTCCATATTAGTAGTGACACATAAATACAGCCTTGCACGGCACATGCATGTGCTTTACAGATTTTGCTTCCACTCCCTTGTAATCTTACATTGTGGTTTTGTGATTTACCACCCAGACACACCCAGGAATGACAATCTTCCCTTCCCGGGTGGTAACCACCACGCGGACAGCCATAGTACAACGGCAGGGACTCCTGGATGTGGGTGCGAGCTACATTAAGAGGCTTCAAGCTGTGGCGGATGCTTGGGGTTGTGGACAGGGTTGTGAGGGTTTGTAGAGGTGTCAGGGGTTATGGGGAGAAGGCAGGAGACTATTGTAGAAAAGCTAAAAAGTTGTCATGGATGAAGGGGCTCAAGGGTTTCCTCAGTCTTCAGCTGAGCAAATTACTAACCCACTTTGTTTCCACCTCTTAATCATGCAGCTACTTCTGGGTTGCCTGACTATAATTCTGCGACCAATTGATCTGACCAGTTTGAACACAAACTGGAAAGGCTCGTTATCTGAACTTGTTGAATTCAATATTCAGTGCAGCCTCACACAGTTGTTCACACGTGTGTGAGGAGGATATCATTGTAAAATAGTGGTACAGAACAAACCTCACAGTCAGGTGGATGAGGATTATGAATGGAACACTGTGCTGGAGTAAACACCGAGACGATGATACGTTGTGTGGATGAGGACTTTACCTGGTCTGGACCCTGGTTTATGTGGTTAGAAGCAGAAAACAATTCTAATGCAGACAAAATATTACATCCGCTGGGACATTTTGGTTCCTTGCATGGTTGCCAATTTGAGTTGGCCAAGTTCCTGGAGATTTCTTCCTAATTCCTGCACCTCTACAGGGAATGAAGCCATTGCATATGAGTAATCCTGCAAGGACTACATTATTGAGCTGTTCTAATTGTCCCCAGAAATGCACGTTAGCCAGGTCGGTTCAAAGGTCAGGAAAGAACCAATATATTGGCAGTTCCGAACCGCAGCAGACCCGAGAAGGAAAGTGTGACTAAACTTCCTTCCTGATGGAACCACTCTTTCAGTAACTATTAGACAGTTTCATGGCTACTGTTTCTGCTACTTGTATTTTTATTCATACCAGATTTATTTAATATTCACAAATCTAAATTCCCCAGCTACCATAATGAAATTCTAGTTCATGTCTCCTGGTTGGTAGTGGAGGTCTCTGAAGTCAAGCCTATAGTAATATAACCACAGTTTTGCAGTAAACCATATTAATATAATCAGATGTCTTGTACTCGCATTCAATACAATGCAATACAATGTATTCATTCAGTCACACAGGTGCCATCCCCATTTCCAATATTTGAATAAATAATAAACGAGAGAGTTCATAGAAACTAGGGGAGCAAATTGTTGTGAATGGTCTAATTAATTTTCTCCAAATCACTCCCAGTGGTGACAGCTTCATTTCTGAAGAATTCAGGATAGCTCAGGCTTGTTGCCAACCCTCCTTCCTTAGTCCAACTGCTTTGCCACAGGGAAATAAATTCAAAACTGGCAGAAGACTCTATATCTGAGGTTGACAGAACGCCTTTTGCCAACAACAATGTTTCCTTTGTGTGAAAGCTGCACTTATTTGTACAACCTCACCAACTGTATCCGCTGTTCCAGGTGTGGACTATATATCGGGGAACGGGGCAGATAGATGGAAGGAGTAAGTGACAAACGCTAGGGATGAAAAGGGTGTCCGATAAGTAAAGTGGAGTCCAGGCATAAGTTCAGGGGCGACCGCGCTTTTGCGGTTGCAGCACCTAGACTATAGAACAGCATCCCTCTTCCCATCAGAACTGCCCCCTCCATCAACTCTTTTAAGTCTAGACTTAAACCTTATTTCTATTCACAAGCCTTTCTTGAGGTCCTCCGAGGGAGCGCTGTATGTATGTATTTATAGAAACATAGAAAATAGGTGCAGGAGTAGGCCATTCGGCCCTTCGAGCCTGCACCGCCATTCGGTATGATCATGGCTGATCATCCAACTTAGTATCCCATCCCTGCCTTCTCTCCATACCCTCTGATCCCTTTATCCACAAGGGCCACATCTAACTCCCTCTAAAAGATAGCCAATGAACTGGCCTCAACTACCTTCTGTGACAGAGAATTCCACAGATTCACCACTCTCTGTGTAATCTGTGGAATTGTAACTGTATGAATTGTTGATCTATGTATCGCTGTTTGTAGCACGTTAATACCTTGCTATAGAAATAAAATTGACGACTTAACTTGACGAGAGTTAACGATTCAGTTGAAGAGCTTTATTGAAAAGAGGGTGTCAGAAGTTATGGGGAGAAGGAACGAGAATAGTTAGGAAGGAGAGATAGATCAGTCATGATTGAATGGTGAACGATGGGCCGAATGGCCTAATTCTACTCCTATCATTTATGAACATGATCTTATGGGAGAGAGAGAGATAGCACTGGTCCTTTCTGCACTCTCCTATATTGAGGGCTCCAGACATGCAATGTGCAGCCTGGTCCACGCAGTGCCCGCCGCGGCCGCCAGGTGGAGCAGCCGCCGGCGATCCGCACTGAGATCACGTGGCCTGACCGCCGGACGGTGCCGGCCCCGATTGGTGAATCCGCCCTAGCAACGGTGACCGCGACGCGTCCAATCAGAGCGGGCGTTACTGTTGCCAGGGCCGCGATGTGATGGCGGTGCCGGCGGCCAGCGGCTGCTATGTCGGGGGAGTGAGGCGTCAACTGCGGGACGGTGAGGCTGGTGGACGAGAGAGAGAGAGAGGGGGGGAGAGAAGGGGTCGTGAGGGAGAGGGGTGGAGTGGTGAGGGTGTGAGGGGCTGAGTGTGAGGGAGTGGGAGAAGCTATGAGGGGAAACTGAGTGAGGCCATGGGTGTAGGTGTGGGTGTGAGGGGAGGATGTGAGAGTGATGGGGGTGTGAGGGGAGTGTGTGGGGATGAGGTTGTGAGGGGAGTGTGTGGGGATGAGAGAGAGAGTGTGGGTTTGGGGATGAAGGAGTGAGGGGACACCGTGTGAGTGAGGCCATGGGGGTAGGTGTGGGTGTGAGGGTCACAGTGTGAGTGACAGTTTGATTTAACATTACAAAATGTTAAATGGTCAGCTCGACCTAGATTACAAAACCTACACCAAACCCAAACCAATTAGGACGGTTTACACCAAACCCAAACCAATTAGGTGCAGACGAGGGCATTCGATCCAATTTGAGATTCCAGCTACTAAGACAGATTTGTACAGCAATTTGTTCTTCTCCCGCACAAGTAAAGCATGGAATAATCTTCACCCCACCATAGTTACCCAACCAGATGCAACTAAATTTAAGATAGCTCTTTCTTCCCAAAAACCCTTTCTGGCTTAAGTCCTTCCTCCACCACCTCCAGTTTAAATTCTATTTGGAATATTTGGGAGGACCAAGAAGAAGAAGACGAGAGGAGTGTGAGAGGGTGAAGGTGTGAGGTGAGAATGAGGCAGGGGGATGGGGTGGATTGATATGTTATTGGAAACTGAGGAAAACAAGGGATCTGGAGACAGACTGGGAAAGTAGAGTTAGGGTGGAAGATGAGCTGCAATATTGAATGATAGGTTAGGGTCAGGGGCTCATATAACTTTATTATGTAAGTCAATTTAGCATCTGTCTGATCAGGATTTCAAAAGTGACAATTTGCTACATTTTCCAAATAATGGGAACAAGAGGATTGTTTGTCAGCTCTCTGTATTGTACCATCTTTCTGTGAGGAGGAAGCTGTCACACAGGGCTTCTTTGCGACTCCTAACATTTTTGAGGGAAAACTTTGTTCAGAGGAATGAGGGAAGGGAAGTTGCATCTTTTAGTAAACAGCGCATAATAGGCTTTGCAGCCAGCTACACTGCCTTAACTCAGCGATCCACTGGGTAATCTCATCGATGTGTGTAGACCTACTAACTATTTCAGTGAATTGGATTGTTATAAATGTAAGGGACTAGAGCACCTATAGTAGCGAAGCGATCTTACTTCTTCACTCCCTCTCTCCCTTACTCCCTCTTTGCCCCCCCAGCCCCTCACCCCTCACCCTCCTCAGCCCTCACCCCCAGCGGTAGATCTGTGCAGATTAGGATTATGGAATTGGAAGTGCAGTTTGTTCCTGTGGTAGACTTGGAGCTGTAGCCATCATTTACTATTGTCAATCGTAAATTAACTTAAATTCTTCACACCCCCAGGAGCTCTCAGTTAATTTTACACCCTGGTTTTAAAGAGATCAGAGAAATGCTTACAAATTTCAACTGCAATTTAGAGCGTTTATTTTCCAATTATTTTGCGTCTGCAATGGTCTTGACAAATGCATACAAAGTGCAGAGCTGTGAGTGCACACCTGGCAACAACAGTGGCTATTGTAGCTAATCACGACTTTTGTCTTTCCAGGCTTCGGTCGGTATACTTATCCAAACAGTTTCTTTAAATATGAGGGAGAATGGAAAGATGGGAAAAAGCATGGTAGGTTTTCTATGTGTTGCTTACTTCGGTTTAACATGTTTTGATGATTTCTTAGATTAAGTCCTGTAAGATAAAGATTTGTATTCATGTACTCAGGATGTCCCAGAGGCATTGCAGTCATCAACATAGTTTACTTTAGAGATACAGTGTGGAGCCAAGCCCATCAGCCCACCGAGCAGGTGCTGACCAGCAATCACCCCCGCACATTAGCACTATCTACACACTCGGGCCAATTTACAATTACTGAAGCCAATTAATCTACAATCATGTATGTCTTTGATGTGTGGGATGAAACCGGAGAACCCAGAGAAAACCAATGCGGTCACAGGGAGAATGTACAAACTCCATACAGACAGCACCCAGATTCAGGATCCATCCCAGCACGCTGTAAGGCAGCAACTCTACCACTATGCCACCCCAAAATTCTGAAGATAGACACACAAAGCTGAAATAACTCAGCGGGACAGGGAGCATCTCTGGAGAGAAGGAATGGGTGATGTTTCAAGTCGAGACCCTTCTTCAGACACAAAGTTCTGAAGTTCTTTCCTTAATATAGGGAAAGACTTTAAATATGCATAGCAGGCTCCCACAAATGGCAACATGATAGTGACCTGTTTACTTCTGTTGGCTGAGTGATACTTACTAAATGAATTTTCCTTACGTTGGGTCTGCGTCTGAAGAAGGGTCCCAACCTGAAACGTCAACTATTCATGTTCTCCAGAGATGCCGACTGACCTGCTGAGTTACTCCAGCACTTTGTATCTTTTTTTGTGCCTTGCATTGCCATGCCTCATTTATATCCATTATAAACAGTATAAAGTCATATAAAAAGTACTGCACTATGAAACAGTAGCACCTCTTTGGCATGGCTGGAGTGCCAACCTAGACCCATTTGGTCATATCTATAGAGTGGGACTTGAAATCAATCCTTTCTGATTTCAAGGTGAAAATGCTACCACTGAGCCACACCTGACAATTGTAAATTCTTTCTCAATTTTTTTTGTTGCACGTCTATTAATAACAGGGTCTAAGTAATTGATACATATGCTCTGCTCTAGGTTTCCAATTGCCTGTTAAAAGCTTTTGGATTTCATATTTGTCTTTTTATCCCTCCTGTTTCATCCCTCCGCTTTCCAAACAAACCTTTCACAAACAAGAACATTTGGATTTGCCATTGCTTGCAGTCAACTTTCTGTGATTTGTCCCTACGGTGCATAGTTAACATTTGATCGTTGACTCTGTAAGACACAAAATATTGTAATTCATTATTGTTTTATGATATTGATATTGTATATGTACTTAAACGTAAATTTGTCCACACCAGGTCACGGAAAGTTTCTAATGAAGGATGGCAGTTACTACGAGGGGGAGTTAGTGAATGGAGAAATAGAAGGGAATGGGGTTCGATATTGGGCCTCCTCAGGTATATAAACACCTCTCACCTGTTATAATTCAGTGACATTATATTTTGAAAAATAGTGCTTCGTAAGGCAGACAGTGATGGTGGAAGAGTCTGCAAAAGTGAGTTAACATTGTAGGACAGGCAGCATCTGTGGAGAGAAGGAATGGGTGATGTTTCGGGTCGAGATCCTTCTTCAGACTGAGAGTCAGTGACTCGCAGTCGGAAGTAGGGTATAGATCCGAATCGTCACCCATTCCTTCTCTCCAGAGATGCTGCCTGTCCCGCTGAGTTACTCCAGCACTTTGTGCCTATCTTTGGTTTAAACCAGCATCTGCAGTTCCTTCCCACACAATTAATTTTGTGCATTTGATATACCAATAGTGTACCATTCAAAGGATTAAATGTTATTACCTTGTTGTTGTCAGTGATTTTGTTTGTTTCATGTTTCTTTTGTTCTTTCCTTGTTTTTCCTTTATTGGCAGGTCTTCATCTGCAGATCCTGTATTGTTTATTGTATATTAGAATGGCTAGAGTTACAAATGAATCTAGTTAATAAATAATAAGATACCTTTGAATCTCACTTTTAAACAGTGAAACATCCTAAGACATCCCATGTTGTAAAAAAATGAAAATGAGCCAAAAAATAAATTTAGGAACCAAATATTTAAAAAAATATCTAAATTGCAGTGAATGGTTTAGGGAGGGAATTCCAGCACTTGGGGCTTAAGCATCTGAAGACATGATCAGTAAAGATGAAGTATTTAAAACAGAAATTTCACAAGAGGCCAGATTTGAACTTGGGGATCTTGGAGGGTTTTAGGAATGAAGGAATTTACAAGGATAGTGTAGAATGAGATGGTTGATGAATATGAAAACAAGAAGAAGCCAATGATGTGTAAATTATATTCTAATGTGCATTTGTGCGTATTGTAGGCCGAGGTATGTGTGGGGTGAAAGATGGAGGGCAGCTGGGAATAGTTGAGACTGAAAATAATAAAAGCATGGTGGGGTTTTAGTAGGTTGAATGATGTCAGAGTAACGGATTGATAATGTGGAATAATATGGAGGGGAAAGTAATAGATGTGGGGATGGAGGTAAATCGTTTTTTGCAATTTGTATTGATTTATTTCCATGGCAGAGCCGGAGTGAGTTGGAGACTTGATGGAGACTGCATGTATTTAAATGTGAGGAGAGAATCAGGGTTTACTATCATGCCCACCATTGGTGAAGAATCTGCTTGGCTCATTTTCTTGGCTGATAGATAAGTAATCATGGCTTGGGGAAGCAGTGGAAGACATGCAAAGAATCACAGGCCCTTGAAGCAGTTCCTTGCAAAGTTTCAGTACCTCGAGGGAATTTAGGGCTCATAAAATAGAACATCACAGTGCAAGAGGCCATTTATTCTGTCAAGTTTGCACCAATTCTTTCACCAGATCTTTTCTATGAGATTAGAAACGTTTCTGATTCTTTCTGCAGTTTTATGTAATATTTTCTCCTTTGTGTATTAATCCAATTCACTTATAATGGATGGAATTGAAATGCCTAGAGTCTTGTGTAACTCCCTGGCAGGAACTTGCAGTTTAGAACAAAAAACTAATACTGGAGGAACTCAGCAGGTGGCATCTGTGCAGGGAATGGATAGATGACATTTCCTGTGGGTCCCTTCTTTAGACTGGCCAAAAATATCGGAAGAGGGTCCTGACCTGATATGTCGCCTGTCCATTCCCTCCACTGAGTTCCACCAGCACTCTGTATTTTGCTTCAGATTCCAGCATCTGCAGTTCCTTATGTCTCCATTTGCAATCTGGAGTTGGCTCAACCCTTGTGGTGAACCTGTACTTCCGCTGGGTCTTCTGAAATTAAATGGGAACATACGGGGCCAGGATAGTGTGCACATGTGGAATGCTGCAAATATCTTTGAGAGCTGTATCACCCATTGCCTTGAACTAGCTGGAACAGTCACGAAACATCTAGAAAATAATAATGGAAAATGCTTTTACTTTTTTTTAAAGGAAATGAGTATTGTGGGCAGTTCAGCCAGGGAGAGGTCCACGGATATGGAGTAATGAAGTACTTTGATGGTACCCTGTACGAGGGCGAGTTCAATTATGGTGCCCGTGCAGGTGAATAACTTTTTTATAGTCTGATTTAAAAAAAAAATGCTTTTACTCCAATCTGCAGCTTTGCAGATTCATGTATTGCTTTCTGCTGTAACTATAAATACAGAATGACAAGATGAATCCCGGCTTAATCCAAGCAGAATATATAACTCAACCTTTTTCCTCTATTTAGGGCATGGAGCACTGACTGATAAGCAGGGTCAGATATATAGAGGTGCCTTCCATAACCATATGAAACATGGAGAAGGAGAGTTATTCTACAAGTAAGTGAAGAGCATTTGTGAGATGCTCCAATTTACACGTACAGCTGGTACCTGTAGTACATCTGCACACAAAATATGTACATAATACACACACGACACACCCAAATCCACACAGAGAATGTTCCCAGAGATTCAGATATATGTGTATACAAACACACCACACACGTGTGAGCAAACACACACGTGCACATACACAACATAATATGCTTAAGGTCACAAACCAATATCACAGCATGATTACAGTATAAAAGTTAAAGCATTTGGCCTATCATATCCATATCTCCTCCATGTAAGATTAATCCGGCTAGTCTAATTTCCCTGCCTTCAAAATTCTTTACTTTCTAGATATTACATCAACGCTCTTCAGTCGGAATCCTTTGATTCGTTCTTTGTTGCTGGTTTATTTCTAGTGAACTGCTGTATTCACTCTAAATGTTTTACATCTTTCTTAAAGGCAATTGGTTCACTTGAGATACCCTCTGTACCCAGTACTGAGCACCATAGCCCAGTTGTGGCAAAACCAACACTTTATAAATGTTCATAATGATTTTCCCACTGTTCTCTGTGCTTCTATAATGCTCAAGATTCTTTTTTAACCGCTTTTTGACCTGTTCTGGTACTTTCAATGAACAATGCACAGATTGACACACACAGACACACGTACAGGCAAACAACGAGGCACACAGGTACATATACACACACATGCAAGTGAAATGATGCTTTAGAATACATGGAGTGAGCACCATTTGGATGCTCACAGCTGTGTTCAGCTGCACGCTTACCTGATCTTCATAAAGCTTTTTTTTCCTTGTATGCTTTTGTCTTCCTTGTCCTTCTCCAATCTTGGAAAACCCAAAATCAGAATCCTAAGTATGGTGAATGAGAGGACGAAATTAAATCATGATTTTTGGAGGGAATTTCTCCCACATCCCTCTGACCTGTAAATCAATCTAACCCGAATCGTAGCTTTTGAGCAAGGTAGCAAAGCGTGATAGGTTTCATGAAACAAGATCAGCTGACATTGAGTGTCATCAGAATAGGACCAAAGGGAGCTGGCTGACAGAGAACAAAACGATTTAAATACATGGTTCCTGCTCTCGTAGGCACAGCATATGGAGCTAGGCATTCTACTGATCATGAACTTCTTAATGCCATTACGGATTAAAATGATTGCATCAACTAGAACTAATGACTTCTATATTGCAGGTTTATGATATCTTTGTTGCTCCATTGATACAAATTTCAGCCTGTATCATCTTGAATGAATTATTTTGTGAAGAATTTCATTAATATAGAGTTACTCATCCACTCAACGGCATGTTTTAATGATCTTGTGCCATTGTTTCACGCCATGACATTCCTCAGAGCCATTGCCTAGCTCCTCTCAAGCAACTTTCTCAACCTAGTCCTTCATTGGTACTGATTATCTCCCTTTGTTTACATAATGATGTTCAGTTGTGGATGTGTGCTGACTTTGTTTAAGAATGCAGGGGAACAAAGACAGATGTAAGTAAATCAACCTGAATTCATGCTTCTGCATTTTTTCCAGTAGCCCCACTGGCAATGTGTTCATGGATGTCACATATGGAAGACAATAGGCTTAAAGGCCTGTCCCACTTGGCCGTCATTCACGTGCCATTTATGCGACCAGATAGCGTGTGGGTAGAGCGTGGGTAACACGGGACGGGCGCATGGAGTGGTGTGGAGGAGTGTGGACTTCGTCCTGCACTAAATCTTTGCGCACCACCGGCCTGTCGCGTAACTGACAGCCAAAGTGGGACAGGCCCAAGTCAAGTCAAGTCAAGTTTATTTGTCACATACACATACGAGATGTGCAGTGAAATGAAACTGGCAATGCTCGCGGACTTTTGTGCAAAAGACAAACAACCAAACAACCAAACAAACTATAAACACAATCATAACACACATATTCTTTTACATAATAAATAATGGAAGGAAAAACGTTCAGTAGAGTTAGTCCCTGGTGAGATAGGCGTTTACAGTCCGAATGGCCTCTGGGAAGAAACTCCTTCTCAACCTCTCCGTTCTCACCGCATGGCAACTGAGGCGTTTGCCTGACCGTAGCAGCTGGAACAGTCCGTTGCAAGGGTGGAAGGGGTCTCTCATGATATTGTTGGCTCTGGAGTTGCACCTCCTGATGTATAGTTCCTGCAGGGGGGCAAGTGAAGTTCCCATAGTGTGTTCGGCTGAAATCACTACTCTCTGCAGAGCCTTCTTGTCCTTGGCAGAGCAATTCCCAAACCAGATGGTAATGTTCCCGGACAAGATGCTTTCCACCACCGCTGCGTAGAAGCACTGGAGGATCCTCGGAGACACTCTGAATTTCCTCAATTGCCTGAGGTGGTAAAGGCGCTGCCTTGCCTTACTCACGAGTGCTGAGGTGTGTGATGCCCATGTCATATCCTCGGAGATGTGGACACCCAGATATTTAAAACCGTTCACCCTATCCACAGGATCCCCATTTATCCTCAATGGAGTGTACATCCTCGGATGATGTGCCCTCCTAAAGTCCACGATCAGCTCCTTTGTTTTTTTGATGTTCAAGAGGAGGCTGTTATCCTGGCACCAGAGCCTCCTCCCGGTAGGCCTTCTCGTCGTTGTCTGAGATCAGGCCCACCACCACAGTGTCATCAGCAAACCCAAGACCCTGGCGCGGCGCAACGTCTCACCTCCAACAGCAGCAGAAGCAGGCAAACGATCGCCGAGCTCAGCCTGGGGCTCACAGCCGTTGCGAATCCGGATCCGCCCCCTCACTCCTACTCCCAGAGCGGGGCCAAGACGATTGGAGAGAGACACAAAATGCTGGAGTAACTCAGCGCGACCGGTAGCATCCCTGGAGAGAAGGAACGGATGATATTTCGGGTCGAGATTCTTCTTCAGTCTGAAGAAGGGTCTCGACCCAAAATGTCATCCATTGCTTCTCTCCAGAGATGCTGCCGGTCCCGCTGAGTTACTCCTGCATTTTGTGTCTATCTTCAAATGACATCATGTGCTCCAGGCGGCTGTGCGGATGCATGATGACGCACACGACCGTCGTGCGACTGTCACTACCGGCCTGTCGTGTAAATGACGGCCAAGTGGGACAGCCCTTTACTGGAGATACCCTCTGTAGTGAAATCAATTGCTAGTCATCCACTGGCTGGGACTTTTTTTGCGCAAAGATCAACCAGTTTTTGCAGATAACAGAAGCACTTGGCACGAATGAGCATTTTCATGAAAGAAGTACCAAAGTAGTGGGGACAAAACATTAAAATATAGGTTGGATTGCGAGAACAGAAAGACCTGCTTTGTGTTAATTTATTCACTGGCAAGGGAAACGTTATCATTCATCACTAATTACCCTTGAAATGTTCGCAGTGAGCTTGAACTGTAGTTAATGTTACGATGTTACTCTGCAGTGCAATTGAATTTCAACACATAAAATCCTGAGATGTCTTGATTTGGTGGATATGGAGAGGTTGTTTCTTCCTGCGGTGAATCTAGAACAAGAGGTCAACTTTTGCAAGTAAAGGTTTGCCATTTGAGAAAGAGTGAGACAAAAAAGATTCTGTTTGAAGTTTGTGAGTTCTTGGAACACTCTCAAAACACGGTGAAAACACAGACTTAAAAAATTCTTTAGGCAAAAGTAGAAAGATTCTTGATATGCAAGGGAATGAAAGGTTATTACAGGTAGCCAGGAAAGTGGAGTTAAGGTTACACACAGAAATTACTAAATTTTGGACAAAGTTTAAGGGTCTGGGTGCCATATTTCTGATGCTAATTCGTATGTTTGTATGCTCATAAAGGATTCCAGTTTGTTCTGTTTTCAGTACACATGACAATTAAACACTCTTGACTTTTGAAATTTTGAGTTATTCCAGCATTTTGTGTATATCTTCGGTGTAAACCAGCATCTGCAGTTCCTTCCTACACAGTTCTACAGGCATGGAATAATGCAAGGGTGGTGTCCTCCAGACATATAGTCGTGCTGGGCTGCAAGTCTAAGGACATTAATGAGGCACAAGTCAGCGGGCGCAGAGTAATACGGGAATATACATCAGGTAGCAGAGAGTAAGGCATGGTTACAGTACTCTGTGTTTCAACCAGCGCACTCTTTGTGTGTTTTGGCAAGTTGTACAGCGAGTCTTGAACTATGGAGTCAAAAAATTTCAGTGGGCGTCTGGAAATTCTGAAAATGTAAATCTGCTGCCAAAAGTCTTCTGTTTAAATTGATGTTTACTTTCATGGAAATCTAAGAGCTTTAATTGATTGTTATGTTGTTAGAGTTTTCAATAATCTTCATTGGCATGGTTTGACACTTTGTCCTAACTACTCTGCAGGTTTGAACCTGGCTAAAGGTGGTTAGCTGGTATTAAACCTGGTAAACCATAGCGGAAGCTGGTCTGGGCCACTCCTTATGCCAACACGCCTGCACTTTCCAACTGAGAGCTCTGGATGGTTTTGAGGAACAAGCATTCCATTCAATTTCTTCACCTCTTACTTCCTATAACACAGAGGCATTGAGGCCAGTTATTGACTTCTCTCGTTGCCAATGAACTTGTCAATCTGCGCTGACCAGTGATTAAGCAGGGTCCTCTCCACATTGTAGGATTCCTTGTAATACTGGCTATTACTTCTAATCAAGCACCAGTTAGACGACTTACCACTCTGACAGTGATGATTTTGAGTAAATGATGAAATGATAATTTATTGTCACACCTCTAGTACAGTGGTTAGTATCCCCGCCTGTCATGCGGGAGACCGGGGTTCAATTCCCCGCCGGGGAAGTACTATTATTTTCCCTATTGAGAAATCAATAATCTTAACAGTTATTTAAAGGGTGGCATGGTGGCGCAGCAGTAGAGTTGCTGCCTGAAAGCGCCTGAGACTCTGATCCGATCCTGACTATGGGTGCTGTCTCTATGGAGTATGCATGTTTTCCCCGTGACCTGCGTGGGTTTTCTCCAGGTGCTCCAGTTTCCACCCACACTCCAAAAACGTACAGGTTTGTAGGTTAATTGGCTTCGGTAAAATTATAAATTGTCCCCAGTATGTGTGTAGGGTAGTGTTAGTGTGCTGGGCGGCAAGGACTCAGTGGGCCAAAGGGCCTGTTCCCGCACTGTATCTCTAAACTAAACTAAATATAGTTGCCTCAGACCATTTATCATTTTGAAAGTCTTTGGCAGAAGGTGTAATGTCCGGATCACTTTCTTCCATTACCTAAGAATTAAGAAGTAAAATAAATGCTCTTTCAATAGCAAGCAGATGGGAATTGTGTATCTCAACGTTAGAAATGAAAAGAGCTAGATTATACAGTCAATGACAAAGACTAGTGTTTGCACCAGTGTCATGTAGTATTCCCTGGTACCGGTGGACTCCACGGCATAGATTTTCCTTCCCTAAATCAGGCAGCTATCAGTGGAGTCAATGAGAAAGAAAAAAGGACCTGTATTTATTTGGAGCCTTTCACGTCCCTTAAGTGCTTTATAGAGTTTTCAATAATCTTCATTTGATTTAAGAAGTTTGGTCATTATGGAAATGAAGGAAGTAGTATTGAAGAGCTCTGAGAGCTAGCATACCAGAAAATCAAAAGGTCCAGTTTTATAATTTTATTAAGCATTTTACAATAAGATCAAGACTTGCGGGTAGATCAAGGCAGAAGATGAATTGTCAAAATAAACTTTAAAAATAATTTCTATTTTGGAACAATTATCAATCTGGGAGCCTGATAGTCTGCAAAAAAAATGTTTTTTTTGGGACCAGTGGGTTTGTTTAGCAATAATTATGACTTAATGCATTGTTTGAAAACTCAGTTACATTTAATACAACAAGATGTAACATTTTCAGTGCATTTTACAGCAAGAATATTTGATCAAAGGGATTGGGTAACCTGGAGGTCAAATAAGTGGAGTTGCATTTAGAGGTCAGGAACTCAATCGAGAGACAAAAGGTTTAATCTCACCACAACAGCAAAGGACTTCACATGAAAGTGAAATATAAAGCTACCATCAGTAAATGGTAATTACAAACTTAATGGTTGTTGTAAAAATCCAAGGGCTTCACTAATGCGAGGCAAGCCATCAAACAACATAAATGCTTCTTACTCCCCACCACCTCGGTTCTGGAGCATTTAGAGATGAAGATTAAGCACCTACAATGCCAGCAACACCCACATCTCACAAATGGGTCAATTTTTAAAAATCATCTATTCACTGATTCCATATTGATTGCCCCCCCCCCCACCTTGACAAACACGTAACTGCACCATCATGTGGGAAGGTAGATGGTCAGCAACAGCAGGACCTGCTTTTCATTGTTTAGTTTGTATGTCTTTCAGATGCATCTGTGGGGTCTCCATTTAGCAGTAAGTGTTAAAACCCATCCCATTATACTAATCACGATTTATGGTCTGTTGTTGATTGGAAAGTAGGCAATGGAAAGTAATACTGTAAGTAATATAAATGTTGCGTCCTCAGAGTCAGGCTTCACCTTCAGGACAGTAGAATAGTGTGGACTTGTCTTGTTCTACTTTGATTTTCCACTATTTGAAATAGAACTCCAGCACAGGTGAAGACAGACAGACGAGGAAGTGAGTAAGTTAGTGAATATTTAGGGATTTGATTAAAAAATAAACTCCTAGAAATACTTAGTAGGTCGGGTAAGCAGTGCTGCGAGTAACAGAGTTAACACTTTGGGTCACCAGAACTAATGTTTGGGTGATGGATTAGCATTGAGCCAAATCTGAGCAGCTGTCATCTTAGATTTGTTCAGCGAAAGTATTGCCAATGCAATTTCATCAAAGCCTTTGCTTATTGGCGATCCACCACCATCCTCTGTAATTTCTTAAATTAAGTAAAATGGTGCTGGGAAAATTTAATAAAATGAATTTAAGAAAATCTTTGTGGTCATGGCTCTTTAAAACTGTAAAATGTCAAGACTTTTGCAGAAAAACTCATACCTGGCAGCAAAGTGTGGCTAATGCTGTGCTTGTAGATTTAAGCATGAAGTTGCGAGTGTACACTGGATCTTATGGTACTTCCTCTCTGTCTCGCTTCACTTCAGGAAACTCCAGTAGACCGTCTGGAGCCTGCAGTGAGCAGATTTATTTATTTTTCTGCAGCTTGAGCATACCAACAACAGCAAAGCAGAAAACTTTCCAATAGCGAATTGGCAGGCACCGCTTCTTGAGCTGAATTGATGTGCTCTGTCCTGTGCCTGCCCCTAATATTTAGCCAGCAGTTTCTTTGCCTTTTCTTATTTTTCTATAGGTTGCTGATTCATGCAGATTTGAGGTTCTATGGGCAATGCAAGCCGCTGGTGCTCTGCCTAGGAGAGGCAACGTGTATTGGCTGGCTTACATAGAACAGCACAGGAACGGGCCCTTTGGCCCATAATGTCCAAGCCGAACATGATGCCAAGCTAAAATAATCTCCGCTGCCTCCCCATGATCCATATCCCTCCATTCCCTGCATATCCATGTGCCTACCTAAAAGCCTCTTAAATGTCACTATCGTATCTGCCTCCTCTACCATCACCACCCCTGGCAGTGCACTCGGGACACCCACCACATTCTATGGTAAAAAACAAACTTGCCCCTCGCCTTAAAGCTATACTCAGTAGTCTTTGACATTTCCACCCTGGGAAAATAGTTCTGACTGTTTACCCTATCTATGCCTCTATTTTATATTCCTCTAACATCTTTCCTCAACTTCCAATGTTCCAGAGAAAACAATCAGAGTTGTCCAACTTCTCCCTTATAGCTAAAACCTTCTAATCCAGGAATCATTCTGGTAAATCTCTTTTGTACCCTCTCCAAAGACCCCACACCCCACCTGCAATAGGGCTACCAGAACTGCACACAATGCTCCAAATGTGGCCCAACCAAAGGCCTATAAAGCCAAAAAAGGCTCGTCTACCAAGAAAGAATTGCAGCAAAATCCAATAATCTCATTAACTGTATTGATCTTTTCAGAAGTTCTAACTACGCCGTGACTGGAAGCAAAACAATCCCAAGTGCCTTCTCTCCACCCGTTACTACCCCTTCCACAACTATTATAATCTCTAGTCCAGGGTTTCCAAGAAATGTGTTTCTTGCCATTCCTCTTGAGATCAGCAAAACTCGGTGCCAACAAGAGACGGCATTTTTGTCGTGCTCAGTTACAAACTGCTTAAAGTTCTTCTGTCTGTTTGGAGAGGTGGGAATGGTGGAATTAACCTCTCTGATGCTGTTGTTGGTTCAAAGTATTAAGGTGAATAATTTCTGAAATATCTTTTTCTTCTCTTGTTCAGGAATGGTGATCACTACCAGGGAGACTGGGTCGTGGACCGGCAGCAGGGCCATGGAGTGATGAAGTATGCAGATGGCTCACTGTATGAGGTATTCCTGTCTGCCAGTAGATGTCACCATGAGTATACTCTTCGTTCAAAAAGCAACACTGCGAGCTTCAACAGATCACACATTTTAAGAACGAGAAATAAATTGAAACTTTAATTTATTTGTATAAAGTTTAGGGAAATACACCTTGCAAAAGGTCATAAGGATTTTCCCACACACATGTACTCACACTCACACTCTTCTTGATTTTGATTGACCATGCTGGCATTAACAAATTATCCTACCAGCAGTAGCATCAGTCTATTAGATCTTACTAAGGCACGTGTGCATTCTTCATGTGAATGTTGTACAGCGAGCAACAGTAGCCTGACCCCAATCTGTGGTTCAACCGATGTCATCACCTAGCATGTTAGCTCCACATAAAGTTGAAATCATTGTTACTAATCATTCCCAACAAATCTTATGTTACCAATGCTGTCTGATCTCAAGGAATCAAATGGACCATTTGCCCACCATTAACAGCATGGCCTAACAGCCTATTTCAAATCTTTATGCTCACCAAGTTCAAACTTTGCAAACCATTAAGTAGAACAGAGTTTACGCAACATCATTTGGAAACATTTTCCAGGGCCAGATGTACCTTAAATGCCTTTGTTTAGTTTCATCAACAGACAAGATGTCAGCACAAATCAGTGCATTCTGGATTCTGACAAATCTGTGCCAAAGTACATGACCTACTCCCTCATTTACTTCTTCGGAACAGAGGCATGACACTCTTGATAAAAGCTTTTTCTAACAAGATGAAGTAAGAATACCATATTTTGTACTAAAGTGCAGATTTGGTAACAGGCTTCAAACACGTGATTGCATGATCATTCTAATCCTGTGAGCCTGCGGCAGGCTCATGGAGCGGTGACAGGGTTCAGCTGGTTGGTACAATGGGGAAGTTCTTGTTGTGCAGTGATGAATAGGGAGGAGCTTGTGCTGTTGTGGTGTGGTGTAGAGTGAGGTTTTGATGCTGCGGAGCAATAAATAAGGGGAGGCATGCTGAGGCAGAGTGGTAAATGAGGAAGGGCCATGCTGCTTTGGTGTGATAATTAGGATGCGATAGTTGTGCTATGTTGATGTAAATAATGGTGCTGCACTCCTGTGGAACAGTGAATGGGGAGGACTGTGAGTTAGCATACTAAATATTGCGGGATTGTCCTCCTGTACGTGGGTAGGTTGAATTGTTATGATGGTAAATGGGGTGGTTTGCTACGGGGCAGTAAATGTTAGAGGAGGAGAGGGAGCTGCTGTTATGTTGGGGTATTATTCAAAGTGGTAAATGTGTAGAGGGGTGCGTTAATGCTGCGGGTCGGTGTTTACGCTTTGTGAATATTGATGGGAATAGAAACATAGAAACATAGAAAATAGGTGCAGGAGTAGGCCATTCGGCCCTTCGAGCCTGCACCGCCATTCAATATGATCATGGCTGATTATCCAACTCAGTATCCTGTACCTGCCTTCTCTCCATACCCCCTGATCCCTTTAGCCACAAGGGCCACATCTACAGTAACTCCCTCTTAAATATAGCCAATGAACTGGCCTCAACTACCTTCTGTGGCAGAGAATTCCACAGATTCACCACTCTCTGTGTAAAACATGTTTTTCTCATCTCGGTCCTAAAAGACTTCCCCCTTATCCTTAAACTGTGATCCCTTGTTCTGGACTTCCCCAACAGCGGGAACAATCTTCCTGCATCTAGCCTGTGCAACCCCTTAAGAATTTTGTAAGTTTCTATAAGATCCCCCCTCAATCTCCTAAATTCTAGCGAGTGATGAAGTGGAACCTCATGGAATGATATGTGGAATGAATTCCCGGAATAGACTGTGCAATGCATGGGAAAAGTCAGAGATGGATTGTTATATTCATCTTCTTCAGCTAGATTAGGCAAGTGCCCAGCTCATGCTCTTAAAGTAAGAAAAAAACAAAAGTGCATTCTTAAAGAGGTAGTCCTCAATTATTATATTTGTAACTATCTTTCATTTTGTTAACTTTATTTTTGGTTCCAGGTATGACAATTTTAGAAATTAATGGTAGCCGGGAACATCTCATAAATGGTAGACACAAAATGCTGGAGTAACTCAGCGGGACAGGCAGCATCTCTGGAGAGAAAGAATGTGTGACGTTTTGGGTCGAGACCCTTCTTCAGACTGAAGAAAGGTTTCGTCCCGAAAAGTCACCCATTCCTTCTCTCCAGAAATGCTGACTGTACTGCTGAGTTACTCCAGCATTTTGTGTCTACCTTCGATTTAAACCACCATCTGCAGTTCTTTCGTACACATCACATAAATGGTGATGTTCTATTGATGTGGAGATCCATTGCAGTTTGTTTACCATCGCAGCAGGTCCAAACCAGATGCCATCTCCATGGCCTAAACTCTTCTCTGGAGCACCTAACAGGAGTTGTGTTAAACTCCTATTTATCAACTATAGCTCTGCCTTCAACAGCATAATACCATCCAAACATATTTTTTCAGCCCCTTGCTATGCTCCCTATATACTCACGACTCTACGGCCAAACTTGGCTCTAATTCCATCTACAAGTTTGCAGATGACACCACTGTGGTGGACTGAATCATGAACAATGATTAGATGGAGTACAGGAAGGAGATAGAGAACTTAGAAACATGGTGTCAGGACAATAACCTTTCCCTCAATGTCATCAAGATGATGGAGCTAGTTATCGGCTTCAACAAGCATGGTGGAGTACATGCCCCAATCAGCGGCAATGGTACCAAAGTAGAAACGGTGGAGAGCTTCAAGTTCTTTGGCGTTAATATTACCAACTATCTGTTGTGGACTAAACATATTGATGCAACAGCCTAGAAGGAACATCAATGCCTGTACTTACTGAGGAGACAGGAAATTTGGCGATGCTCCATAGAAAGCATACTATTGGGTTGCATCACAGCATGGTTTGGGAACAGCTCTGCCCAAGACCGCAAGAAATTGCAGAGTTGTAGACATAACCCAACCATCACATAGGCCACACTGCCCACCATTGACTCCATCTACACTTCACGCTGCCTTGGAAAAGCAGCCAGCATAATCAAAGGCATCCCATCCTGGTCATTCCTCCATATCCCTTCTCCTATCTCCCTGCTCCAGCAGAAGGTACAGAAACTTAAAAGCACATTCCACCAAACACGAAAACAGCTTCTCCATTATCAGGCTTCAGGCTTCAGTAAGCTGGGGTACTATCCGATTCATCTCTACCCCATTGCGGACATTGGACTTTGTCTCTGGAACTGATGCACAATAATGCTGAGAACGATATTCTGCACTGTATCTTCCACTTTGCTCCACATAGATAATTGTACTTGTTTAAAGTATTATCTGATCTGTTTGGATAGCATACAAAACAAAGCTTTTCACTGTACCTCGGTACATGTGAGAATAATAAACCTAAGACTAAACCTAAACTAGCAATTCAAAAGCAGTCTTGGCTGGAATTAGAGGTTTGGCACACAACTAGTTAACTCCTGTAGGAGTGCGAATGCCTTTTGGCGTCATTGCCCACTCCAGGGTCCCTAGACGTCAGTAGTGCAGCTGTGTGGAGTGCGTGCAGGCATGAACACGTTACCTCACCATGGCACTGTGTATTCAATGCATGAATTCAGATTCTGGGCCTGATAACATCACTTTCCCATAGTACAATCACTTCTCCCTTCCCACCCTTAACTGGAACTGTGTGTGTGTGTGTTTGCTTCTGGGGTGTGGATGTTGCTGATGGGGATAAGGAGCGGAGTGTGAAGTATTAGTTTTATAGGTGTTTGAATATTCTGTGTTTGTGCAATGTTGATGAATTGAAGCATGTCAATGACCATAATGTGAAGTGTAAGGGAGTAATATACTCCCATTTTTTTTGTCGAGCGTTTCTCCCTCCTCTGCTGTTTAGTATGGTTCTCCTGTATACACTACATATAGTTTCCGGCCATTCCATGTCAGCTGACCCACCAGCTGCTTGGGTATCTCTCTCTAGCATCTTGCTGGTTCTCTTCCACATTTTCAAAAACTTTATTCCGTGCCTTCACTAGCAGCTCTGAACTCATGTCCATGTTCAGCACAAACTACCTTGTGCCCTCTCGAATAAAATGTAGAAGGCTTTATGTTTCCTCTTTAACTCTAAAAGTAGATCTATCTGTGATCTTGAACTTTAATCTTTGTGGCCAATTCTGTACGAGGAAGTCGAGGTGGTGAACGGCCTGTTGAAGCCAACTTCACACTGGTATTTCACCTCTCCCTTGCAGGAATTACCCCTTCCTGAGAAGGCTTAGGGAGTTCAGCATGTCCCTTACAACTCTCACCAATTTCTACAGATGCACCATGGAAAGCATTTTATCAGGATGCATCACAGCTTGGTTTGGGAACTGCTCCATCCAAGACCGCAAGAAATTGCAGCGAATTGTGGATATAGCCAGACCATCACATCAAACGTCTGAAGAAGGGTCTCGACCCGAGACGTCACCCATTTCTTCTCGCCAGAGATGCTGCCTGTCCTGCTGAGTTACTCCAGCTTTTGTGTCTATCTTCGGCTTAAACCAGCATCTGCAGTTCCTTCTTACACACAAACCATCCTCCCTTATATTGACTCCATTTATACCTCATGTTGCTTCGGCAAGGCCAGCAGCATAATAAGGACAAGTCGCACCATGGCCACTCCATCTTCTCCTCTCACACATCAGGAAAAAGCTATAGAAGTGTGAAAACACACACCTGCAGATTCAGGGACAGTTTCTTCCCTCTGTTAGCAGGCAACTGTATCATCCTATCACAACCAGCGAGCAGTGCTGAACTCTCTTTGGTGACCCTCACACTTTCCTTGATCGGACTTTGCTGGCTTTACCTTGCACTAATCGTCATTCCCTTATCATGTATCTATACACTGTAATTGACTCAATTGTAATCATGTATTGTCTTTCCGCTGACTGGATAGCACGCAACAAAAGCTTTTCACTGTACTTCGGTACACGTGACAATAAACTAAACTGAACTGCTAAACTAAACTGAGCTTCTGATCGACATACCCATTTTCAGGGATCTTACTCTCGATTAACCTTGAAGTGTCTGAGGACTAGTAGGAAGAATTGCTTGCTGCACTAAAACCCTTCATCAGCCCCTGCCCCATTCAGTGATCCACACCCATCCTGTTATCATGTATTTGTAGCCTGAGTATTCCTCTTCCATTTTTCTAAACTTGTAGTAAGTACAATTGCTTGCGGGCAAACTCCCCTAGGGACCAATAATTAAAATATATGTAACGTGATATTTTAGCTTGACGTTGCCGGCAGGGAAAGGTTTACCAGTAAATCACTCTGCATTTCTGCATCATTCCATCATTCTTAAAGTCCCAGGGTAGCAACAGCATTGCAATCTTGGCCAGAATGCATTTCGTTGTCTCTGTACTGTACGCTGACAATGACAATTAAAATTGAATCTGAATCTGAATTCTCCACTGATGTGCAAGCAGGTCCTGGTAGAACTGTGAACACCTCTTTGTAATTGTGTGGACGTTTGGGAGCCATACGATCACTGGCGATTTACACTTGCGCTCTGATGTAAGACGTAATGTGTAGGAAGGAACTGCAGATACTGGTTTAAACCGAAGATAGACACAAAATGCTGGACTAACTCAATGGGACAGGCAGCATCTCTGGGTAGAAGGAATGGGTGAAGTTTAGGGTCTGAAGAAAGATCTTGACTCAAAACGTCACCCATTCCTTCTCTCCAGAGATGCTGTCTGTCCCATTGAGTTATTCCAGCATTTTGTGTCTATCTCTGGTGTATGACTCCTGATGTGGGGCTCCCGATGGAGGCTACTGGCAGAGAACAAATTTCCACTGGTTTCTCAACTGCTACACTGGGTAATATGCCCACTTAACTGGGCCATGATAGTTGAGTCAGCTGCTTCAATTGGATGGAGAAGAATAGCAGTGGGAGAAAGATAATGTAAGATGGCATGAAAGCCATTGACCTGAGGCCACAAAGTTAAGATACTTAGTAAAACAACCAAATGAAGAAAATGTGTAGTAGGCAACATTTTAATCCAAAAGTGTTGTGAAAGTAGATTCAATAGTAACTTTCAAAATGTAGTTAAATAAATATTTATTTTAAATGTGGGATTTTGGGGAGAGGTCAGGGGATTAGGACAAATCAGATGACTTTCCGAATAGACACTCAAGTCAGTGGCAGCTCCTTCCCATTTCAGCTGAGACCCACTGACCTGACAAAGACCATGGAGCAAGTTGACGACCTTTCTAATCTACTGGCCCACATTAATATTCAGTAAATGTATGGCTCACATTTAGTTTAGTTTAGAGATACAGCACGGAAACAGGCCCTTCAGCTCTCTTGAGTCTGCACCGACCAGCGGTCCCCACAAGTTAACATCATCCTACACACACGAGGGACAATTTACACTTATACCAAGCCAATTTACCGACGTACCTGTACATCTTTGGAGTGTGGGAGGAAACCCAAGATCTCAGAGAAAACTCACACATGTCACAGGGAGAACGTACTGTAGAAACTCCGTACAGACAACCCCCGTAGTCAGGATTGAATCCGGGATCGAACCCGGTGCTGCAAGCACTGTATGGCAGCAACTCTACCACTGTGCCATTGTGCCATCCTTAACATTTAACATTATAACAAAATCTCTTCAATGTAACCTGCTTGATTGTAACTTCTTTCAGCTTCTCCACCCTCCCAACAAATCTGTGCTGTTCTAAGTGCGATAGGCATTGTGATTTTCTGATTTTCGAATTCCTGAATAATTGCACCTGCAAAATTGTGTATTGGCTTGTTCATTATGGAGTTATGCAGCCCAACAATACAAGTGATCTGAATAAGTGTAAGGAATTCAAAGGCAATTTGGCCATTTGCTTTAGTGGCTGTATCATTTCAACCACGTGTGTGACGTTCGGCTCCTTTGCACAGTGATATGCAGTAACCCCTCCCAGCCGACATTCCCTTGATAGTTTTGTCTCTTTATCAAGAATAGTATTCAAACAAATCAGCAAAAAAATAAGAGACAATGGGGTAACAGCAAGCAAATCCTACCTCTGGTCTTGCTTTACAGCTCTTTACATGAAGATGCTCTGCTTGTCTGTATTGCTGACTGTGGGGCTTTGAATTTTTTTTTTGCAAAGCACTTAACAAAACAATTCTGTAATAATCCAATGACTGGGTAATGAATCATCTCGAGTACTAACGTCTGGGGCTGTAAAGTTTTGTAGGACGAAATGCTATCCACCTATAAAAATGAGCGCTAGGATTTGCTGCAAGTATGTCTCTGTGTGTTGGTTGCCGAAGACTAATGCAAACAGCACTTAATCATTGAGAAACGTTTGGCTGCACTATGACAAGTGGATGAACGCAATGCAAATTTATGCTGATAGTTGGCCTTCACGTTTTTAGCTATAATTTCTGCTTCCTTCGAACCTCCCTCTGAAGGTCAAAGTGATGGGGATTGATGTAAATCTCCTGTCATTTATGCAACGATTGCTATCATTCTTATCAGGGTTTTAATATTTTGAACTCGCTTCACATTTCCCCCTTCCTAGGGCCATCAGCTTCCCACAAGGAAAGTACTGATGTCCATTCCAGGACAGAGATTAGGCCAGAAATAGTCAAAGACTGTGAATCGTTGGTGATAGCTAAGCACGTGTGGTCCCTCTTAATGCTAGTTATTGGATGTGAAACTCATTGAAGATGTGATAAAGATCTTTCCACCCTTTCAAAAACGTTTTCAAACTGAACTGGTGATTATTGTTGATTTCTGTTGGGCAACATGCAAAATCTACACATTTGGAAAATTATAAAGATTAGGTAGTAGAATTAAAAATTAGTGCTAAATTGTGCCCCACTCAAAATGGTGAAATTTGTCAAAAGGAGACTTGAAACAGCTTTCTCAACATGATCATGGTAAATCAGGACAGCTGTTGATGCTTTGCTGCCATCAGGATGCACCATCAAGGCATACTCTCATGGCAGCCTGGCCAGATAGCAGCACATACATACATCCTGGCTGCCATAGGAGAGTGAGAGGCTGCAGAGAAAGAAACTCACTGACATAAACATAGAACTGCCAGTCAATGAGCTACATGCTACATTCACCCATACAGAATGGGAGAGGTTGAGGAGTGAGATTGTGTACCCAGAGGACGAAGACTCACATTAGATGAGTTTGCAGGGGGCAGCTAGAACTGTCTCATCCAGGTATGAGAATGGAGCAATGTCGATCACAATCTTGTGTCAAAATGAGGTGCCCCTCTGCTACCCACTCCTCTCCCCCTTTTGCTGGAAAACTATCATTAGGGGCAAAAGAAGTGGGTGGAACATGAAAAGATGAAGAAGCAGGTGGAAGGAGAGGGAATCATAATGTACTGTAGATGGCCAGAATTCATCATTGCTCCTTAGGAGACAATAGCCTTACATTGACTGCCTGAGAAGACATGAGCTTACAAATGCATTTTATATCAGATACAACCAGGTAGGATGCTGTGTCTCTGAAGATTCACAAGATCTCCCACTCTTCCTGAGTGCCCTACATCGTCTGCAATCTTCAGCAATAGAGTACTGTCATCGCAAAAGCACCTATTGAAGGACCAGCTCAGCAGCTAAAGGTTGCAAAAGATCACACTGTCATAACACACTCTGTGGACTCAGCGCTTCAACTCCCCCTCCCATTCCGAGTCCGACCTTTCTGTCCTGTGCCTCCTCCATGACCAGAGTGAGGCCCACCATAAATTGGAGGAGCAGCACCTCATATTTCGCTTGGGCAGTTTACACCCCAGCAGTATGAACATTGACTTCTCCAATTTCAGGTAGTCCCTGCTTTAGAAACATAGACAATAGGTGCAGGAGGTGGCCATTCGGCCCTTCGATTGTGATCATGGCTGATCATACCCTATCAATAACCCATGCCTGCCTTCTCCCCATTTCCCTTGACTCCACTAGCCCCTAGAGGTCTATCTAACTCTCTCTTAAATCCATCCAGTGACTTGGCCTCCACTGCTCTCTGTGGCAGGGCTTTCCCCTCCCCTTCTCAGCTCTCCCTCAGCCCACTGCCTCTGCCCCTTGCTTTCTTCTTCCCCAGCCCCCCTCCACCCTCAAATCACTATGAAGAAGGGTCTTGCCTATAAACGTTGCCTATTTCCTTCGCTCCATAAATGCTGAGTTTCTCCAGCATTTTTGTCTACGTGTGGACTAGAACTGTCAGTTGTGATCTCCTGATGTCATGAAAGCACCCCTTAACAATAAGGAAGGCAACAAATTAGCGCAATGTTCTTCCAATTCTGCGGAGATTGTTGCGCAATAACAATTGTACGGAGCTCTGAACTTCAATTTACTGGTGAAATTATATATTACACAAATTACAATGTCAATAGGTTTGTGCCTGATGCCAGGAAAGTCAGGAGCACTAATACGGATCAAACCAAATGTGCCTGGACCAATTTCGTGATTGGCATAAAATCAATTTCGGATCACAAAGTGTTTCTAAAGCCATTTGTAATCAAATTTCCAGACATACATTCTCCAAACTTACAGGACAGTGAGTTAGCTTTCTGCCCTATACACTCAGGTTAATGGGGTGAGAGTGACTCCTGTGATGCATGTGAGTGTCCAACATGAATTTTACTTCGGAGTCACGTGAGTGACTATGTGAAGAACCCGCCAGGACGCATGCGTGTCAATATCGCTACACGCATTGCGAAACGACAGGCGGGGTGGAACGATGTTCCCCCGTAGCGGCAAGTTTAAAAGCCGAGACCGACAAGGAAGCGAGTTACTCTGCGGTTGTTGTTATTTCCCGTACTGTTTCACAGGTGGGAAAACGATGGATAAAACCAAAAAGTCGACTAGAGCTGCAACAAAGCTGGTTGGGGAGGACCGCGGAGTTGCGGGCAGCCAGCAGCGGCTGATGGCACTTGAATCACCAGTAGTGGGATCAGCTGTGCCCAACTTCGCCCCCGCGCCGGCCAGAACAACACCGCGGCCGGGCGGGAAGGCAAAACGGAAAACTAACAGAGCTGTTGACTCTGATGAGTCCGACTTTGAGGAGATGCCGCGAGCGGCCAGCGACCGTGAGCGCTGGAGCCGAATGGAGCGGCTTATGGAGCAGATGCTCCAACGTGACAGACTCCGGGAGATGGAGTCTAGTCACCATGAGTTATACAAAACACCCACAGCAGCACCTTACGTAGGGCTGCACAGTGCATCTCCCTCGTCAGAGGGGAGTACTGGGGGTCAATTCTGGGCTGACCCTGAAGGGGGGTTTGCTGAACAAACAAGTGTGCAGGGGGTGCAGGAAGGAGAAAACCTACTGGACATGGTGTCCAAATACATACAGCCAGATCAGACTGGAAAAAATCTAGAACAAAAACTAGCATCCAGCATTGATTTCCTATCATTCAAGCAACTACAGGAACAGGCTATGATGGACACCACTGCCAAATATTTGGCACCAGGAAATTGTGTATTCCTGAATGTTCCAGTGGTGAACAATTGTATTTGGAAACACGTCGGAGCAGGAGTTAGAAGCCTGGACGTAAAACTCCAGAAAGTACTAAAATTACTAACAGCAGGGATCACAGCATTCGCTCGCACAGTGGATGAGAAAGAAATGTCGCAAGAGCAACAGGATGCACTGGCACTCTTCTGCAATACGCAGTATGAGATCAATACTATCAGAAAGAATGCCATCCGACCTGCCTTAAATCCAAAGTTCGCAGGCCTGTGCAAACCTGGAGACACAAAGCCACCAATATTATTATTTGGGGGCAACCTGTCCAAACAGGTTAAGGAGCTCGATGAGGAGGCAAAAACCCTGGGGCTCAAAAAGGCGACAACAGGAAGGACCTCCTACACTCAAAGACAGCACCCTTACGCAGCCACCAGCAGAGCAAGACAATCAGAAGCTGGTGAAAGCTCAAAGGCCGGACATACAGGACAGCGGTCTTTTTTAGGCCATGGCCCAGACCGGCCTTCGTGGAAAATGCGCAAACCCCAAACCCAAACCCAGACACTGGCGCCTCAACCTCCTCGAAGACTACACAGGAAGAAGTAAACTTTCCACTGGTAACCATGGAGGTAGGTGGGTCTGGTCCCTTACAAATTATAGGAAGTGTGGATAATACACATATCGGTGGGAGATTACACTTCTTTTGGGAGGCATGGAGTGCATTAACAACAGACACTTATATCCTAAACAGTATCCAGGGATATACCATTGAATTTGTGCACAAAAATAGCCCCCCAGTTCAGCATGTACCGAACCGAACGTTCGTACTTTCACGAAAAGAAAAATTGGAAGCACATGCTGAACTGGTGAGACTCCACGCTAAGGGGGTTATTGAAAAAACCCAACACGATTCTCTGGAATTTGTGTCTAATATCTTTACCAAAAACAAAAAAGATGGTGGTTGTCGCATCATCATAGATTTGACCAAATTGAATACATTTGTGCAGTATATTCATTTCAAAATGGAAACCTTTGTTACTGCCAAACAATTGATTTCCACAGGCTACTTCATGGCTAGCATCGACCTAAAAGATGCTTACTATTCAGTGCCTATACGGACTGATCACAGACGTTATTTAAAATTCAACTGGATGGGGCAGCTTGGCAGTATAGAGCTCTACCCAATGGCTTAACATCAGCCCCCAGGCTGTTTACCAAAATTTTGAAACCAGCCCTAGCGTTTCTTCGGAAACAAAAACATATGGTCATGGCCTATCTAGATGACATATTGATTGTGGGCTAAACTTTGGAATTAGCTAAACTAGCTGTATCAGCCACCAAACAATTGTTTGAGAAACTGGGGTTTATCATCCATCCAGTTAAACCTAAACTAACGCCTTCCACCATAATGGATTATTTGGGGTTCACAATTGACTAAGTTCACATGTCGGTGACTTTACCAAAGGACAAGGCTACAGTCTTAACTGAGGCCTGCAACAACCTCATTGACATCAGTGAACCACCTATTAGATTGGTAGCAAGGGTAATTGGCAAAATAGTGGCTGCTTTTTCAGCCACACAATTTGGACCTTTGTATTACCAAAATGTACAAAGGGCAAAAATACAAGCACTCAAAATTAATGCTGGTCATTTCGACAGACCAATGAAGCTATCAATCAAAGCAATTATGGAATTAAATTGTTGGAGGGATAACATTCGGCATTGTTCCAGCCCTATCATTGTCAGCAACCCCTCAGGCCTCATAAAATCTAAGAATTTAGGGCTTACGCTATAGATGATGGTCTCTGTATAATAAGACATTTATTGTTATGCAGTTGTACAGGCCTCATAAAATCAAGAATTTAGGGCTTACCCTATGATGGTCTCTGTATAATAAGACATTTATTGTTATACATAGAGAACACCAAAAATATCAGAAGCAATGAGATGGCACTACTAATCAGCCACAAACAACCCCACAAAAAGGTGTCGGTTCAAACTATTTCCCGATGGCTGAAACAGGTTTTAACAACAGCTGGGTGGATACTAACATATTCAAATCTCATTCCACCAGGGCTGCAGCTACATCGGCAGCTATGGAATTGGACGTACCGATGGACCAAATCCTGGAGACAGCAGGATGGTCTAGGGAAAAAACGTTCCAACAATTCTACTATAAACCAGTGGTTAAACCTGGAACTTTTGCAGAAACAATTTTAAGTTCTGTATTATGATTTCACCCCATGAAATAGGGGCTATAATTTGTTGTTAATAAATTTATCATGGGTTTTCAATGTCGGATTCATGTTTAAATATGTTAACACAATTCCTCCCTTAGTCAATTAAAGCAGATGTGATGCATGGACTCGTTTCCACGGCATTAAATCACAGAGCTTTGAAATCTTCACGTAGTCACTCACGTGACTCCGAAGTAAAATAGTAAGATTAAATGAGAATTTACCAGTTCAAAGTTTGATCGTCATTTTATGAGGAGTAACGTTGAGGGATTACGTGCCCTCCTCCGCTCCCACCCTTGATCATAAAGTTCAACTGGTATCCTCTTCTCTAATCTTACTATGTTCAGTCATTACTGTTATCTGTGATTTCACACCGCTGCTTTGAAGAATGACACGCATGCTTCCTGGCGGGTTCTTCACGTAATCCCTCAACGTTACTCCTCATAAAATGACGATCAAACTTCGAACTGGTAAGTTCTCGTTTAATCTTACTATTAACTGGACAATTCGTCCCTCTGAATTTACAGCAGGTATCATCGGAAAACCTATCTGAGTTTTATATGATGTGGGGAACGTAAGAATGATGTGACGGATAATAATCTCCGAGGCCGTCAGTCAGATATGTAATTAATGCAGTGCGCACTAATCTGCCATGACCAAACTGGGTATTCCCATTATTAACCTGGTATTCATATGTTGTAAAAATTGTCCATTCCATCATCTCTAACTTTGTCTTTTTGTGTATCAAGACATGAAGACAAACATTCCTTTTAATTGCTCAGCGAAAGGGTTGAAGTTTTGAAAATAAAATCTGAGATGTACTAAATCGTAGAAGATGATCATATATCATAAATCATATTCCTAAGTGCTGAATTTCTTGTCAAGGGGATGTGTCAGCATTTATTACAGATCCCTGTGTCCATGTGAATATAACGGTGAGCTGCTTTCATGAACCTCTGCAGTCCCTCTGATGTGTTCAATGCTACTAAGCAGGGGATTCCAAAACTTAGGCCCGACAGTTGTGAGGTAACAACAACATATTTTTTAAAGTCAAGACAAAATCTCAGAAGAGAACTGCAGGTGGTGGATTTCCATGTGCCTGCTGCTCTTGTCATAAGTGATAGAGGTCATGGATGGAAGTCGTAGTTGTAAAAGCCTCAGCAAGTATTTGGAATGCATTTTGTAGCTGGTATATTTACAGTTCATGGTATGCCCATGCTGGTTGCAGTGTTTGTTTAGACTGAGAGTGATGGGCAGAGGATCTGGAAATATCTACTCTACCCCCATTATCCTTAAATTGTTTATATTTTTTTTAAATGCCTCTCCACTTTCCTTTTAAAAAATCTTAAAGTCTCCCAACTCGTAGCAGCTTGTGGTGAAGCATTCCACACTCAAATAACCATCTGTGTGGGGAAAAGAAAACATTCTTCAAGCTTTCCTCTTCATTCTTCTAAATTTTTGGAATGGATTCCTTTCAAAGAATTCCCTCTCAGCCATATGTTTCCTTGCATTTATGTGAGTGAAAATATTCCAGGGAGTGCATTTGCGTTCCTCTGTGTTCTGTTCCATGGACGCAAGGGTATTTAAATATGTAACAAAGGTTGAGAATGGAGAGAATATTCAAATGTAGCTGCCACTAATGTTTCAGTTTCTAAGCATTCTACTTATGTACTGTCTTTACTTTCCTGCTCCTTAGAGAGATAAATGATATCCCATCTCTCTCACAACCAGGGTGTAGTAACCCTGTGGTAGAGTGGAACCATAATTCTGACTTCCTTCTCTTAATGTATCCCAGTGCCTGTAAGACTGTAAAGAACAGGTTGGGGTTCTCTCTGGATTCGCAAAGCTTCAACTCCAATTAACTTTTCATCCCTTGTAAGTGGACTTGACCCTCATCTCCATTTGATGCAATCATTCCTATGCTCTTCCTCATTCCATCTCCCTGCCCCCACCAAAATCTCTCCAACAACCTCCCCAACTGTAACAGATCCAAAGACAAATAATTAGCTCCTCAAACTTCTCAATGGTAGATCATAATATCTTAAGTGATAGGAGTAGAATTAGGCCATTCGGCCTATCAAGTCTACACCGCCATTCAATCATGGCTGATCTATCTCTCCCTTCTAACCCCATACTCCTGCCTTATCCCCACATTCTCTGACACGCGTACTAATCAAGAATCTATCTATCCCTGCCTTAAATATATCCACTGACTTTGCCTGCACAGTGGCAAAGAATTCTATGGATTCACCACCCTCTGACTAAAGAAATTCCTCCTCATCTCCTTCCTAAAAGAATGTCCTTTAATTCTGAGGCTATGACCTCTAGTCCTAGACTCTCCCCTCTAGTCCCACATCCTCCCCACATCCACTCTATGGATCTGGTAGGGAAAGGGGTTTTGTGCATGCAGAGTTCTATCACACACAACTTGGGCTTCGTGTACAATTGAGCCGAGTTCATCAGGAACCACAGTGCATCCCCTGCGCTTATTTTAGAATATATGAAGCTCAGGATGTTTTGCTGAATCTACACGTAAGCCTCAGGTGAACTAGAGCCTGAGCACTGGGTGTACGTTTGGTCCTAATGAACTTAAGGAAAAACAACATTGACAGGGGGCTGTCTAACTTTGGTTCGGATTTCAAAGCAGATGTTTTATTACTCTTTCCAAATGTTTGGAATGCAGAGGGTTTTTTATCTTGCTTGTATTCTGCCAGTTTACCCAGAGGAGCTTTGCTCTTGTCTGCACCTATTGTCAGATGTGGCACTTTAATATGGGAGGAGAGTCCTCTCACCTGTGAAATTTTAGGCAATGAAGTTGAAGAAAATGTGTTCCCTATATATTTCAGTCTCTCAGGAGAAGCTTGTTTGTTTTATCTCCCTGGACCTTTCTTTCTGGAATATCACTGAACATTAGCCTGGTGTTATTTACAGGCTGAATCATGACTGTACATAAACATCCTGCATGTGTTGAAAGACACACAAACAGCTGCCGGCCACATACCATTTATTACCAGAGTTGCTTTGGAAACCGCCGATACTTTTGTTGTGCGCCGAGGCCAGGTGGCACAATATGTTCCAGCTCTGCTCTTTCACTCCTGGGCATTGAATCTAATGCCAACAAGCCAAGCCAGGTAAAACGAGGCATGCCCAGCAAAACACATTCATTGGAAATCAGCCTCAATAAATAGGCAGTAGAGTTGCTGCCTTATAGCGCCAGGCACCCAGGTTCCATCCTGACTACGGGTGCTGTCTGTTTGTACGGAGTTTGTACCTTCTCCCTGCGACCAGCTTGGTTTTCTTCCGGGTGCTCCGGTTTCCTCCCACACTCCAAAGATATACAGGTTTGTAGGTTAATTGGCTTCCTCAAAATTATTCCTAGTGTGTAGGATAGTGCTAGTGTGCGGAGATAGCTGGTCAGCATGAACTTGGTTGGCCGAACGGCCTGTTTCGACGCTATGTCTAAACTAAAAAATGAACATAAAACAACAAGTAAGTGGAAAAACTAAGGAAGAACTAATTTGATTAAATGGGTTTCAGAACAACAAAGGGATCTATGGATACTGGAAGAAACAGCCCAAGCAATTGCTCGGTCTTTTACAATACTGTAAAAATCTGCACGAAATTAATCTCCACACTCAAATGGACAACATAAACCAATGATTAAATCCTTACAATTTCAGGGACAATGGCGAAATGGCCTGTTTAATGGACAAGGTTCCATCATTCACTGCAGCGGTATGGTTTATGATGGAATGTGGATCAATGGACGTCCTGCCAGTGAGTACATTTCAGACTCCATTTGCAGTTGTGTGTGTTATGTGAACTATACAGTTACTGAATAACAATCGTAGAACATAGAACAGTACAGCACAAGAACACGTCCTTCGGCCTACATTATGTGTGCCAAACATGATGGCAAGACCAAGTATCTACCTGCATGTCCCTCAATTCCCTGCATGTCCACGTGTCTATCCAAAAGTCTCTTATATGCCACTATCGGATCTGCCTCCACCACCACCCCGCCAGCGCATTCCAGGCACTCACCAACCTCTGTGTAAATAAAAACCTCCTGTAAGCTTTGTTCGTCACACCTTTAAGCTATGCCGTCTAGTATTTAATTTTTACATCCTGGGAATGTGAACGTGATGATGAATACGAAGAGATATAGATTTGGATCATAATGTAAAAGGCATGGACACAAGGAAAAGCATGGGAACTATAGACCGGTATAGAACATACTGCATATGCCACCTAATATGGTAGGTAAGTTATTGGAGAGGATTCTGAGGAATAAGATATATATGCATTTGGATAAGGGGAAGCTGATGAGGGATAGTCAGCAATTTTGTATATGATAGTAGTGTTTTATGAATTAGATTGAGCTCTTTGAAGAGGTAACACGTAAGAGATTAGTATACAAACTTAAAGCACACGGCATTGGGGGTTCAGTATTGATGTGGATAGAGAACTGGCTGGCAAACAGGAAGCAAAGAGTAGGAGTAAACGGGTCCTTTTCACAATGGCGAGCAGTGACTAGTGGGGTACCGCAAGGCTCAGTGCTGGGACCCCAGCTATTTACAATATATATTAATGATCTGGATGAGGGAATTGAAGGCAATATCTCCAAGTTTGCGGATGACACTAAGCTGGGGGGCAGTGTTAGCTGGGAGGAGGATGCTAGGAGACTGCAAGGGGACTTGGATAGGCTGGGTGAGTGGGCAAAGGTTTGGCAGATGCAGTATAATGTAGATAAATGTGAGGTTATCCATTTTGGTGGCAAAAACAGGAAAGCAGACTATTATCTAAATGGTGGCCGATTAGGAAAAGGGGAGATGCAGCGAGACCTGGGTGTCATGGTACACCAGTCATTGAAAGTAGGCATGCAGGTGCAGCAGGCAGTGAAGAAAGCAAATGGTATGTTGGCTTTCATAGCAAAAGGATTTGCGTATAGGAGCAGGGAGGTTCTACTGCGGTTGTATAGGGTCTTGGTGAGACCACACCTGGAGTATTGCATACAGTTTTGGTCTCGAAATCTGAGGAAGGACATTATTGCCATAGAGGGAGTGCAGAGAAGGTTCACCAGACTGATTCCTGGGATGTCGGGACTGTCTTATGAAGAAAGACTGGATAGACTTGGTTTATACTCTCTAGAATTTAGGAGATTGAGAGGGGATCTTATAGAAACTTACAAAATTCTTGAGGGGTTGGACAGGCTAGATGCAGGAAGATTGTTCCCGATGTTGGGGAAGTCCAGGACAAGGGGTCACAGCTTAAGGATAAGGGGGAAATCCTTTAAAACCGAGATGAGACAAACTTTTTTCACACAGAGAGTGGTGAATCTCTGGAACTCTCTGCCACAGAAGGTAGTTGAGGCCAGTTCATTGGCTATATTTAAGAGGGAGTTAGATGTGGCCCTTGTGGCTAAGGGGATCAGAGGGCATGGAGAGAAGGCAGGTACGGGATACTGAGTTGGATGATCAGCCATGATCATGTTGAATGGCGGTGCAGGCTCCAAGGGTCGAATGGCCTACTCCTGCACCTAATTTCTATATTTCTATGTTTCTATGTAACCAAAAAGGTTGATGAGGGCAAGGCCATGACATTGGACCTCATGGGCTTCAGCAAGGGTTTTGATAAAATTCTGCATGGTAGGTTGCTCTGGAAGGTTAGATCGCATGGGATCTAGGGGGAACTGGCCAAATGGATAGAGAATTGGCATCATAGAAGGAAACAGAGGGTGGTGGTGGAAGGTTGTTTTTCGGACTCGAGGCCTGTGACATTTGTGCCTCGGTGATCGGTGCTGGCCCCATTGTTGTTTGTGGTTCATCTCAACGATTGGGATGAGAATGAACAAGGCACGATTAGTAAGTTTGCAGATGACACTAAAGTGGGTGATATCGTAGATAGTGAAGATAGTTATTATATATTACAGAAGACTCTGGATCAGCTGGGCAGGAGGACTGAGGAATGGCTAATGGAGTTTCATGCAGATTTGCACAACATTTTGCATTTTGGCAAGTCAAACCAGGGCAGGACTTTTACAGCAAATGATTGGCCCTGGGAGGCGTTGTAGAGCAGAGGGCTCTAGGAGAACAGGTACATAGTTTACTGAAAGTGGCAACAGATAGGTAGAGTGTTAAAGAAGGCTTTTGGTACATTGGCCTTCATCAGTCAGGCTATTGAGTAAAGGAGTTGGGACTTTATGTTAGTTCTACAAGACGTTCATCAGGCCACATCTGCAGTACTGTGTTCAGTTTTGGCCATCCTACTGTAGAAAGGATGTCATCAAGATGGATAGGGTTCAGAGAAGATTTACGAGGATGCTGCCAGGACTCAAGGACCTGAGTTATAGGGAGAGATTGGGCAAGCTAGGACTTTATTCCTTGGCGCTTAGGAGGCTGAGGGGTGATATGTGTATAAAATCATGAGGGGAATAGATAGTATGAATGCACAGTCTTTTATCGAGGGCAGCGGAATCAAAAATCAGGGGACATAGGTTTAAGGTGAGAATGGCAAGATTTAACACAAACCTGAGGGGCAACCTTTTTTCTCAGAGTGTGGTGGATATATAGAATGAGCTGCCAGAGGTTTGTTGTTGGGGCGGATACTATAACAGCATTTAAAAACACTTGGACAGGTACGTACAGTATATAGGAAAGGTTCAGAGGGATATAGAATAATACAATGTATTATTGGATTAGGGAAATGTCTATGTATGGGGTTAACCGATCTTCTGGGAGAGCGCTTGGTACTGCGTGACCTTCTGGAGTGTCTGTTTGAGCAAGGCCTAGAGGGCTTGATCAGGCAGATACGAAGATCGAACCCGGGGTAGGATAGGTACAGTAGTTGAACTGTAAATGTGTTTTGTCAAAATAAAGATTAGTTGTTCAAGTGCTTGATTCGGTGATTTTTGAGTGAAACTAGACTGGGGGAAAGCTTAAAACAAGCAATTTACAGTACTACTCTGGCCTACATAAGTCCTGATTTTATGGTTTAACATTGCTTTGTTCATTGCTGTTCTTTGCTGATGGATTAGTTCCATTAATAGTACTAGACCCATCTGCCTTATCCGAAAGTTTTTTGTTCCCATGTTTCTTCCTATAATCAGGACTCGTGACAGATTTGCCTATTTATTGTTTTCAAAATAATCATGCATGTTGCTTGCCAGACAACGTGTGTCTGACTGTGTCTTGCTAATAATGGAATATTTTGTTTTGGAAAAGGTGAAGCTACTAAGCTGGTGATTCTTGGTGAGCCAATACAAGAACTAGTGCAAGGGTCTCCATTTACCATTGAGGTTCAACTGCAAAATAATGAAGGGGAGGTGATGGAAGGTAAGGCGGCTACTATAAAACTTACGCAAAGAATAAATTACAGAACATAGAGTGCAGGGGCGGAAATCGATATCAAAACATGGAGGGTACATGCACACACACACACATGAGGCTTCGGCCGTGGGCCCTGTGGACATTAACATTGGGAGGTGACCTGGTTGGTGACCGACTCCAAACTCCAGCAACAGCAACTTCGTCCACCCTGAATCATGGGGCTTGAATCGGCCCGTTCGTGGGACTTTTCATCGCCCGACGTGGCTTAAAATCGGCTGACGGGGCTTAAACATGGGGAGTCTCAATCGCCTCGATGCAGCAGATTGATTTTAAGCCGTGCCGGGCGATGAAAGGACCCGCGAACGGGCCGATTCAGCCCTTAGAAAGCGTTTGATACCCACTTGAATCTTTCAAAAGATTAATGTGATAAATAACACTTAAACAAATAAAGCTGAAGCAAATAAAGGCAAACAGAAGAACCAACCTTGGAGGGGGGAAGAGAGAGGGAGATGGGAAAAACATACTAAATAACTTGAGTGACCATGAATGAGGGACTTACCTGCCGAATCTCAAAATCCGGATTACAAAACATAGGGGGGGATTGTCCCCCACCTCTCAAAACATGGAGGAGACATGTCCCTCCTGTCGTGTGTTCCCCCCCCCACCGGGGATTTACGCACATGGTGTTGGGAAAATACCACAGTAGTTTCTCGTGTAGCGATGAGAATTTGGTGCAGAAACGTGTTGGGTTTAATCCCTGGCCAAGCCTATTTAATTAATCCAAGTTGATGACAGGTGCATTTGGGCAAGGTATTGTCGATCACTCGAACTCAGAAGAAGGACATTTGCGCGGTGCTGAGAACAGTCAAACTGTAATTCCCACTGTCTCTCCTTCTTCCAGCCCTTAGTTCATTAGATTGCAGACATTCTCATCTGAATTAACACATGAAGAATGGTTAATTGAGTGAAATACCAGGAGAGCTGCTAAATCCATGCAGTCAAATCCCAGTAGATTGAGCATCCTGGGTGCAGAGGCTGTGGAAAAGCTAGGGAAGACCTGCAAGGTTATATTAGAGTTACTGGATTATTTAGTGGGTCAATAACCGAGGGTCTGCGGTTTAGATCCAGGTCAAGGAAATAAAAACACTTTCCTCTGTTCTACTTATCTACTTAGTATAAACCTAACCAGCTCAGGAAAAAAGTACAGTACAGGAATGACCAGGACCGTGTGGAGTTTAGAAAGGATAGCATTTCACACCGCAATTAACAGCAGGCCTCAGAAGCAATGTTTATTGTTGGCCAGTAAACTGAACCAGAGGTGCAATTGTTCTATATGTCTCTTAGGCTGTATTTAATGTTTAATAACATGTATTCAATCTTTAATAGAATGCAGTAACATACTTAAACATTCTTTTGGAAAAGGCTAGACAAGCTGAGAGGTGAGAGTGAATCAGCCATTTTGTCCCATTTTTGGGCTCTGCATATCTGGACGTCATGCACAGCAGCCTGCAGCAGATGACCCAATTTCACATCCTTTAAATGCACAAGGAGTACCAGAATGAGCAAGTCTCCAGTTTAATTTATTTCACAGACAGCAAATGTTTGCTAATGGCTAAGACCTGTCAGTAGCAACATTGGTTTCCCACTAGCAAAACTGATCCAAACCAAACCCAAACTGACAGGCTGGCTGGCTGGCAACAAAAGAGCAATTTTTGGGAGGAACAAACTGTCAGACTATGTGAACATTTCCTGCAAATGTCTGCCTTCAAGAGCTCTGGAAGGACTTGATGCTGATCTAGCTTTAAATTACTGTGCCAGTGCCTGATGTATAATATGCAGAGTAGTGTTCAATTTATGGGCAATTGTGGGCAGATAATGCCCATGTCACGTGTACGGTGAATTAGATCACACGTCTAGAGCGCAAACTAATACAGAGGGTGAAGGCAAGGCTCCTATTCCATCCAGCATAGAACTAAACCATACAAACCCGAGCTTTGAACTGGATTAAATCAAAAAGAAAGAGTGCACATGGGTGTGTCTAATGAGGCAAGAGTTCAGCAATGATTCCTGTCGTGATAGAATTTCCAGCTGACAATCTATGTTGCCATGGAAGAGGAAGCTAATTCGGAGTAACAAATACATGGAATGTTTGTAGCTAAATAATAGGAGGAAAGAAGCAGATAAGGCTCTATTATTTTATCTGTAAACTGATCCTCAAAGCCATCAGATTGGAGCTGACAAAGTTTGTACCAAAGTTGCCAACTTGGAAGGACAAGAAACAGACATCCAGCCAAGGAGACAAATATGAATCCAAAAGAAGTTAAAGGGAAGATAGACACAAAAAGTTGGAGTAACTCAGCGGGTCAGACAGGAGAAAAGGAATAGGTGACGTTTCGGGTCGGGACCCTTCTTCAGACTGAGAGTCAGTGGAAAGGGAAACGAGATATATTTAGCGGTGATTATGGAGCGATATAGAACAATGAATAAAAGATACACAAAAAAGTAACGATGATAAAGGAAACCGGCCATTGTTCGCTGTGGGTTAGGTGAAAATGAGCTACAGACTCTAAAACTCATCAGGACGACAATGAAACTAGTACAACAACCAGGGTGGGGGAGGCACGGAGAGAGAGAGGGGATGCAAGGGTTACTTGAAGTTAGAGAAATCAATATTCACCTCTGGATTGTGAGCTGCTCAAGCGAAATATGAGGTGCTGTTCCTCCAATTTGCGTTTGGCCTCACTCTGATAATGGAGGAGGCCCAGGACGGATGTATCAGTGTGGGATTGGGGAGGGGAGTTAAATTGTTTGGCAACCTGGAGATTACGTAATCCCAGGCAGCATGAGCGAAGTTAAAGAGAGTGCACCCAAGAAAAGCAGGAATGTGAGACAGTAAAACTAATACAAATTTGGTAGTGTAATGAAAGATTAAAATTGAGAAAAAGTTCAAAAACAACGCATTGCAATAGATTAGCCAAAACTCAAAATCCAGAAAATGTGAAGATAGGAAGTGAAGATTAAAAACTTTTAAAAAGCGCAGACAGAGCATATGTAGGAATGTCAGAGAGGCTGCTATGGACTGGTGTTTGTTCAGCTGTATTATAGAGATGAGACAATAAACAGGGCCCGCAGAGACAGTGCTTACTATAGACTGGCACTTATCCAGCTTGTTAGAGAAAGAGCTTGCAAATGGAGCCTGCAGAGACACATCTCCCCATAGGCTGATGGTAGTGTGCTTTGTTTGTAGATGGACTAAAAAGAAAGTAGGACCCCCCTTGAAATAGGTTGACTATAGCGTCCTGCTTGTCCAAGTGTAATAAAGTGATATACATTTGACAGTTCTGCCCTCTGTTGATGCAAACCAGAACAAAGTCTATGTAATAAAGGTGTGCTAGGGAGTGGCTACACCAAAAATATTTTCTGCATGCTGAACTGACTTGCGCTATGTGGAGAGAAATGATGAAAGCTTTCCCTGGGGCACAAAGAGACAGCAAGCAAATTTATGTGTTGGTTGATTGACTACAATGCTAAACTATTTCTTTAAAACACTAGGAGGAGCTGATTTTCATTATTTGGCAATGATTCTGGGGCCACGTTGCTCCCATTGCTATATATGTCATTTACTTTAGATTTTCATCTCCTATCACCAGTCCTCCCTAGATTCAGAGAACTCCGCCCTGCAATTAGTATTTATGCAAAGGGTAAACATTTGGGGACTGAATTTTATCAGCCTTTGACCTAGCAGTGTGCAGGTGCTACAGGCCTGCACGGGAAGGTCGACGCTCCCGCCCCCACGAGTCTCGGGCAGATGGGGCTCGACAGCCTGGGAAGGCAGTCCATCTAGGAGAGGAAAAACTGATTTATAACCTTCACTGCCTTGTGGCTATATCCAATCATGGAAAAGGCTCTTGGAGTAAACCTCAAGAAAATCTGTAGTCGGAACCCCTAAGGCAGTTCGTCGTTGTCTACAACCTCGCTCTGGCAGTTCCTGCACTGGTGCCAAACTGTAACGGCCCTGCTGTTCCTTTCGATCGATCAGCGACGTGGAGAGGGGGGACGTGCTGCATGGGCAACAACCGGTCCTCCATATGACATTGCCCAGGCTTGCATCTGACCACCCATCGCCTGCAAACTAGGATGCATCACCTATGGTCAGTCATGACCGAAGGGGGCCTACTACTACTACTGACCTAGCAGGTGGTATTTACATCATCTCTAATTCATTTAGAATGACTGAAGATCAAAACTGGCCCCAGAGGTCAGGGCAGGAGAAGCATAAATAGACCTCAAAGACCCAGGAATGAAAGAGCAGGGAGGGAGGGCTTTTAAGATTGGGAGTGGGTAATGTGTTGGTGAGTAGTGAGCAGTGTTCGTTTCAGCAGTGAGCTGGTGCTCTCTCCTGAAACGGTGCCATGTGGCTATTTAATGAGACCAGGTCTTAGCTTTAACACAAAGTGCTGGAGTAACTCAGCAGGTCAGGCAGCATCTCTAGAAAAAGGATGGGTGATGTTTCAGAAGAACGACATTGACCCGAAACGTCACCCATCCTTTTTCTCCAGAGATGCTGCATGACCCGCTGAGTTACTCCAGCACTTTGTGTCTATCTTTGGTATAAACCAGCGTCTGCAGTTCTTTGTTTCTACACCAGGACTTAGCTTATTCTTTTCAAGTATTCTGTGGTAACTGGTGATGTGGTGCTCACATAGAAGGGTGAGTTGGAAGGTGTTGGGACAATCAGTCATCAAGGGCTGACACTGAGAAAAGTAGGAGGGGAGAAAATAAGGTGTAAAGAATCAAATTTAATAAATCCTTCTTTGATTTATTTGATGCCAATGGCTCAGCTCCAGGTGCTGGGCAACATTCCAGCTTCAATAATATCTGTTAACAGCTTTGAATCAGGTTGGGTAGCTTGAGTAAAACATTTTTGTAGCATTCAGTTGGGTAACCAGGAAAGTGACTCAAATGCGCAGTAAAATCTCCCTCCAGTGATCTCCCCGTGCCAAAATATTTGGAAGTGGATGGAGCTTTATTCCCCTCACAGCTATCTTTGGGAAGAAGAGAGGCGGCCAGCTTTTCTTGTATTTCCTTTTGGCAGGCACAAGTCTCTGATGTTATAACATTCACTGTGGAAGTTATAAAATGCCTAGTTAATCAGCTCGTGATCAGGTGACCAACCCATCTGTTGCCCATATAATAGCAGCAATAACTTGAGACTATTGTTGTGACAACAGATACCTGGAAACACTCGGCTGATGGCTTCAAACTGAAAAATCCTCAAGAATCTTGCAAGTTCGCAGATGTTATATTCCAGCTGTGCATAATAATTTATTGCTTTCTTGTTGCTATGCCAACCAAAATATCTGTAAGAAAAATACTTGATTTATTTTTTTTATTTTTTGGGTAATAAATGTCTCGCACTCATTTTCAGTTCTCTTTCTGTCGGGGCTGTTCAACCTCGCCCATCCACAACCACTGCCATCTTCAAAAGCTAACTGGATACCTTGTGGTAGCTGGGCGCCCTGGATATGGAACAGTTCCAGAGCAGTCAGGTCTCTTGTACTGAGTTAGAGGTGGGGGCAGTGGCTGGGTGGCTAAAGTGGTCTCTGTGGCTCAGGCCTGGGAGGAAAATATCTGCCAGAGTTTCCACTCGTGGCCCCTGCTGGGAAGTTGATGTGTGCTTGTGTACTAGACTGTGAAACAGGCTCAGCTGTAACCCCTCTTAGTTTAGAGATACAGCGCAGAAACAGGCCCTTCAGCCCACCGAGTCCGCACCAACCAGCGATCCCTGCATATTAACACAAGCCTACACATACTAGGGATAATTTACACTTATATCAAGTATACAAACCCGCCAATTAACCTACAAACCTGTAGGACCTACAAACGTGAACGTCTTTGCATTGTGGGATGGCGGCGTCAGAGATGGCAGCCTCGCCTACAGTCTCTTTGTCTTTTCATCTTTTTTGTTATTTTTAGTGTGTTAATGTTCTATGGTTTGTGTTATGTGGGGGTGGGTCGTGGGAAACTTTTTTTCAATTTCTTACCTTGCCGTAGATGAATTTTTTTTCCGGATCGTACCTCTGGTCACTCTGCGGCCTAACATCATGGAGCTGGCGGCCTTGCGTAAGACTGACTTTGAGCCCCACCGTGGGGCCGTGGACTTGCCATCGGAGCCTGCGATCCCTTGCTTGGGATCGATGCTCCAACCACGGCCTGCGGATTTCAACATCAAGGAGCTCGCAGTCTCGGGAAGAGACTGATGTCGGGAAGCTCCAAGCCGCAGGAGGCTCGACCAGCTCCGACTCGGGAATCCGATCACCCGGCACGGGGTGCTGATATCCCCCCCGATGTGGGAACTTGATCGGCCCCATGTGGAGGGCTCGACCTCCGGTGGCGGGAGCCACTATCGACCCGAAAATGGAAGGGTCGAGTGCCCCGACCGCGGGAGAACAAAGAAGGGGAGAAGATTGAACTTTTTTTGCTTTTCATCACAGTGAGGAAGGTGGGGGAGTTGCTGTGGTGGATGTTAATGTTAATATTTTACTTGGGAGTCTTATTGCTTTTTATTGGTATGACTATGGCAATCTGAATTTCACTGTACCTTAATTGGTACATGTAACAATAAACTGACCTTGAAGCCTTGAAGCCTAAGATCTCGGAGAAAACCCACGTGGTCATGGGGAGAACGTACAAACTCCATACAGACAGCATCCATAGTCGAGATTGAACCTTGTTCCCCGGCGCTGCAAGCGCTGTCAGCAACTCTACCGCAGCACCACCATGCCACCCTCTTCTCTGACTAATATCCCCACTTATGCCCCACCAATGTCAAAACACTGACAAACTTATGAAAATAGAGGGGGTGGAGAAAATGAGTAGTGAGAATTCACAATGACAGCTTTTTTGTATTGGTATACTACTTTTTGCAGTTCTGTATTTAAAAAAATGTAGATCAGAGAATGAATATTCCACAGTTGTTGGAACAGATGAGTCAGCGGGTACTTGGGGGGGGGGGGGGGGGGGGGGGGGGGGTTTGTAAAACAAGAGGAGGTGGGCAAATTAACAATTTTTTGTTGAACTCAATTTAAGAATGTGACTCTTTGTATGTGATCTGCTTTGGAATACAAAGATTGCCTTTTAGAAGGAGATGTTAAATAGCCTTCTAAAACTCTCCGAGCTTGTAATGTGATTCAGATGTTTGCATGACCTCATAAACCAGGAGCGTCCAAACTTTTGTCTTTAGTACATGGAGCCTTGGGGCCCATGTATTAGGTTTAAATCAATGTCCCTATTAATTCCCATATTCCCAGATATTACTTATATTACAGACCCTGCTTTTCTCATTTAGGTTTACTCCTGCATTGAGACAATCGACCATTTTCATGAAATTCAAACTGATCCAGAAGACCGATTTAAAGCAGATTTGTCAGAGTACAAGACATCTTTATATATTGGGAGCTAAATTCTCTCTAATCTGTCATTTGCTCCTACAACAAAGAGGACTGATTGGAAAGACAGTACTTTTAATGCTGATGAGATTTTGTCTCCTTTTAGCTGAAAATGGACGACTATTACAGATTTGGGCCGGAGTGAAGCACATTCAACTTTCCCCAAATTTTAGCACCACGTCACTAGAGCTTCCAGAGGATACGGAAGAACCACTTATTGAAACACCATAGTAAGTGTTCTGGCTCATGATGTAATTCAAAATTGCCTCACCATAACTCTTTGACGGTGGACTTTACCTGACTTTCCCCTTGTCACGAAAGTACAATTATCAATGAGTTACCAATTCTCAATGAGTTACAGTCGAAGTTGCAGCTCTTCAAGTGTAAATCTAGAAAAAAATGATTTCCCTCGATTAGCCCAGGGACCTTTAATTGATGCATTGGTCTGTACTAGTCAACACAGAAAAAAGCAGGTACATAAACCATCAGGAGAGGCTGCAATTTAAATCACTGCTACTTGCAATTCAGTAAGTAATTGCCTGTTTCCAGAATAAAGAATTCATATAAAATGCCCTCTGTTCAAGACAAGTGAGGTTACTCAACGTGCTATTTTTTTGTGAACTCATTGTTGAACATAGGGTGATGAGCTAACTGTATGTATTGATTGACTACTAATCCCAATGGTGACAAGGCCCTTGTGAGTTTGAGTCCCCCATTTAAAGCCAGACAACTGTGAGCATTGACCAAGATTTATAGAGTATGGGATTTCTTGGGGTTTTAGAACTGTACAGTATGGCAAGTGGCCCTTCGGTCCATCTCAAGTTGCTGAATCGAGCTAGCGACTACAGAAGATAAATGTGAATTTAACAACAAATCCATCTCTTGGGCCTTCACACATCAACACCATTGTTGAACTTCAAGGGCCCTATTCTCTCCCTAGTTACTTTTTCTCTGTTAATATACGACATTTTTCTTTGGATTCTCCGTTACTTCACCTGCCACAGCTATCTCGTGTTCTCTTTTTTCCCCTTCGGATTTCTCTCGTGTGTATACGTACACCCGCTATACTCCCTCAAAGGATTTCATTTGATTCCGAAGCTGACTACACCTGACATACGTCACCTCCGTTTTCTTGACCAGAGCCTCAATATCTCTTGTCCTCCAGGCTCCCTACTCCTTCCAGCCTTGCCCTTCACTCTAATAAGAACATGCTGGCCCTGAGTTCTTGCTATCTCACTTTTAAAAGCCCCCCACTTATCCGATGTCCCTTTACCTGAAAACAGCCTCCCCCAATCCTGTGAAACATAAAATTATGGTCACACCCCCACGGACACTTCAGTCATCTATCCTGCCTTATTTCCCAAGAGGAGGTCAAGTTTTGCCCATTCTCTATAAGAGACGTCTACATAGTGATTGAGAACGTTTTCCTGAACACATTTAACAAACTCCACCCGATCTTAGGCCTTACCACAATAGCAGTCCCAGTTGATATTTGGAAAGTTAAAATGTATCACTATTACAACTCTATTATTCTTGCAGCTATCTATAATCTTCTGACAAATGACCTCATCTAACTCTTGCTGACTTTTAGGGGGGGCGTATAGTGCAACAGCAACATAATGATTTCCCCCTTCTTATTCTTCAATTCCACCCATACACTGTAGCCTCACTGGATTATCCCCCAGGAATATCCTCTCTAAGTACAGCTGTGATGTTCTCCCCAATCTAAAACACAACTCCCCCCCTTTCTCCTACCTCCACCTCTATCCCTCCTGTATCATTTATACCTCAGAACATTGAGCTACCAGTCTTGTCCCTTCCTCAGCCATGTTTCTGTAATAGTTATGCTATGGACAGTCCCACTTACCTATCCATGCCCTTGACTGTCGGGCCTCTTGCATTAAAATAAATGCAGTTCAAACTATCAGTCTTTCCTCGTTCCTGACCATACTCCTTCCTATTCTGTCTACTGACCTTAACATGTATTTGCCTCAACCTTTTCATCTGCCTAACTATTGCTTTGGGTCCCACCATCCTGTCAGACCAATTTCAATCCCACCTCCCCCCAGGGTACCTCTAGTAAATCTCCCTGTCAGGATCTCCCGACCACCCCTTCAGCTCAGGTGCTATCTTTCTCTCCTGTACAGGTTACCACTACCACAAAAGAGGTCCTGGTGCTTCAAAAACCCAAAACCCTAGCCCCTGCACCACTCCTCAGCCATGCTAATCCGCCCATTCCTCCTCACAAGAGAGACACAAAAAGCTGCAGTAACTCAGCGGGTCAGACTGAACAAAGGTCTTGACCCGAAACATCACCTATTCCTTTTCTCCAGGGATGCTGTCTGACCCGCTGAGTTATTCCAGCTATTTGGTTTAAACCAGCATCTGTATTTCCTTCCTACATATTCCTACTCTCACTCTGGAACTACCTCATTGGACCATAGTGCATTTCTCTTCACCAGTACCTTTCTTATGTTCCTAAGACCAATTGGCAATAACACTGAGGAATGCACTTTCAGTTGGAGCTTCATCACTGGCACATTTTAATGGACCTTCTGATCAATGGCCAAAAGCTACATCAAATCCGAGGTTTGCATACCTTTTCTCTTGATGAATCCCACAATAATAGCTGGATAACCTGAGTGGAAAGTTATCTTTTGTGTGACTGGCTAGCTTGCTGGAGGCAGACACCAGCTTGTTTATTTCCCACTCAGCCACATCCAAACGCAGTATTGGAATTCCTTCTGTATTAGTGTGGTGAGATTCATAAAGTAGGGAAATGTTTGTGACTAAAATTTCTAATTATTGTTCTTTGTTTACACAGTGGTTACAATGCCATCAGCTATCCCCTGGTGGAATATGTGCCAGATTTAGACAAAATTGCGTCAACTGAGTCTGAAATTATGAAAATCAAAGATATCGAAGGGAGTGGTTCAAAGCTGGATTTCGTTGCAGCAACTGGAAGCGTTAATCGCTCATTGAATGGTAAGAACTTCTTCTTCTTATCGAGTTCACACACAAGATTAGAAGTGTGTTCAGCCAGAGCTGAACACACTTCTTGGCATCTGCATACATTGGTGTTTGCCTTGTGCTTCTTGTGCTTCTTGTGCGTGGTGGTGGAAAGATGGGTGCAAACAGGGCCGCGACGTGAACGCTCTTTCCTTGACCCCATGGTAAGAGCCAAAATCACATAGATCATTGCACAGTAAGAGCAGATAAACATGAACAGTCACAACGTCCAGGTCTACACTGGAGGTCCTGCTGAGCTAGCTACTCTGAGCTAAGCTAGCATGCTCCACTGAGGATACCATAATTTGTGGCTGGGGCCTATATGCAGTGCTGGGATCACGCTGAATCCACTGACAGGCTTGGCCCTATCAGACGCTAACTGCTGTTCACACAGATCTATAGCAAGATCCAAGATGGATATACCAGGGATCCATCCATGAGCCTTAGCGCTCTATTATCTTTACCAAAGGACGCATCATTCAGGTATTATCCCAGATAATCCCTGCAATAATTCAACATTATGCCTTAGCCACATGCTGTTCCTAGTCAGGGCTCCAGTAGGCATCCCTGGATAACAAAGTGGGGAGGGATATCCCACAGTAACGACCAACCATTACTGTATCATGTGCCACCTTCGCCATCACCAAGAGTCCTTGCTTGTCTTCTGTACACTTCACGAGGAGCAAGGGTCTCGTCCCCGAAACGTCACCCATTCCTTCTCTCCAGAGATGCTGCCTGTCCCGCTGAGTTACTCCAGCTCTTTGTGTCTACCTTGTGTTCACTGTATTAGTCAGTCATCAAGATAGGAATAAGTACACCAGATTCAGTGAGTAATGGCTGTAAGCATTTGTGTTTTTTTGTCTTTCACTTGTTCGTTCCTTTCCCACTACTAATTTTGAATAATCAGCTTTTATTTAAGACTTTCAGCGGTAAGGTCACCATTACTAGGGTTACTCGTGTGCTTGGTATTTTTTCTTCAGTTATTGAACACCATGATTATTCAAAGTAACATAGAACAATTCCACTCCATTTGTAAGTTTAGGTTGATTATTGTCACCAGTACTGAGGTACAGTGAAAGGCTTTGTTTTGCTAAAGCTTTATTATCCAAACTGATCAAATAAACCATACATAGATAAAATCAGTTCAAACTCAAGTGCAAAACATAGAGCAAAGGGAAAGATACAGAGTGCAGAATATAGTTCTCAGCATTGTAGCACCTTGTAGCATCTGTACCTTAGATAAAGTCCAATGTTCTCAATGGGATATAAGTGAATCGAACAGTACCCTAGCTTATGGAAGGCCTGTTCAGAAGCCTGGAAGCAGAGCAGTTCTGAGTCTGGTGGAGTCTGCCAGAAGGAAGTGTGGAGTTGAAATAATGATTGGGGTGGGACAAGTCTTTGATTATGTTGGCTCCTTTTTCGAGGCAACTTGAAGTGTAGATGGAATCAATGGTGGGAAGTCTGCTCTGTGTGATGGACTACAACATATTATGCGTCACTTACTGCAGCTTTTGAAATGTTGCTATGCACAATAATACTTCTGCATTTGCCTAATTAGTTTAGTTTAGAGCTACAGCATAGAATCGGGACCTTTGGCCTACGGAGTCCACACTGATCACCAATCACCTGTTCAAACTAGCTCTGTTATCTCACTTTCCCTACAAACTAGGGGTAATTTATAGAGGAAAATTAACCTACCAACCCGCACATCTTTGGAATTTGGGAGGAAACCAGAGCACCTGGAGGATATCCACATGGTTGCAGGGAGAGCGTGCAAACTCCACACAAACAGCACCTGAGGTCAGGATCGAACCCTAGTCTCTGGTACTGCGATGCATCAGCTCTACCAGCTGCGCCACTGTGCCTCCCTGAATACTAATAGTAAGTCAATTCTCGTAAACTAAATCACTTTAGGATAGTCTGATGTGATACAGCACTAGAGATGTAGAAGTCAGTTTCTATTAGAGAAATAAGCAGTTCTCAAAGTAATTTTAAATGGACCTTTTCAGATCTGTTGAAAGCATCCGATTTACACATCTGATTTGGATGCAGTAGTCACTGCTTTAGGTTTTAACTTTAGTATCATGCATGTCTGAGGTGCAGACGATTTACGGGTTTTCATATATCCCACTGTGCCAGTATTCAACAGCAAAGTGGCAAATTTCTGATCCCTTTGGCAAAGTGGGCTCTTCATCAGCATGTGTTACTGAAATGAGTGTCAGAGCATTGCTATCTCTGGTGTAAAAAAAAACTGCAGCGCCCATCACAACTTTACCAAATAAGTCAAAGATTAAAAGGTGTATATTTATTGTTGTCTCCTGGCTGAGTGCAATTGTAAGATCTGTGCCTTGTTCAAAAATTCCTTCCCTTTTTCTTTCCAAAAATCTCCCCATAATCTTGTTGCTCCCAGTGATTGTAACCCCATTCAACTGCTCGGATTTCACGGCAAGCCTTCAACTCTGACCTTTTGCTCAGCTCTGATTTCCATTGATCCAATGTGGGGGAATTCTTGACCCAATTCTGGAATTCCTTCTCAATTCCTTCGTTTCTCTGACATGTTGCTTCTCACCTCCTTCAGGATGCAACCTGGTCCCTTTCAGTTCCACTGCTCTAATATCTCATGTCTCTAGTGGACACAATATTTAATGTCTCTCAGTGTCAAAATATAATGGTCCTATGAGATTTGTGGGTCTTTTACTACAATACTAAATACAAGTAATTACGAACAAAACAGGCTGGTTCTTAAGATCGTAGCACCCAGCCCTACCCTGTACTTTACAATTTGTTTGCAAGGAGATATTACCATTACTCATCCATTAAATGGTTAAAAACTCTTTGAAAATGCTTTCCTGTGATTAGCATCTGATTTAAACATGGAGAACCAAATATGGACGGATATATTTTCTGTCCACTATCACCTCTGGTGGGTAATCCTGTGAAGAGGGACATTAGTTAGGCATCCATTACATCAACCTCCACCAACTTGCTGTTATCTGGAACTAGATGCTAGCAAATCGGAAATCTAGCCTTTGGCATCTTGTGCAGGTCCACAATGTTCCATGCATCTGTGACTCCAACCACCTACACTCCCCATCACATGTTTATTTAAAACTGCTACCCAGTGGTCTCAGCAGGCATATTGAGCTTACTCCCCGATGATTGTTAATTACTTAGCTTTCAAAAATCCTTTGAGCAAACTGATCCTGCATCACAAATAAGACAAGTTTAAAAATGTATACAAAGATGGCTTATTACTGATTGTGGCTGTGTCAGACTTGCACTTGAAGCATCCTGCACTCTTGGCGGTACTGTGTGGTAGAATGACAGCATTTTGCCCAGACATTTACACAGCCACTTGAACTAAATGCAACTTTAAAAAGTTTACATTTTCCCTGATGATTTCAATTTAATGAATGGAGTGCAAGTGAGTGGTGGAGGGAAGGACTCCTACTTTCTGACCAGATGGTGCAAATGCAGTTAGGGGAACAAATCAGCCATAACATGGTTAGATGAATGATAAGGTTTCAGCAGCTGAATGGAGACATAAGGAACTGCAGATGCTGAAATCTTAAGCAAAAAGCAAAGTGCTGGAGGAACCTAGCGGGTCAGGCAGCACTGGTGGAGGCAGTGGATGGACGATGTTTCGGGTCGGGACTCTTCTTTAGACTGTTGGCATAGTGAGGAGAAGGCTGGAAAAGAAAGATAGGGGCAGAACAAAGCCTGGTCAGTATTAGGTGGGGAAAGGTGAGAATGGGTGGTTGATTGGCAGAGGAATGCTTAACTGCTGTTCCAAAGTTTCTATCCATCATGACCCACTTCCATATTTATCAAATCTCCATGTCCTAACACATACCATGGAGATTTGATAAATATGAAGCTCAGGAGTGTGAACAGGCAGAATGCTGTGCTAGCCTGAGAGCTGTGTGTGGCTGGCATGTGGTGCAAAGCTGTGTATGTATGTCTGCATCATCATAGCTTGTCTGGGGGCTGTGTGTCTGGCCTGCTGCTGATGAGCGAGTGGGAAGACAAGGTTGAGTTAACATGCATTGGCGTTGCCTCTGAAGTTCATTTTGTTTCAACATCGTGGCACCATAACCTACCCTGTGCCCACATAAAAGGGTACCCGAGACACACATGGGAAAAAAAAAAGAATTTGCAAATGCATAACACCTTTCATGTCCTCAGGATGAAAGTGTCTTTGAAACTGTGGTTAGTCACTGTTGTATTTTAGGAACATATCTTATGGTCTAATATTTTGCTGAAGGTTTTCACACGATGCTCCCCAATGTAAGAGTATTTAACTCCACAGAGATTTTATGAACTGACTAATTAACAGTTACCATTTGATCTGCCATTACGGAGCTGTAATGGCTTACCTGAATCTGCCCTACCTTTGCTCCCTATGGGCTCCTCCATAACAGCCCCAGTCCTCTGTTGTGAGAACCTGGAGGGTTTTTAATAGGAAACTGAATGTGAAACGTGGCACTAAACATGTCCTAGCATATGCCAGAGTGTGGGGATGTTTAGCATCACAGCGGTGAGTGAGAAAAATAATTGGTAATTAGCCCTGCTGAAGGCTGGAGTCATTTTTTCACCACACCAGCCTTTAAAACAAACAAAGCCAGAGTGTAATTAAATAAAAGAATTTGTGAACACATCTTGTTCCATTTTCCCTTGGCGAGAAAGGTACAACCAGCAACTGCACAGCCACACTTTATTTTCCACACTTGATCGTGCCGTGCCAGCTTTCTGGGACCTTTTCCATGCACACGGGTGAAGCAGCAGCTAGTTACTGTCTCAGCAACGAACTGAAGTGAGACACGGTAACCCTGAAGTTCCATTCGTCATTTCTCCAGTGAGGCTCCAAAAAGTGGTCGGAAATTGTGTGTGCAATGAGATCTGAGGGAGGTAGAGGGCAGTGCACTCACAGAGCAGATCATGCAACGGTGAAAGTGACAGAGCCTATTTTTATCCAAGGTGATTCAGAGACAGCGCAAGGTGGTAGTGGGGCTGGGTGGGTGGTGTGAGATGTGACAGTGTACCAGCACCAGGTTTATGCTTTTTCCCTGAGAAAGTATAATTATCATCATCAATATCTGCACTTCTTGACCTTTGTCAAGAGTCACAAACAGCTTTAGAAATAGGCAGTGGAAGGAGCATTATTTACCATTGACTTTGATGTTGACTTATGTGACCTCCTGGCACTTTACGTGCCTCCAAGACACTCATTGTCACGAGAAGTCAGCAAGGAAATTGAGTCAAAACAGAGAACGTCACAGTGAGGATTGCACACTGCATCATTACTCGTGTTTCTGGCATTCAGTAACTTCCACTCAGACAAGTCAGTTTGCATTTTTCTGTCTCTGTGCCCAGTTCCAGTCTGACACCCCTTTGGGATCTCTGCACTCCTCCAATTTTCTTCCAAAGTACATCGCTGCCTTTTATCACTTCCCAGTGGTATTTATGCCTTCAGCTGCCTGAGCATTCTGGAGACATTGCGAGATTGCCCAAATCACCTAAATGACAGCAAATCAAGAGAGCAGCTGGAGGAACGCAGCAGGTCAGACGGCATCTGTGGAGGGACATGGACTATCCATGTTTCGGGTCCGGACCCTTCTTCTGGGCAGTCAACTGCCCATTTCCCTCCACAGATGCAGCCTGCCCTACTGAGTTCGTCCTGCTGGTCTCTATTTTTGCCGCCGATTCCAACATCCGCAGTCTCTTATGCCACTACTAAAAATAATAACCCTTTTTCCTGGTATCTGATAATGATCCTGCATTGGGATATTTTATGATGTTAAATGTGCTTGATAATACATTTTAACTCTATGATTTAAAAAAAAAAATCCACCACCCTATCATTGTACAAGTTTGGTGACTGTAGACACTTGTAGTCCACTTGTGATCATAGAGTGATCAAGAAGGAACTGCAGATGCTGGAAGATCGAAGGTACACAAAATTGCTGGAGAAACTCAGCGGGTGCAACAGCATCTATGGAGCGAAGGAAATAGCATCTATTTCCTTCGCTCCATAGATGCTGCTGCACCCGCTGAGTTTCTCCAGCAATGTTGTGATCATATAGTGATGTTGACAGAGTCTTTGACAGTAGAAGCCACTACGGTCATCCGCAGTTGTATTTCTCCGCCCCTTCCTTACACGGTTCCACCACTTTGCGTGAAGGTGTTAGCAGTGGTAACTGTACCATGGGGGGATTATGTGGGAGAAGGCATGCTCCACTTTCAAATAATAGCTCTTCCTTCCACTTTCCTACCCCACTCTCTGTTTTAACATCCTATAAATACTCATTATTGGATTGGGAGTATGACGCAGCAATAAAACATTGTACCAGTTAGATTGCAACATTGTAACAATGACCCCAATTTACAATAAAGTCAAGGGTGAGACATGGTGGCACAGCGATAGAGTTGCTGCCTTATAGCGTTTGCAGTGCCCTGGAAACACGGGCATGGTCCCGACTACGGGTGCTGTTTGTACGGAGTTTGCATGTGCTTCCCGTGACCATGTGGGCTTTCTCCGAGATCTTCGGTTTCCTCCCACACCCCAAAAACGTGTGGGTTTGTAGACTAAATTGGCATGCTGGCAAATGGTTTTAACTTTCTGCTTAAGAAACCATCCCACGTGGTCCATCATGTCCCTCTCCCGCAGTACCTGCAGGATGTTCTGTGTTGAACTCTGACTGATGGACCTTCGTCCTAGGTCCTAGCTGCCCTCAGTATTGCTACTCACCAAGATGAGACAATCATGCTGTGCTTTTGCAAAGAACATTTGAAGAAAGATGCAAAGGTATTGCCAAGGTTTGGTCTGATCAGTTGCGTACCTCCCTGTCCTGCATCCTGTTCTGAGGAACGCGTACTGAGACGAATATCAAGTGCTGCTGAAAGATTAACAACTTGTGAAAGACGCTCTGTAGTCTGCTTGAAACCCGATAGTCTTCCAGTGCAACGAGGTGCCTGTAAGTGAATGCTGCCAACTGGCACATTCCAGGCCGCAGGAGTATGTGCTAAGGAACGCACTGAAGATTGGTGTAGTCAATGCAGAGACCTTGTGGGGAAGGGCTGCAATCTAAGCTGCTGTTACTACACTCTGCGAGCTGAGCCCAGAGTAACAATTGTTCAATTGTTCAAAGTGGCCACACAGCAGCTATGGTGTATGTACATAGTAACTTGTCAAACTCATCCTTCGCAAAACTGGGCACTGTCAGAATCATAGTGACACTTATACTTACACAGTGACAAAAATGCTGGAGAAACTCAGTGGGTGAGGCAGCATCCATGGAGCAAAGGAAATAGGTAACGTTTTGGGCCGAAACCTTCTTCCTCCCTACTTACATAGTGACACTTGGTGTCTGCATCCTTTGAGTTCTACGAACAGCTTATTACACCCACCAAAGTTTGCTGTCAAATTGGCAGAGTTGGACATGCTTTTTCTCCCGTTCACTGTAGATTCGTGCATCACTACCCATCAGACACCCTCCATGAACTTGGTTCTCCAGATGAAATGGAAGATAGCTGCTCTAACATAGGAGTGGAATTTGGGTCACACTTAACCACATACAGCAACATGAAGAGCAGCTATCACCTGATGACCAGCTTCTTGCACATGATCAAACCTTAGTCCCAGTTCATTTTTAACATTGCTTATTTGCTTCAGCCAATTCTTGTTGCATGCCCTGGGTCCTCTGAACCAGATCCCCAGTACCTTCAGGTGGTCAGGCTTGACGGTGAAGGGAACAGAGGATGGTATTGCCCTTTAAGCGGTGGATACAACCTTGTCACCGACCCTAGTCAGTTTGCAGACTGGCCATAGATCTGATCAAACTGGTGACCATCCATGCATGGGAAAGGCATCGATGTGAGTCCCCATCCACTGACAGGCATCGTCAGCCCTCATGTCTTATCTGTCCTGGTGGATTTGGCAAAGGATTCAGCACAACACACAAATAAAACAGGAAAGTGGGCAACCTTTTCTGACTCCCAGACATGATGTAGAAACCATTAATTTGGACTGCACCACTCATGTCATTATAGAGCGTTTAGATCCAGTTCCTGATTCTCTCCTCTGAGCCAATTTTGTAGAGCACGCCCATCATGTATGCGCACAGTGTTCTGTTAAAAGGCCACATACCAGTGCAAGCTGAGGACATAGGTGTCGACGCCGGGCCCACACAAAAGCAGTGGTATCCCTTAGCAATGCAAGACTTTTTGAAATTTCTGCTAGGTGTAGCTCAGGTTTGATCCAGGTGGATCACCTGTCCTAGAACAGATGTGATCTAATTGATGATGGATCTTGTAGTTGACATTCCACAGTGAGATGATTTGCCAATTCCTAATGTCTCACCTCTCCCTCATTGATTCTGATATTCTGCCAACTGGAAGCATAGCGTTGTACACTTCCAGCAAGTCTGGGCCCATCCAGTTCCACAGTGCCGAATACCTCAGCCAAATATAATGCTGGCTTAGCTATGATTATGTTACCCTTCCTCAAATCCCCCAAAATATAATGACCCTCCTCCTCCTCAGCTGACTATGCACACATTTGTATTGGGTAAAAAATTCCAGGATATTGGGAGAAAAATTCCAGGTTAGTGGAACAGCAAAGAGCTGATGACACACAGCGACCTCAGCTGCTGTCTGTGGGCAGTTTGCATCTTCTACGTGAGACCGCATGGGTTTTCGTCAAGTGCTACGGTTTTCTCCTACATCCCAAAGATATAGGTTAACAGGCTACTGTAAATTGCCCCTTGTGTGTGGGGAGTGAATGGAAAAGTGGGATAACATGGAACTAGTGTGAGCGTGTGATCGATGGTCAGCGTGTCCACTGTGGGCCAAAGGCACTGTTTCCATGCTATATCTTTCAATCAATGCTGTATCTTTCATTCAATTCAATCAATCATTGAAGGTATGACAATTTTATGTCCATTTACGTCCAAATTAACTGGAATCTGTCTATTGGCCGTAATCAAATGAAATATTAAGGCCTTTAAATACCATACTATACTACCTAGGGCTTGTATACAAAAACAGGGATGTAATGCTAAGGCTCTATAAGGTGCTGTTAAGGCTGCATGTGGAATATTGTGAGCAATTTTGGGCACCAAATTTGAGGAAGGATGTGATGGCTCTGGGTGCAGAGGAGGTTTACAAGAATGATCCCAGGAATAAGTAGGTTAACCTATGATGAGCGTTTGTCGGCACTGTGCCTGTACTCACTGGAGTTTAGAAGAATGCGGGGGTACCTCATTGAAACATACAGAATAGTGAAAGGCTTGGATAGAGTGGATGTGAAGATAATGTTTCCCCGAGTGGGAGAGTGGACTAGGGGTCATAGCTTCAGAATTAAAGGACGTTCTTTTAGGAAGGAGATGAGAAAATTATTTAGTCTGAGGGTGGTGAATCTGTGGGATTTGTTGCCACAGAAGGCTGTAGAGGCCAAGTCAGTGGATATTTTTAAGGCAGAGATAGGTTAATTTTTGATTAGTACAGGTGTCAGAGGTTATGGGGAGAAGGCAGGAGTATGGGGGTTAGGAAGGGGAGACAGATCAGTCATGATTGAATGGCAGAGTACACTTGATGTGCCAAATGGCCTAATGACTTGACCTTATGACCTCTCACTTAAATGCATTTTCTCCTGGGATCTTTAGCCTGTTGAGCTCCCCTGCTCCTTCCTCTTCCCATCTCCTTGAATCCTATGTATTTTAAATGTAGTATCTCATTATTGCTTCCTCACATTTTCTCCTCGATTTTTAAAAATTCATCACAGTGTCCTGTATCACAAGCTTAAGTCTTTCATTTATAACTTCAAGCTTAATTATTAAAAGTAATCCCCCACTGTTGGTGGACATTAGCAGCCATGAAAAATTCCGAGAAAAGAGATTAGACCTGTTTGACATTGCTGATAATCTGCAGGCTAGTGCTAATGAAGGACACGGTGACCCCGAGAGAAACAGGTTGACTCAAACAATGAGGGAAGTCAGATTCAAAAACCTGAAATTACCACCTTTTGCCACGCAGGGCTAAAACTAATTGCATTCTCTTGTGTCTTAATCAGGCCGAAGGTCCCAACCCAAAATGTTGTCTGACCATTTCCTCCACACGTACTGCCTGACTTGCTAAGTTTCTCCAGAACTTTATGTTTGCTGAAGATTCCAGCAACTCTAGTTCCTTGTTTCTCCTTGGATTCAAGATTTGTTTCACATATATATTTTTTTCTTTTACTTTGCCCACGTGTGTATTTTGTTTCTGTTTTTTTGGCTTTTGTGCACTGGCATAAGTGTGGTCAGTTCTGTCTTGAAAGCATTCCTGAACTACTATCTACATCATTGGTGACCCTCGGACTATCTTTAAGAAGGAAGTTCCCCCCCCAGTCGTAACAAGGGCATAGTCCCCCTTGTCCTCACCTTCCACCCTACCAGCCGTCACATACAACAGATAATCCTCGGACATTTTCGCCACCTCCAAAGGGATCCCACCACTCGCCACATCTTCGCATCTCCTCCCCTTTCGGCATTCCACAGAGACCGCTCCCTCCGTAACTCCCTGGTTGTAGATTGGTTACTAGTCAATTCATCCCTTCCCACCCAAACCACCCCCTCCCCTGGTACTTTCCCGTGCAACCGCAGGAAATGTTACACTTGTCGCTTTACCTCCCCCCTTGACTCCATCCAAGGACCTAAGCAGTCTTTCCAGGTGCGACAGAGATTCACCATCACCTCCTCCAACCTCATCTATTGCATCCGCTGCTCTAGGTGTCAGCTGCTCTACATCGGTGAGACCAAGCGTAGGCTTGGCGATCGCCCAACACCTCCGCTCAGTTCACAACAACCAACCTGATCCCCCGGTGGCTCAGCACTTCAATTCCCCCTCCCATTCAGAATCCAACCTTCCTATCCTGGGCCTCATCCATGGCCAGAGTGAGTCCCACCGTAAATTGGAGGAGCAGCACCTCATATTTTGCTTGGGTAGTTTACATCCCAGCGGTATGAACATTGACTTCTCCAATTTCAGGTAGTCCTTGCTTTCTACCTATTTCCCCTCCCCTTCCCAGCTCTCCCTCAGCCCACTGTCTCTGCTACTTCCTTTCTTCTTCTCGCCCCCCCCCCCCCCCCCCACATCAGTCTGAAGAAGGATCTCGACCCGAAACGTCACCTATTCCTTCACTCCACAGATCCTGCCTCATCCGCTGAGTTTCTCCAGTATTTTTGTCAACCTCGGACTATCTTTGATCAGATTTTACTGGCTTTACCTTGCACTTAACATTATTCCCATTCTCATGTATCTGTACACTGTGGGTAGCTCGATAGTAATCGTGTATTGTCTTTCTGCTGACTGGATAGTACACAACAATGTTTTTCACTGTACCATGGTACACGTGACAATAAACTAAATTGAACTGAACAGTTGTGACCAAGGTTAATTTTAACTCTTCATTGCTTCTTTATCCCACTCATCCCTTCACAAAGGAAGGGGTTCAGAGGATTTTAAATTGGCGAAAGATTACATTAGAACATTGACAAGACTGAAACTCTGGTGGAGGGATTTCAATGATCAGCAGCTAAGGGGTCAATAGCATATATCAAAAGTAAAGCTAGCAATAAGATAATTATATACAGACTGTGGACAGGATGGTCCAGTCTTTGATATGAAAGTCTTTTTTTCATTTAGAACTGATAATTTAAAGTCAAATGTTGTTCTAAAACAAACCCTAGATGAATGGATGCTGTCACCGGCAAAACAAATGCTAGGTGTGGTCCCATGATGGCGAAGAGAAAAAAAGGCCTTGCCTGGTTTAATTATTAAACAATGCAGACAAGAAAGAAATATGCTCTCCCTAAAGTTTTACATGAGGAGTGGCTGTGTGAGTAAGAGACTTGAGATAGGCTGGCAGTCTAAGAAATGTATCTCAGCGTGAGTCAGCACCTTTAGGATAGGTGGACCGGAGAGTAGTTCTTGGAAAAGGTCGAGCACATTGAAATTCTAAGTCAATGTGTGAATCACAATCTTCCTCTCGCTCAGGCTCCCCAAATACTAACCTGCAGCGTGCATTCGAAATGTGGTTTACTGATTTTCATGAAGATTTAAATTCCACGTTTAGTCATCAGAAGTCAGTTGTGAGGCTGACGGTTTTAAAAGAACTTGCCGAAGGATCTTCCACCGCATTCTAATTGTTCTGGATCTGAACTGAATAAATAGACAACTTTAAAAAATAATCCAGTAACTTGACGAGACAAAACAGATAGCAGTGTTATATATTGTAGTCCTAGTGTTCCTCCAGTATTGATTGGTGCACTTATGAAACAGCATTTGATGTATTAACCATGCTGAAGTGCACCAGAAATAGAAGTGGAGGCGCATGTGAATAATGCATTTGGATGGGAGACCCATCTCTGAGACACAGCAAGCGTGCACTCTACACAGAGCATATCTTTATGGGTCTGTAGAAAGCAGCTGCACTTATAAAAGGAAAATAAAATCGCACTATTGTGAACTATCCTGGGAGAGCCGGCAATGTAAAACATTGTTCACAGGCGCTGGAAAAAAAAATAATTGTGTCAGCCAGTTCCACGCAGAATTTATTTTCAAAGTGCAAGCCCTTCACATTGCAGTTAATTTCTTAGTACTTGGATTGCTCATTACTTTGCAAATGCCTTGGTGGCTAAGAAAACCTTTGAGAATTGCAGTTATTTTTCCAGCAAGTATATTTCTCCCTGGTAGACACAAAATGCTGGAGTAACTCAGCGGGACAGGCAGCATCTCTGAAGGGAAGGACCGTGATGTTTCGGGTTGAGACCCTTCTTCAGACTTCTCCCTGTATTATATATCCCTGAGATATATTTCTCCCTGTGTGTTTCTTTTGATCGAATTTTAGTTACCCTACTTCCGAAGTGCAGTCTAAGTGTCATTCCCTCTTGTGGAGTGACTAGCTCGCCCGCCTCTGCTAATGGTTGCTGGTATCCAGCTAGTATTGGCGGTGACTCGGTGTCAACACTCTCATCTCTCAAGCGGATTGAGAGTTCAGTCCCCATATCAAAGAGTACTAAATCCCAGCTGACACTCCAGTATTTTCAGTGGGAGCGCCATATTTTCAAAGCAGATGAGACATTAATCCACGGCCTCGTCTGGCTTCTCAGGTGGACGTGACAAAGATCTCATGACATTTTGTCCTGCTGCCCCAGCCAAACTTTATCCCTGAATCAATATTACAAAAATAATCTTATTTTTGTGTGTGTGCCTTTGCTGTGTTCAATCAACAGCTAAATTCTCCATCATCTTCAGCTGTAATGTTTCAAAAACAATTTTTAAAAAGTTCACCAATGTTCCATCTGAATTTGAGTCTTTATTTTTTAATTTCTCTCCTTCTCCTGAAGCATGGCTGTATTGATTTGAGCCACATAGAACTAAAGGTGCCTGATTTCAACCCCAGTCTGGACTGAGACTCGAGAGACTGCAGATGCTGGAGGCTTGAACAAAAAACAAGGCGCTTCAGGAACTCAGCGGGTCAGGCAGCATTGTGGTGGAAATCAATAGACAATGTTTCACGGTTGGGATCCTTCTTCAGACAGATTGGAGCAGAAGGGGGCAAAAGCTGGCAAATACTTTGTTTAGGATCTCTTTCACAATTTTCTGCCCCTGCTCCAACCAGTGTGAAGAAGGGTCCCGACCCAGAACATCATCTGTCCATTCCCCCCTGCCTGGTTCTTCCAGAGTTTATTTTTTGCCCCGTCTGGTCTGAGTTGGAACTGTTAATTGGGATGATCATGATGCCTGACTAAACAAACATTACCCCTCAATAAATCGATACTGCCTGGATTCCATGAAAAGTGGCGAATCTGGATGGGAGATCAAAAGGCTGGAGGGTATACGGAAAAAGCTGCCAGAGGAAGTAGTTCAGACAGGTACTATAACAACATTGAAAATACATTTAGACAGGCAAATGGACAGGTGGGTTTAATGGGATATGGACCAAATACAGGCAAGTGGGATTAGCGTAGGTAGTCTTAGTCAGCTTGGGTAAATAGGGCTGAAGGGCCTGTTTCTGTGCTGTATGTCTATGATTCTGGCACTGATAGCGAGAGTGCTTTGAAGGGGAGAAATTAGACTGCATATCTCAGTGAGAGCAGTTCAGGAGGAAAGAATGAGGGAAGATCGGGCACCTCATAACAATTTCTCTGTATCACCTGCAGTTTTATGAAGGCCAGTTCACAATGGCTGAGTGTTAACTTCAAAACTTCTATTTTAGAGGATTAACCAATTTTTGGATCTCTGAATCTTTGTTTGCTCATTCTCAGTGAATTACGTATGTAGAATTTCAAATGGCTCTTGATGAATGCTGCCCTGCTGATGAAGGGAGTTTTAACAGAATTACACACTATAAGAGCTTTAGCGAGAGAACGCACGGCAGCATATCGGTCTCTAGTGAGCAGCAGCACACAGACCTCAGCTATAGATACCCTCATGAGGAGATGAGATGCTGACTGTGTCAACAGTCTGCCGTAACATGCTTTATCGATCTTTTTGCTGGCACAAGCCTGTACTTAGGTCTATAGCGTGAGGCTGTTTCATAAATATTTTATGTAACTTAAAATAATGGAGCTCTTTAAATAGTGATGTGACTGTTTCAGGAACCAACAATTCCTGTCACGGTGACGACAAGGTTATGCAGCACAATAGCTTTGATGCAAATGGCCTGCAGGTGTCTGCTTTGCTCAGTCGATAACACCTTGATCTAAATGTTGGTAGATAGTTGAAATACCAATCTAAATCCTAGCGCACATAACCTGGACTGACAATCCAGGGGAACACTGATAGCATCTACATTGTAAGGGTGAAATGTTGAATTTATTTTGGATGTTTAGATGAATGGCGAAAATCAAAAAGTGCTAGTTAAGGAAAGATTGAATTTGTTTCAACATATTGGCTATTTATCTCTACTGTGGATAAAATGACTGTCAGGTTGTTCCACAAAATAAGAGTCACTGTAAGTGAAATGATGAGGAATTCACCTGCTCCTTTTCAAAATACTTCTATGATGTGAGAACATACACAGGGCTTCACTTTTAATATCTCCTCCAAAAGACAGCAGCTGCAACAGTACGATGTGCACTGAATTCTCAGCCTCAGAGTGAGACATTAACATCACCCTACGCAAACTAGGGACAATTTTACATTTACAACAAGCCAATTGACCTACAAACATGTACGTCTTTGGAGTGTGGGAGGAAACTGAAGATCTCGGAGAAAACCCACGCGGTCACGGGGGGAACGTACACACTCCGTACAGGCAAGCACCCGTAGTCAGGATCGAACCTGGGTCTCTGGTGCTGTAAGACAGTAGCTCTACCGCTACTCCACCGTACCGCCCTAAAAGTGCTACATTTGCACTGTGACTGACATCCCTGGACTGAGAAGAGTTGTGCAATTCTGATTGTGGCAGTAACGGAGGCAAAAATGGGGAAGAACTGGTTATGTATGAAGCTGCTTTCAATAGTCCCTGAAATCAGGTACAGAAATTGTATTGGAGAGTTAATCTGCACCAACCCAATTTCAAGCTGCTTGCTAATTAAAAGCTGAGAGACACTGGGAGAACTAGAAGCTGGCCATGTTTTAATTTATTCACATCAGGGATGTTGGTATCACTGCCACGTCCAACAATTATTGTCTCTTTCTAATATGCCTCGAGAAGCTGCAGAGAATTGTGGACGCAGCAAAGACCATCAAGGTTTGAAGGGTTTCAAGGTCAGGATCAGTTTATTGTCACATGTACCAATTAAGGTACAGTGAAATTTGAATTACCATACAGCCATACTAACAAAAAAAAGCAACAAGACACACAACTGCATAAAAGTTAACATACACATCCAACACAGCGGATTGCCCACATTCCTCACTGTGATGGAAGGCAATAAAGTCCAATCTTCTTCCTCTTTTATTCTCCCACGGTCGAGGCGATTGAAGCTCCTGCAGCTTGGAATTCCCGAAGTCGGTCTCTGATCAGAGACCGCCGCGAGCTCTGTGTTGTTAAAGTCCCGCAGTCGTCCGCGGTAGAGCTCAGAGGTCGAGCCCTGGCAAAGAGATCGCGGGCTCCACGATATTAAGTCCCGCAGTGGAGCTCTCGAAATCGGTCTCCAGCAAAGGCCACCAACTCCTTGATGTTAGGCTGCAGTGGGACAGAGATACCATGGCAAAAAAAAATCGCGGCTTCTCCTTCGAGGTATTAATCCCCACACCCCCCTCCCCCACCCCCCCACTCAAGCAAAGGCCACTAAAAACTTGATGTTAGGCCGCACAAAACAATACAAAAGAGATATGGACATACAGACTGTTGGCGAGGCAGCCATTGCTGGCGCCAACCGGTGGATATTCATACAAACCATGCCTCTTTCCATTGACTCCATCGGCAAGGCTAGCAGCATAATCAAGGTCGAGTCTCACCACGATTACTCTCACAATTCCTTCTCCCATCAGACAAGAGGTATAGATGTGTGAAAACGCATACCCCCAGGTTCAAAGACAACTTCTTCCCAGCTGTTATCAGGCAACTGAACCATCATACCAACATCTAAAAAAGCTGTTCTAAGCTAATATCTACCTCATTGAAGACCCTCGGACTATCTGTAATCAGACTTTACTTGGCTTTATCTTGCACTAAACGTTATTCTCTCTATCATGTATCTATCTGTACATTGTGAACGGCTCGATTGTAATCATGTATAGTCTTTCTGCTCATTGATTAGCACGCAACAAGAAGGTTTTTATTGTACCTCGGTATACGTAGGAATAAACTAAACTATGACTATAAGGTGATGTAAAACTATAAATTGATATAACCCCAGTGATTTTGCTCCCATAAATGTTGTTGAGATGGAAGATTCAGGATTTAAACTCAGCAATAGTGAAGTGTTCCTAAGTTAAGATGGTGTATGACATGAAAGGACATTGGGAATGAGTAGATCCTATGGGCCTGTTTCCTGTGACTTTCTGAGTAGTAGACATTGTAGAATTGGGAAGTGTTGTCAAACAAGTTTTGCTAAGGTGTTGAGGACATCTTGTAGGTTGTATACATTCTCCTTACTTGTAGTTGAGGGAATGAATAGAGGTTGGGATGCCAATAAAACATTGTTCTAAATTGGTTGTGATTATGTTTTTGTATTGTTGGGGCAGCACCCAACTGGGGAATGAGGCAGAATTGCATCCAGTAGCCCAGTGCCTTGAAGGGTATGGAAAGAATTTGGGGATCAAGAAGACATGGAATTTGCCACATAATACCCAGCATCAAAAGGATTTGAGTATAGGAGCAGGGAGGTTCTACTGCAGTTGTACAGGGTCTTGGTGAGACCACACCTGGAGTATTGCATACAGTTTTGGTCTCCAAATCTGAGGAAGGACATTATTGCCATAGAGGGAGTGCAGAGAAGGTTCACCAGACTGATTCCTGGGATGTCAGGACAGTCTTATGAAGAAAGAATGGATAGACTTGGTTTATACTCTCTAGAATTTAGGACATTGAGGGGGGATCTTATAGAAACTTACAAAATTCTTAAGGGGTTGGACAGGCTAGATGCAGGAAGATTGTTCCCGATGTTGGGGAAGTCCAGGACAAGGGGTCACAGCTTAAGGATAAGGGGGAAATCCTTTAAAACCGAGATGAGAAGAACTTTTTTCACACAGAGAGTGGTGAATCTCTGGAACTCTCTGCCACAGAGGGTAGTCGAGGCCAGTTCATCGGCTATATTTAAGAGGGAGTTAGATGTGGCCCTTGTGGCTAAGATGATCAGAGGGTATGGAGAGAAGGCAGGTACGGGATACTGAGTTGGATGATCAGCCATGATCATATTGAATGGCGGTGCAGGCTCGAAGGGCCGAATGGCCTACTCCTGCACCTAATTTCTATGTTTTCTATCACACTTTCCCTTATAGCCACAATAACTAAAAGATGGGTCCAGTAGTATTTCTGGCATATTGATGACCCTATCCCAACCCCAGGATGTCGGCACTGGTAAATTTGGTGATGGTAATATCATTGCATGTTGATGGCAGATGATTAAATCTCATCCATCACTTGGATGGCCCGACCTTACATATTGTCTAGGTCGTGACGTGTGCGGCCACAAACTGTTCATGATGTGAATAGTTGTAAATGAATCTGATCTCTGCCATCAACATCATACCTCCCTATTTCTAATATTGGAAGTAAAATCGCAGCACAAGATTGCCAGGCCATAGACACTGCCCTATGACGAGGCTTACAGCTGTTCGGAGTGGCGGAGCAGTGGTGGAACATATCACAACATCGCCAGGCCAGGCCGACCCCTACAACTCCGACCCTGTCCCACTGCCAGGACAATGGGCCATTATGGGCAAGTTAAGACTCTTAACATTTTTTTACAACTTTGAAGTAGAAGATTACAAGATGGAGCCCGAACGTGGCGACTTTCATTCACTGCCTCCATGTAATTTCCTATTCTTACACATTTGTACTTCGTTGATTGTGCCTGCCCGTAGTAAGATTTTAACTGAACTGTGTGCAAAAAAGCGATTTCACTATACCTGGGTACATGTGACAATAAAATACCATCGAAGCCACGAGAAACCATTAAACATTTAAAAATTATTGCAACAGCCAGTCTGACAGTAATTTTAAGTTAAGTTGGTGGGGATGCAACCTTAGCTGACAAAAAGAGCGATTTAGACGGTGCTGAGCTCTAAAATGGGAACAGGTGTCAAATCAATATCACCTCCTCGCTGATCAATACCACAATCCACCAATTCAGTGTGCTTGTGTTGGACTTTAGCTAATGCTTTCTTTCGCTACAATATCCACGTATACTTTAGGTGCCATGCAGAGCCACAAGAAACGCAACAAATAACGGTCTGAGATGCTTATTTCAGGCTCTGAATAGTGATCCCACTTCTCAGTGGCGTTAGCAGAACAAAGGGCATTAAGGTATCTCTCGAGTATACTGCCCTGTGACGCAGCCTGCTGTTGCTCTGATGTGGCACGGTGGTGCAGCAGTAGAGTTATGCCCCTGTCCCACTTAGGAAACCGGAACGGAAACCTCTGGAGACTTTGAGCCCCACCCAAGGTTTCCATGCGGTTCCCTACCTGCTTCCACTACCTGCAACCTCCGGCAACCACCTGCAACCTCTGGGAACCGCACGGAAACCTTGGGTGGGGCGCAAAGTCTCCAGAGGTTTCCGTTCAGGTTTCCTAAGTGGGACAGGGGCATTACTGCCTTACAGTGCCAGAGACCCGGGTTCCATCCTGACTATGGGTGTTGTCTGTACGGACTTTGTACGTTCTGCCTGTGACCGTGTGGGTTTCCTCTCACATTCCAAAGATGTGTAGGTTTGTAGGTTAATTGGCCCTAGTGTGTGGGATAGAACTAGTGTATAGATGATCGTTGGTCAGCATGGACTCAGTGGGCTGAAGGACTTGTTACCATACTGTATCACTAAACTAAACTACTATGCACTCCAATCCTGCAACAGCCAAGAAAGGGAATGAAAGTTAACGTTTTGGAGTTCCACCTGCTGCTCCAGGGATCAGTCTGAACAGTACTGCGGTGCAGAAATCACCATCTGTGTGGGTGCAATTACCATTCGTATGGTTAAAAAACAGAGGCTTTCCCAAGTCACATTGCTTACATTTAGTGACCATGCAAAAGTGTGCAGCTACGAACCACACAAAGCCAGGCAGGGGTAAGAGCTGCACGCCAGTCATCGGTTGCATTTTAGTATGTGCACAGGTCCAAGAGTGGCATTTGAACCACAACCTTCTCATTCAAAGGGTAACTACCTGAGCCATGCTAGTGGTACTGTGGAAAAACTTTCAGCAATGGTAAAATGGTTGTAAGCTGCCTGCTGGGAATAACCTGATCTTTGAATCTATGTCATTTAACAAAAAAAAGTAGACTGCTTGCCTCCAGTACTTATCATTGATTTTAAACTGTCCGGTGACCAGACGTCACTGCGGATAATACTTTCCCCCTTCTTGGTAGGATGTAATGCAGGACTCTCTCACTTGACTGAGTTGATTTGCTTTCTTCCTTAAATAAATAGAATTGTCCAGAAATCAATAGATTTGACTTTTAGTAATCCACATTCAGGTTACCCACAGCAGATCAATGCGGCTGGTAATGCTGGTGTTGGGGGGGGGGGGGGGGGGGGGGGGGGGGGGGGGGGGGGGGGGGGGGGGGGTGGGTGCTAATGGAAGGAGTTCTGCTCGAAAGCTGGTACTATTTCCCAAAAGAGAAAACCTGGTGCCTCAGTCCTCTGACATCACGAATGCTCACAGATTGATCCTGCGAGCCAGCAGAGAGAAGGCAAAAGAGATGAAAGGCAAAGTCAGCCTTTCTCTAGTTGTTCTCAGTGATATCCATGGACTAGCCCTCAGGCAAAGTGAGCTTCAGAGAGCTCATTCATAAATAGCCTTGCCTGGGTGCTGAGCCACCAGAGACAACTTCTGTTCTTAATCAACTTCAAAGGGGCATGCTAAAGATATGCTATTTAGTTGTGTGACGTTTATTACAAAATCCTTAACATTTTTGTTCATTCAAATGTTTAATTATAACTGCTGCTGAATGGGTCCTTCTATATTACATGTGTGTGCGTGCGTGTGCACGAGACTTCTGGTCATATATCAGTTCTGTACTGTAAAAGGGGATGACAAGTTAAAAGATCAAAATTATTCATTGTCTTTTTAACTTAAACCATTTTGTCATTGCTAAGAATCTTGGCAACAGATTAACCTTCGTGATGGGTTAATTTCCTATCCATCTTTCACAATCTAATCATCTATAAATTATATTGGATAGTTCCCATGCCTATTACAGAGCCAAATTCAAGGGAGCAGAGGTAGAGAAAGTGATCGTTCTCCGTCCAAACACAGGATCTGGAGATCACCCCTCTCTTCAGTGTCCAAAGGATTAGCGTCCTTGCAGTGGTTGCTAAGCCATGGTCAGTTGCTATTCTTGGTTCCAGTTCTTGGTGTGTAGGAAGGAACTGCAAATGCTGGTTTATGCTGACTGATGAAGGGTCTCGACCCGAAACGTCACCCATTCCTTCTATCCAGAGATGCTGCCTGACCCGCTGAGTTACTCCAGCATTTTGTGGATGCTTGGTTCCAGGGTGTTAGCCCGAAAAGGCACGTCCATGAAATGAGCAGAAAAGTAGGGCTGACATGCCAGTCACAGCGAGTGTGAAGGAAACAACTGATGAGAAAACCTATGAATGTACAATTGACAGATAATTAAAGAGAGCACAATGTCTTGTCGTTTTAGCTAATTCGGTCTTTTTCTGCAGGCTGCATAATTGCCATTTATATTCTGCATTTCTAGCATGACCAGGTTGGGTACAAACTCAATTATAGACAAGTCGAAAAGGCTTGTCTCCTGTACTTTGAATGAACTGATTGCACAGGATCTACTTAATTTGGCTAGGACTTGCAAACTAGAACATGTCTGAGGATGAGCAGGCGTTTAAGTGAATAGATTCAATGGTGCTGCCTTTGGAGCGAAAGATCACATCTTCCGGAGCTGGTGTATCTGAATGAGCCAGATGGTGTAGAAGAATAATGACATAATTAACTGTTCTCAGTTTAGAGGTGCTTACATTCAAATCCAATTTATTTGCCACAAATGTGGGTACTTCCAATAGAAATTGTTTTGCCAGACATCACGCCTTCTATCAATGCAATTTATCTTTTAACCATTTGCATCACATTTAATCTGATCACTCCTGATGCCTCTGTTGGCATCGATCTCCAGTCAACGCCCGGTCAGCTGATGCCAGCTATAATATTGGCCTCAGCTCCCTGATTGGGGATGGGAAAATAGCGGCAATATTGCACTCGCTGCTTCTGACCCCTATTCAATGGCTCAATTGTGATGCCCTTCTCTGTGAAGTGTGCCATTGCCCAGGCTCCTTCATAAAGATAGCTTACACGGACTCAGGGGTTGCTAATGTCAAAGAATTACCACTTCTTTACCACCCTGTCTACCTTCTCTGCTTCTTCTGCTTCTTGCGTATGGCGTGCACAGCCTAAAGTTGGAGGACAACTTGTTCTATTTGATCTTATTTGATTGTGCACGCCGGGTTGATTGCATTCGTCGAAACAGGTCAGACCACGTAAAGGTTGCAATCTACCACCGCACCCTGCCTACCTGTGACACTGTTTTCAGAGAATGACTGTATGTACTTTTACTACTAACACCCTCTGCTGTACAACGCTCCCCTGAGCCCTAGCATTTACTGTGAATGCCCTACCCTTGTTTAACTTCCCTAAAATGCAAAACCTCGCACTTAGTTAAATTGAACTCCAGTTGCCATTTACCTCGCTGATCAAGATCCCACTGTAGGTTTGATAACCTTCTTAATGATACACCTATTTTTGTGTCACCTGCAAATGTACACCTGTATATTGTACAGCTCATTGTACAGTACAATCTGAAGAAGAGTCTTGAACGAAACTTATTCCTTTTCTCCAGAGATGCTGCCTGACCGGTTGAGTTACTCCAGCATTTTGTGTCTATCTTCAATGTACTAACCATGCCTTGTACATTCTCATTCAAAGCGTTTATATAATGCTGACACAAAATGCTGGAGTAACTCAGCAGGCCAGGCAGCATCTCTGGAGAGAAGGAATGGGTGACGTTTAGGGTTGAGACCCTTCTTCAGGCTGAGAGTCAGGGGAGGGGGAGACATAGAGATATGGAAGCATAAGGTGTGACAATGAGAGATCAAAGGAGACGAAGGTCAAGGAAAACGTAGAATGGATCATTGTTAGCTGTGGGGAAGGTGACAACGAAGCATACAATCAATAAAATGTAATCAGGAAGACAGTGAAACTAGTGGGAGAACTAGGATGGGAGAGACAATAGACAATAAGTGCAGGAATAGGCCATTCGGCCCTTCGAGCCAGCACCGCCATTCACTGTGATGGAAAGAGAGGAAAAGCAAGGGTTACTTGAAGTTAGAGAAGGCAATATTCATACCGCTGGGTTGTAAGCTGCCCAAGCAAAATATGAGGTGCTGTTCCTCTAATTTGCACTGGGCCTCACTCTGACAATGGAGGAGGCCCAGGACAGAAAGGTCAGTGTGGGAATGGGAGGGGGAGTTGAAGGATTTAGCCACCGGGAGATCACATGGGCCTAGGCGGATTGAGCGGAGGTGTTTAACGAAACGATCGCCGAGCCTGAGCTTGGAGTCAATTCTGTATCCAGTTAGCTAACGTTCCTTACATCCCATGTGATCCAACCTTCCAGAGTAGTCTATCATACAGGACCTTGTCAAATGCCCTGGTAAAGTCCATGGAGACAACATTCAATCATTACCCTCATCAATCCTCATGGTTACCTCTTCAAAAAAACTCCATATTTGTGGGAGAAGACGAAGATGAGGTTTGAACTTCTTTGTTTTGAAGGAGTAGAAGTGAGTGCCTCCCAATTGATTGTAAAGGGTCTGATAACCATTAAATTGGCCACAGGCTATCAACATAAAGAATATATGAATTTTGGTGGCTACTGCTTCATTTAATGACCCGGACAGTGAACTGATGAAGAACAGGAGTAAAAAGTCATTGTTGAAGATTCCTAACATTATTTAAAGATGCCACGCTCGGATGCCAAACACAGGCAGGTGGGACTAGTGCAAATGAGTAATGTTAGTCGGTGTGAGCAAGTTGGGCCGAAAGGCATGTTTCCACTCTGTATGACTCCAGGACATGTTAAACCCTTGTACAAAAACAAAGTGTTTGAGGAACACAGCACGCCAGGCAGTATCTGTGGATGGAATGGACAGTCATCGTTTCTGAAGAAGGGTACCGACTCGAAACCTTATCCGTACATTTCCCTCCAAAGATTCCGCCTGACCCGCTGAGTCCCTCCAGCATTTTGTTTTTGGCCCACAATTCCACCATCTGCAGTGTCTTGTGTCTCCATATTACGCCTTTCAACACTTCATTCAGTAAAAATATCTAAAGGATTGGAGTTCATAACATGAGAGAACTTAGAAATTACAAGAAGAAGACTGATGAAGCTGCAGGGCTGAGGATTTGCACTTATTAAAAACAGACTGAGCTGACGTTCCATTCATCAGTCACACTCATGCTGCACGAGATCCAAAACTTTGGAATTTACAGTACTTCCTCTGACCTTCTCTACCTGTCCTCCCACTGTGAAGACATTCCTTAAAACGTTTCGAGCAAGCTTTGATACTGAGATCTTTGAAAGATAGTTTCTTTTTTTTTAGTTTAGAGATATAGCGCGAAAACAGGCCCTTCAGCCCACCGAGTCAGCAACTACCAGCAATACCCTCACAATAACACTATCCTACACACACTAGGGACAATTTACACATACACCAGGCCAATTAACCTATATACCTATACGTCTTTGGAGTGTGGGAGGAAAGCGACGATCTCGGAGAAAACCCACGCAGTCACGGGGAGAACGTACAAACTCCGTACAGACAGCAGCCGCAGTCGGGATCGAACCCGGGTCTCCGACGCTGCAAGCGCTGTAAAGCAGCAACTCTACCGCTGCTCCACCATGCCGTCCTTAAATTGATGGCAAAGACTGCTTGGTGGTAACTCTCCCATAATGTTTTACTATATTAAGGGATTGTTTGGACTTTCCTGTAATTCCATCGTTCCAACAGCTACAGTTCCTCCTGGTTTATTTAGAGAAATTGTAAACGAGAAAATGAAAGTGTTTGTATGGTCTTTAGTAAGTCAAAATAAATAAGTTTAAGCCATCCATTAAAATACTTCGGGAAGTTAAAAGTATATGTTAAGCATTTGTTCTCTATTATTACCAACATCAATTAAAGCTTGTGTTGCTCTTTTGAACCTATATAAAAAAAAGGTTTTTTTTGCACCACCAGCCATAGCCTTTGGGGACAGAGATTCAGATTTCCATTATCCTTTGTGTGAAAAACTGTTTCCTGATTTCACTTATGAAAAGCCAGGCTCCAATTTTAAGATTATGCCCCCTGTACCGAATGCTCCCAGCAGAGGAAATAGTTTCTCAGTGTTGAGCCGATTGGATCTCGTTATCATTTTAAACATCTCGATTAGATCCTTTCAACTTTCCCAACACAAGGGAATAAAAGCAAGGTTTATGAATACTATGCTTTAATTTAACCCTTTAAACCCCAGAATCATTCTGGTTAATCCACAGTGCATAGTACCTCCTTTGAGGACAATATATCCTTCTTGTGGTTCATAGACCATCACCGACACACTGATCTGTTCTGTATTTATGCTTACTATATTCTGTTGTGCTGCAGCAAGCAAGAATTTCATTGTCCTATCTGGAACACATGACAATAAACTCTCTTGATGACTTGAGTGTCTGACCAAGGCTTGGTGGAGCAGAAGAATAGGCTGTGGAGGCCAAATCAATGGATATTTTTAAGGCAGAGATAGATAGATTCTCGTTTAGTATGGGGGTGTCAGAGGTTAAGGGGAGAATGCAGGAGATTGGGGTTAGGATGGAGAGATAGATCAGCCTTGATTGAATAGCGGAGTAGACTTGATGGGCGAATGGCCTAATTCTGCCCCTGTCATTTATGAACATGAACTTTTATAATCCAACGCTGCAGGGAATAGACAAATTCCACGTGCCTTGGTGATTACATAGATTGTGCAATAACTTGACACCCGTACATGGACCAAGTTCCTTTTTTTCTACACACTACTTAGTCTTGAATCAGTTGGAAAATATGCTCTCCCTGATTTGCCCTGTTCTCTGAACTTTCCTAATGACTATTTTCATTTTTAAACGCATCCTGAAATTCCAGCTCTCTCTGGCCAGCATTTGATCACTGTCTGAGCTTTCAGCTCAGGGGTCAGTGTCTGTTCTCCCTTTGTTTTGGACTGGTTTACCCCGCGTGCTAAAAGCCGACTTAAAAATGACCTGTTAATTCAATTCAGTATTTATTTGATTTGGAATGTTATCATCAACAAACGTTTCCTTGTATCTGCTTCATGGTGCTTCACGCCACCTCTATGCACCCATACCAGGCATAAATGGTTTATCAAAGTAAATAAATCAATTGTTTTTGACAAATGCAGACTCAGACATTGCTCGTTCAGAGTGAGCGGTAATGACAGAAATGAAATCCATTAAGTGGAAGCTCTTTGTGTCTCCCTAGGTACACCAGACCCCTCATTGGACATCAATGGCAAAGGGACACCACAGCAGGAGGAAGGCGTTGTCTCTGGTAATTGCACCTTGTTACATCTTAGTGGTGGAGCACATCCCCTATACCTGCTCCCACTGTTGTGTGGAGGCACAGGGTCCTCGCTGGGGAATGGCCAGCACCCAGCCACTGCTGACAGTAACAGAGAGAATTTCATTATGTTTAGGAAATTTAAAAATAGAGCATGAAACCAAGGGGCAGGACTCTTCCCCATGAATAAACTTTCCCTCACTGGCATTGGACTGTCATCATCAAAACCACGAATATAAGTAATTCCCTACGTACGTACCATGGGGCCTCAATATAAAGTTTTAATGCCATGTTCTGATTAATTTCCAAGTTTAATTGAGCTTGATCTGCTAATTTAAAATTTTCCATCAATGTGGACTCGGAAACCCCTTTCCCAAGTCCTATGATATTTAATAAATGGATGGATCATAAGTGGAGTTTTTAGCACCAAGTCTGTTGCACACACATGGCCCTGAGGACATAGTTTAAACGCCTCTGGTTTATTTCTTCAGTCTCCAGAAATGCACCTAATTGTGCTCCAGCCCATTTGTGTTTTTCACTGCAATGACCCGTTCGACAGATCTATTTCCCTTGGATTAAAAGTCACTCCCAACTTCCCTCCTCATTTCCAACTACCTCCCTTGCATCATATCAACTCTTAGAGCAGGGTGGGTCACAACATCAGTTCTGCTCATATCAGTCAATAGGAAGTGCTGGTAAAACGAGCTGATGCTATCTGCGGTGAGGCAGGGAGTAGGCTCTGACATTGTCTGTGTCTGTATGATCTACTGTTGGATGTTCAATGCCAGGAGTTTAATAACCGTGAAAGAGTTAATATAGACAACACTTATAAGACACAAATACATGTCACACATCTGTGGTTTCAGTGTGGATAGAGACGGGGGATTCTTGTGCACTGTCGTCCCTGGGGCAGTGCATGTTTCACAGGTTGTTGCTTCTCTGTAGCTGCAGCTGGTGCCTCCCTTGGTCTCCATTTCTATCATCAAAACTGGATGTGGCAGATTTCCATTGGGCAGGTCCAGTGGTTGTATGTGTGACTGGATTTGAAGTGATCTCAGCCTTTTTTTTCTCCAAGGATTGCACTACAAGTAAACCTGCTCATGTTATCGCATGGCATCTATATCCATACGTCTTTCAACAGGGGTTACTTGATAGTAATCATGGACTTGGATGGCACAGTGGCACAGTGGTGGAGTTGCTGCCTTGCAGTGCCAGAGACCCAGGTTCGATCCTGACCAGGGGTGCTGTCTGTACGGAGTTTGTACGTTCTCCCCGTGACCCCGTGGGTTTTCCCCGGGTGCCCCGGTTTCCTCCCACACTCCAAAAACCTGCAGTTAATTTAGCTTAGGTAAAAAAACAATGTAAATTGTCCCCAGTGTGTAGGATAGTGCTAGTGCACTGGGATCGATGGTCGACACAGACTCGGTGGGCCGAAGGGCCCGTGTTTCCGCACTGTATCTCTACAGTAAACTAAACTAAACTAATAGCATGGGGAAAGGTGTAACCTGCCTCGCCATCCCTTCCCTCCGCTCCCAACCCAATTGCAATCGGCCCCCTGTGACAGTGACTGAGATAAAGTATTCATAAGCTGCAAGAATCTAATCAGGCCTCTGCCTGGTCTGAATGATACAATTCGACTGTGCTTATCCACTGGTGCTGCAGGATAAAATCCACCCAGAACGCTGCCAATTACTCTTTCATTGACTGAAAAGACAGCGAGGATATTCTGATGATGTAGCACCTATAATCTTTAGCCTCTTCCTCTCAGCTTTTTATATCTGAGTGAAGTAATATTGCATTTCCACTGAAACTTTCCAGTTCCGACATTGTTTATAGACTAATTCAAAACACTGTAATTTGCCAAACATGCTTCGTTTGCCAGTACGAATCATATGGTATGGCATAAGGCACAATGGTTCACATATAGTTACTGGCTACAAAACTGGGACAGGTTACACAGCACAAAAACCTGGTATTAGTTGTGACAGAAATTGATAGCATTGCAACCCATGTTTATCAGGACATAGAAGATTAACTACACTGCCAAAATCCTTTCCTTTAATCCTATGCAGATCATATTTCATGCTGTCGTGTTTACAGTTCACCGGAGCGTTGGGTTGGCTTGACATGTTCCACACAGAGCTCTTACATAATCATAGTGTTGGGCATATTGTTCTGATGTTGGGTGATGGCACAAAACAAGGTGTGAGTAGCTTCCTACACCTCTGCACTCTATGTTTGGCTGTGATACAATGGCAAGTGTTGCATTCCCCCTTGGTACAACTGCTTTCCACCGCCACCTCCTATCCCCAAAATATTTCTCCTTTTGCTTTGCTGATATTTAAGATGGTGGAAAAGAGCCTCACCCAAAACTCTATTCTTATGTGAGCCTAAAATGTGTTCCTGCCTTCTCCCCATATCCCCATGACTCCCATTATCTTTAAGAGCCCTATCTAGCTCTCTCTTGAAAGCATCCAGAGAACCTGCCTCGCCGCCCTCTGAGGCAGAGAATTCCACACTCATCACTCTCTGTGAGAAAAAGTGTTTCCCCATCTTCGTTCTAAATGGCTTACCCCCCATTCTTAAACTGTGGCCCCTGGTTCTGGACTCCCCCAACATCGGGAACATGTTTCCTGCCTCTAGCGTGTCCAAACCATTAACAATCTTTTATGTTTCAATGAGATTCCCTCTCATCCTTCTAAACTTCAGAGTGTACAAGCCCAGCCGCTCCATTCTCTCAGCATATGACAGTCCCGTCATCCCGGGAATTAACCTTGTAAACCTATGCTGCACTCCCTCAAAATCAAGAATGTCCTTCCTCAAATTAGGGGACCAAAACTGCACACAATACTCCAGGTGCGGTCTCACTAGGGCTCTGTACAACTGCAGAAGGACCTCTTTGCTCTATACTCTATACCTATACTCGACTCGTGTTATAAAGGCCAACATGCCATTCGCTTTCTTCACTGCCTGCTGTACCTGCATGCTTACTTTCATAGACTGATGAACAAGGACCTCCAGATTCTGTTGTACATCCCCTTTTTCCCAACTTGACATCATTTAGATAGTAAAGCAATGCAAGCACCTGGTGGAGCAACCCATCTGTCCCAATAAGAAAATGTAAGAAAAATAATAATAACTTTCTATTGTGTTGCTCCTGTCCTGATCCTGACATGCCCCAAAGTGTATTATTTTAGTTTAATTCAGCAATACAGCGTGGAAACAGGCTCTTCGGCCCACCGAGCCCGCTCCGACCAGCGACCCCTGTACACTAGCACTATCCTACACACTAGGGACAATTTACAGTCTTTATTAAAGCCAATTAACCTACAAACCTGTACGTCTTTGGAATGTGGGAGGAAACCAGAGCACCTTGGGAAAACCCACACGGTCACGGGGAGAACATAGAAACTCCGCACAGACAACACCCGTAGTCAGGATCGAACCCGGGACTCTGACACTGTAAGGCAACAACTCCACCGCTGCTCTACTGTGCCTCTCCTGTGTATTAATGCTGAAATGTAGCCAATTTCTTAATTTAAAAAATATGGGGATTTAATTTTGACCATTTGGTTCCTACAAACATCATTGTGATAATCTTAATGATGTATGTTGCAGGATAAATAATGGGTTCTTCTTGAAGCAGGGTAATTGGTTTTGCTATATTTAAGAGGGAGTTAGATGTGGCCCTTGTGGCTAAAGTGATCAGGGGGTATGGAGAGAAGGCAGGTACGGGATACTGAATTGGATGATCAGCCATGATCATATTGAATGGCGGTGCAGGCTCGAAGGGCCGTATGGCCTACTCGTGCACCTATTTTCTATGTTTCTATTTAACATGTATTTGATAGAGTAAGGTCAGCCTCGGTTTAATGCTTCATACATTTGACGATGTCAAACTTCATTTCTACTGCACGGTATGTCAGGCCGGGTTTAGTGGTCAAGTCCCTGCTATGACTACCGAACCTATAATCTTGCAGGCAATATTTTTACTATTGAGCCAGGATGGATAGATTTGACAGTCAACTTGTTCATAATAAATAAACCTGACCCCATTCTCACTTAGTTTCTACAGAGATTCCTAAAACCAAATGATTAGATATGGACCAGGAGTTGAAACCTCAACTAATTCCTACTGCACCTTCTCCCCACCTGAGTTCAGCTCTAGTAACCCTCGTCCCTGTCCTGATATGATTATTCAATGTCACTGAGCAGCGATCACCCTTCACACCTCTATCTAATAAGACCCATGATGTCCATCTGCTTGGTTTAGCATGGTGCAGAGTTACACTGTTGACTTATTAATAACCATGAGTGGCATCCTTCTCTTTCTCATGTATTATGTTCATTTTCACTATAATTTCTGTGACAGGGGTTTGTGCACCTTTAGATGTTGAGGCTGTACTTTTTATTAGTTCTATGCTTGATCCACGACATAGCTACTTCGACAGTCAGCAGGCAGTTTGACTGGGAACTGTGGAAATGCACCACGGCAGTATTTACAGACTAGTTCAAGTATTCCTTTAATCACTTCTCCATGTAATCACAAATGCCTTTATTTTCTCACCCTATTTCTGCCTATGCTTTCACTATTGTGGCCTTTCTCACTAGATCATGGCTGTTATGCCACTGACCAGCACATCCCAAAATCAAATGATACTGGAAATATTAAAGTGTGCATTTCGAAAGCCAAGTGGGGAATTCTTAAAGTCAATTACACAAAAGCATAAATGCTGCATGATTTAACGCCAGCACAGCGTTTAACTGGCAAAAATGAAAACTTTTTATCAAGAAGGCCTTTGGGATTTTTTGTGTGCGTTTCATTGGCAAAAACTGAAAAGTTCACACCTTAAGTATTACCTTAATGCTTCCAGGAACAAACAGAGCCGGTGGAAGCACTATAAAGCAAAGGAAGAAAGAATTATTTAATCAGTTTGTTAGAATAATGAACAACGGAAAAATGAATAGCACAATTAATACAACGGATAAATGAGGGCCTGAATGTCAACTGGAGGACAGCTTTCTCCTCAACCCCCTCCTCTGTTCTAAATAGATGTCAAAATGACTTTTCATTTAAATCGATAAATGTGCATCCATTCCAGTATAATTATTATACATGTGTAGCAGAAGGTACCAAATGTGATCTTAAGGAGAATTGGGATTACTGGGTAGTGATAACCAGACCTGGTAAAGGTTTTGTGTGATATTTGTTTGAATATGTGTCATGTGGGGCAGAGCTTGTTGACAGAATTTACTTGAGCATCCCCTGAACCGGCCCAGACTAATGGATGCACCCCACACTTCATCCAGTCTGTATCCAACACCTACGGGCAGACGTTTTCTGGCTGAGATCGTTGGGGAGGGATTAGATGAGGAAATGTGCCGGATTTTACTCTCACATAATCTAGGCTAAATGGTGCATTATCTGAGACTAATTACAAAACTGTATCATTCTGCTTCAAATGGCAAAGAATTTTACCACCACATTTCCCACCCATACCAATTCAGTTATAGAGAGATCCTTTTCTCAGTCCTTGCACTGTTACCATGGAGTTCCTCAACTTTTTGGCCCATCTTCTTTTCTCCATCTACACCTCTTTTGCAGATAGACAAAAGTGCTAGAGAAACTCAGCGGGTGAGGCAGCATCTATGAAGCGAAGGAAATAGGCAACGTTTCTTGCCGAAACGTTGCCTATTTCCTTCGCTCCATAGATGTTGCCTCACCCGCTGAGTTTCTCCAGCACGTTTGTCCACCTTTGATTTTCCAGCATCTACAGTTCCTTCTTAAACATCTTTTGCAGATGTTGGCTCATTTTTGCGCATGTATAATGGTGCTTGCTTGCCACCTCTCCTTCGTCTCTCGTGACTCCTCCGATACCTCTATGTTGCCAGCCTATTTGTTTAACATCTGGTGATGTCCTGCAGTTAAACATTAGAAGACTGAAGCCTAGTGTTTGGGCAATGGGAAAACCTGTCAGCTAATTATCCAGGCACAAAAAACTGCAGATGCTGAAATCTTGAGGAAAAACACAAAATGCTGGAGTAACCCAGCGGGTCAGGCAGCATCTGTGGAGAGAATGAACTGATGATGTTTGAAGGGTCCTGACCTAGAACGTCGCCTATCCATCACCTCCATAGATGCTGCCTGACCCGCTGAGTGCCTTCAACAATTTTTCTAATTATCCAGTAGCCTTGACTGTAAAGTGCTTCTAGTGAAACCAAATCAGAAGATAGTTATTGTGTAGGATGGAACTGCAGATGTTAGCTTATACTGAAGATGGACACAAAATACTGGAGTAAGTCAGCGGGTCAGGCAGCATCTCTGGAGAAAAGGAATAGGTGATGTTTCGGGTTGGAACCCTTCTTCAGACTGAAGTCTGACAGTCTGACTGAAGAATGGACAGATGATATTTAGGGCTGGGACCCTTCTTCAGGCCTCAAAATGTCACCTATTATTTTTCTCCAGAGATGCTGTCTAACCCGCTGAGTGCCTCCAGCATTTTGTATCTATCTTCAGAAGAGAATCAAGTCTGACTCAAAAGAATGATCACTTGATGCATTAAGGAGTAGAAAGTGCTTGTGGTTAACTGGAGAAAAGTATAATACCACAAATCATAGTTTGAGCCTGGTCTTTATCAGTATATAAACTGTACTGGTCAGATGACTCAACAGGTAAAGCTTTACAAAAAAAGTCTGTGCAGATCACGTTGTTCTCTTTTGTCTACCTTTCCAGGAAGAGATAAGTTAGACTGACATGTTCCAGAGAGAGCAGTTCTAGATTTAGATTGCATGTCAGGCTGCCCTTGTGTGTAAAAATAGGAAAACAATATCAGTTCCAAGTACACAGAGTTCAGTGACAGAGCAGATGCTGGAATCTTGAGCAAAAAAAAACAAAGTGTTGGAGAAACTGAGCAGGTTGGGCAGCATCTGTGGAAGGAATGGACAGATGATGTTTAGGGCTGGGACCCTTCTTCAGACTGATGCAGTGGAGGGGAGATAGATGATAGAATAGGTGAGGGGAAGGGGTGTGGCAAGAGCTGGCGAGTGATGGTGAAGGGGCTAATCGGCAGGTGGGTCAGGAGGGGGAGCGGTGGGTGGAGAGAGTATGTGATATGTGGAGATGACAAGAGCGTATAGATGGTGGACTCTAATATGTAAGGAGGTAACATGAGAAAAAACATTTGACCCATAGAGTTGTGAATTTGTGGAATTGTCGGCCACAGAAGACAGTAGAGGCCACTTCACTGGGTGAATTTAAAATAGAGTTAGATAGAGCTCTAGGGTGTAACGGAACCAAGGGATATGGGGAGAAGGCAGGCATGGGTTACTGATTGTTGATGATCGGTCATGATTACAATGAATGGCGGTGCAGGCTCGAAGGGCCAAATGGCCTCCTCCTGCACCTATTTTCTATGTTTTCTATGTTTCTATGAAGGCAGTGAGTGAAATGTAGAACCAGAGGGAGGGATGAGGGGTGGGGGGAGGGGGGGGGGGGTAGAAAGGTAGGGGGGGTGGGGGTTAAGATAAATGGGGGACAGAGTATGGAGAGGTGGGTGGATGGTGGATGTAGGAGGGGTATGGAACTGGGTGACGGGGAAGGGGGAAATGGAAAGAAAGGTGTACACTGGGGGTGGGAGAGGAGATAGTTGAGCAGCTGAGAAGGAATGGGATGGGCTAACTGGATTTGAAGAATTCAATATACATTTTAACTCCTGATTGTAGGGAGGGGGAGAAAGCTGGAAGAAGGGATGGGCAGGATGAAGAAAAAGGAGTGGGGAAATAGGGAGAGGGCTACGTAAACTTGGAGAATTCAATGTTCCCACCTGGACCTGCACTTATTTCTCCCCTCCTCTTCCACTGCCACACACAGGGGAGCAGTGAGAGAGGATCTCACAGAACTCCTGTGGAAGTGAGAAGGAGGATTTAAGATCATAAGTGATAGGAGCAGAATTAGACCATTCGGCCCATCAAGTCTACTCTGCCATTCAATCATGGCTGATCTATTTCTCCCTTCTAATCCCATTCTCCTGCCTTCTCTCCATAACCTCTGACACCCATACTAATCAAGAATCTATCTATCTCTGTCTTAAATATATCCACTGACGTCCTCCACAGCCTTCTGTGACAGAATTCCACAGATTCACCACCCTCTGACTGAAGAAATTCCTCCTCATCTCCTTCCTGAAAGAACTTCTTTTAATTCTGAGGCTATAATAATATAATAATAATCTTATTTATATAGCACATTTTTAGTCAACTTGCATTGACCCCAAAGTGCTTCACATAATTACATTACATTTACACACAGGCAAAGGTGGGTGAAGTGTCTTGCCCCAAGGACACAACGACAGTATGCACTCCAAGCGGGATTCGAACCGGCTACCTTCCGGTCGCCAGCCGAACACTTAGCCCATTGTGCCATCTGTCGTCCTATGACCTTTAGTCCTAGACTCTCCCACTAATAGAAACATCCTCCCTACATCCACTCTATCCAAGCCTTTGGGTGCATTTCAATGTGGTCCCCCCTCATTTCTATAATGTGGGCACACTTTGGGGAGATTTTGGAGTGGAGCAATAACATGGTGGCACAAGATGCTAGAATCTTGAGTCCAATAACACAGCTTGTTGTGGATATTTTTCCTGGGTTCTGAGTTATTTCCAGCTATTTATTTCTAAGGCTCTCGTTCCGTTCTCTAGATGCCATGATGTATTCTTTTCATGCAACATTGTTAAATCGGTATTTTTAAAGTAAATAATATTTTTTTTTATTTTGGAAGAGCTTATTGTGTTTGTACTGGCTGCTTTAATTCTACCCATTTCAGTGCAGTGTTATAACACAATTAGTTTCTATTGGTGAAATCTGATTGTTAACTGTACTTTTGCATTGTTTTCTGCTGTGACTAAACCACAGCTGTAGAACATTACCACCCAAGTAGAAAATCACCAATTAAACCAATAATTAAGGGGCGGAATAGAGTAAAATAAGCCCAGTAGCTATTTGACGTCACTGTATTTGTGCACAGAACATGTGTCCTTAACCCTTAAACATCTCAGAGCTCTGGGGAATGTGAAGAACACGCAGAGGACCTGCCCTTTGCATATGAGGTTACTAATCTTGAAGTCTTGCAATCATGTTTATCCATTGGTGGAGCTTGTATAATTGTGGCCGGTGACCTGTCTCCCTCCCACCACTTCATTCACCAAGGTAGCGGACAGTTGAAAGATCAGGGTACTGTGTTCTGCCATCTTACCCGCTGAGTTGAGTGATTGCAAAAGGCACGGAATATCTTCCATCACTGGTGGTACGATACTGTACAGTTTGATATGATAGAACTTTATTTATCCCAGGAGAGAAATTGATCCGCCAACAGTCATAAAACACAACAAGACACATGAAACATGAAATTAAAGTGACGAGTGGAATCCAGAGTTGGCGATGTGCAACGATTGGTGGGGGGGGGGGAGGGAGTCAGAAGGGTTGGGAGTTGTACAGCTTGATGCCACAGGGAAAAAGGATCTCCTGTGGCGTTCTGTGCTGCATTTTGGTGGAACCAGTCTGTTGCTGAAGGTGCTCCTCAGGTTGACCAGTGTGTCATGGGGGCAAGGGGGGTGAGCTGTATTGCCCAAGATGCTCCATAGTTTGAGGACCATCTTGAGCTGGTGGCGATGGCTAAGGAGGTTGGGGCTGGCTTAATGTTGACATAATGTTAGTGAGGAAGAATCGGGAATGATTCCCGGGGTATTATGGTCTCACCTTCACAGTGACGCTCTGATTCTTCATCCAAGCACAGATTCTTGAACATAATTGCTTGCAATGCCTTCGGATGTTCTACCATGGTAAAAGCATAATATCATCTCCGTTCATTTCCAGTCCCCAATGGATTCAAGCAGGGCCATGCATTGGTCCCAACCTTTCTCTGCTTTGTTCGCCAATTTTGTTTTGTAATTTGTGATTGTGACACATGGATTGACACCAGATAGTGTGCTGATGACTTTTCCTTGAACTCCATCACTGAGTCGGACAACTTTGGCCTCATCATCTTCCAGGCAGTGAGGCTGAAGTGGTGGAGCAGGCTACAGCAGGAAAGCATCAGCAGTCAAGGGCCAAACTTCCGAAGCCGTGAGCAAGTCCACCTGTCTTGTCTATGTACCATTCTGTACAGCTCATTTCAATGGAGAAATCAATACTTGAATCGGCAAAGCACATATGGCCTTTGGCAAACTATGTGCAAATGTGTGGGACCTCAAGGTTTGTAGAACAGTCTACAAACAAAGCTGAAGTTCTGCAAAGCCTTGTGTTGTCAATCTTGGTATGCATATATGTCTTGGGCAGCTTACAGCCCAGTGGTATGAAGATTGATTTATTTAACTTCAAGTAATCCCGGCATTCCCTCTCTCTCCATCCCTCACCCCCCCCCCCAGTCGCACCAGCTTCTCATTTTCACCCAACAAACAGCTCACAATGGCCTGTTTCCTTGATCATTGTTACTTTTTTGCACATCTTTCATTCATTGTTCTTTATCTCTTTACATCATCGTCTATATCTCTTTTCCCTAACTAGTCTGAAGAAGGGTGTCGACCCGAAATATCACCCATTCCTTCTCTCCAGAGATGCCGCCTGTCCCACTGAGTTACTCCAGCTTTTTGTGTCCACCTTGCTGTAAAGTTGAGCCATTTTTACCTAGGCAGCCTGAAGAAACTGATTAAGGTAAAAAGGCAAGATAATGTCTCAGAAACAGAAACTTCAATTTTCCTCTCATTTCAATTCCCGTGTTAACAAAGTACAGGCTATTCATCCATCTTCTCAGATATTAGATCTTCAAATGGGTATTCCGACAATCCACATTCTGCAGAATAGATCGCAGATGAGGCAGGTATCTCATCTGGATGTAGAAACAAGGCACTGCAGATGCTGGGTTACACCAAAGATAGACACGAAGTACTGGAGTAACTCAGTGGGTCTGACAGCATCGCTGGAGAAAAAGGTTGGGTGAACTTTTGGTCAGGACATTAGGATGTTGGACCAACAGCTTTCAAAGAAAATCTTATAACGAGCACTCAAAGAGGGAAAACATTCTCAGAGTGCTGAAAAGAAAAGTTATCTCTGAAATACTTCAACATTGAAGTGGAGTTCCACGAGGATCTTGTTCCATCTGATGTCGTCTCATCCAGACCAAAGCTGCATGAATGGAGAATTGCTGAGGCAATGCAGAAGGGAAAGCCGCATACCCATTAGTCATGCAAACCAAATGGTATCTTCTGCTTAATGTTCAGAGATTTAAAAGGGCACATTAAACTGATTCAGGTCAATATTGAACCTAAAGCAGTGGGATCAACATGCCCAAACTAGAAAAGCAAACCGAAGCCATCAAAGCAATTGGGTATGTGTGAAAGAATAAGTGAGAGGGAAATAAGTGGGAGAACAGGACTGGGGACTGATGGGAATATTCTGGGAGCCATCATAGCATCACTGAGCCAAATGGCCCTCCTCTGTGGCACAACAAAATATGACATTTGAAATGAAATGAATCCAAGTTGTTGTTTGAGCCTTGATGTTGAATCCAAATAGGCCATTTTATGGTAGATAATAATAATAATAATAAATGTTATTTATGGGCGCCTTTCAAGAGTCTCAAGGACACCTTACAAAACATTAGCAAGTAGAGGAAAAACATGTAAGGGGAATGAAATAAATAGTAGAGACATGACTAGTACACAAAGTAAACACAGAATTCAATACAAAACACAGTATGAGGCAATTAATGCACAGATGAAAAGGGACGGCACGTGGGGCTAAGGATAGGCAGAGGTGAAGAGATGGGTCTTGAGGCGGGACTGGAAGATGGTGAGGAACACGGAATTGCGGATTAGTTGGGGGAGGGAGTTCCAGAGCCTGGGAGCTGCCCTGGAGAAAGCTCTGTCCCCAAAACTGCGGAGGTTGGACTTGTGGATGGAGAGGAGACCAGCTGATGTGGATCTGAGGGACCATGAGGGTTGGTAGGGGGAGAGGAGGTCAGTGAGATATGGGGGGGGGGGCAGATGGTGGAGGGCTTTGTAGGTGAGGATCAGGATTTTGTAGGTGATCCGGTGGGAGATGGGAAGCCAGTGAAGTTGTTTGAGGACTGGAGTGATGTGATGCCAGGATTTGGTGTGGGTGATGAGTCGGGCGGCTGCGTTCTGGACCAGTTGGAGTCGGTTGATGTAGGTGGAGCTGATGCCAAGGAGAAGTGATCCTCAACTCCACCAGTGGCCAGTAGGGGTGGTTGGACAGCAAACCGGGAGGGAACGCAAGCAGTTGCAATGCTCCATCTAATCCTTTTATAGACCGGGAATCAAGTCTGCGACCACCAGGATTAGAAAGCGCAGTACCACACTGTGCAATGTATCTAGCCTCCGTGACATTGTGACCTATAAATCCTATTTCACGGCTGGTCATTATTTCAGGTTGAAGGATCTGCAGCAGATGCAGAAGCTGTCTCAACGCTAGCGACTCGTCCAATGGCCCACAGTTTACTGCTGATCTGTCTATTTTGAATGGTCTCTGTAAATGTACCTTCTTTCTTCTTTCCCTTTTTTTGCGATCAGTGTTTAGGCAGTAATTGGTCTGACAGAAAAGATTATCTTTCAGATTTTCTATTCTGTCACATTTTTTTTTACAGACTCTAGCTGCAATCTTAAACCCATAAAAAATGAAAAATGGGAAAAAAATCTCTTTGCAGACGTTAAGTGATTAACAGTTTCCCGCTGTATCTAGTCCTATGATCTGACCTTATAATCCGATAGCCTCCCACTAAGGGTACTAAAGGAGATTCAGCAAGTCTGCTGCAGCGTGTGAATAACAGAATTTAATGAGCCATTACTTCACAATTATAATTTAACGCAGCTTACTTCCACTGCCCCCTCTGTCTCATCCTCCCCTTGATCATTACTGCTGACTTCAATTCTCTTCATTTCACTTAATTGGTGCCAGTTAAGGGGGTTTGCGACAAGTCTGTGTATTTTTTTTTACCCCAGCATGCTGCAGTCAAGGTGCTGATAATTGCACAATTGTTATGTGCAAGGCAAGACCAGTCTTAAGCAGCCCAGCACTCTCTGACTCTGCTAATTGGATTTCAGATTATTAGAATGCTGCAGTGTCACCAACCAAATGAGAAGGTTAGATAATCTCAACGTACCTTTTTATTATTAAGGACAAAAGAAGGCAATAATTGAAATGGCATTGTAGTTTATAATTAATGGCTTGTGTTTCCCAGCAGCAATAAAGGTCAATTTTCCACAAGATGGTTTTAAGTGCTTGGCAGTACAATTTCACTGGGAGACCTGCAGGAAATGGACTTGTTTTAATTGCAGGCTGCAGTCGTATTTTTTTGGGGGGGGGTGCGAGTTGTTGGAAGTGGATGAGGGATTAGATTAGTATTGTCTTCTCACAACCCGAGTGATCCAGAAGCTGTATTTTTTTTTCCGACGCCCTTCTACAGAGGTGTACCTTGAAAGATAACAACTGCCCCAGTCCAGATAATTGATTATAATTTTCATTAAATTATCTTCAAAATTGAAGCCATTACTACAATTGAATGCAGCACGTTATTAGGTAATGTGTTGGAGATGATCAGAATGATTAAAAGGAGTTGATGGGTCAGATAGAAAAGATGGATTTCCTTTAATGGGGGAGTTTGGAACGAGAAGGCATAACCTTAAAATTAGAGCGAGGTCATTGATGACTTAGTAATGTAAAGGGTGGTGGAAAGCTGGACTATTTGACGCTAAATAAACTGATGAGGCAGTGGACAATTGAAAATTTCAATTGAGTGTTAGAGCCACACGGGAAGGACTGACTTTCTGAATGTGCTGAATTCAGTACTGCTGTGCTTCAATATTCAGGATCACCCTGGCACACTGACGGAGCTGTTCTGCAAAGCAGTCGCTAAGTTTACCCTTGGTTTCTGCAAGGCAGAAGGTAGAACATTGTGAGTAGCAAATGCAATGCACAAAATCAGAATAAATTGAGCTGAATTACTGCTTCATCTGGAAAGATTTTGTGGCCGTGGATGGTGGGTGGAGTAGAAGTATAAAGGATATTATTACATCCTTTCCGCTTGCATGGAGAAGTGTTGTGAGAAAGGAAATTCTTGCAGGAGGTGGAAGAGAGAACGGGAGGTTATGGAGCCAATAGTCCCTCCTTCTGCTGGGAAAGGTGGGAAGGTGTATTTGGGAGTGGAATCCATGATTTCCAGCACCTTCGATGAGATTACGATACGATACAAATTTATTTATCTCAATTTCCCTCCTGGGATAAATAAAGTTCTATAGTTTCTTATCGTATTCTCATTGAAGGTGCTGGAAGTCATGGAGGAGGGTCTGTTGAATATGGAGGCTGGTGGGATGGGAGTAGGGACAAGGGAAGCCGCATATTTGCTTTGGTTCAAAGGAATTGAGTTGTGGAAATAGAAGAACTGCTGTCGAAAGCCTCGTTAGCTGTGCTAAAGGGGAGGGCACAGTTAAGGAAAAAGAAAGGCATCCAAGAGGCAGTGGTATGCAAAGTCATGTCATTAGGACAGAAATGATGGAGCCAGAGAAACTGGAATGGAAGTTGGGTAGGAGGAGGGAATGAGTCAGTGTTGTACAGCGCAGAAATTGGCCCTTTGTGGCCCTTTCTCACAACCCTTCTCCATGCAAGCGGAAAGGATGTTATAATATCCTTTTTACTTCTACTCTACGCACCATCCAGGGCCCCAAGTCTTTCCGGGTGAAGCAGTAATTCAGCTCAATTTCTTCTGATGCCCACTTTTTGACCATGTAGGGAAATCCCATGTGCCTGCATTCAGACCATATCGTCAAGATGGCAGTGGGAAGATTGCGGGCTTGTAATGAATATTCATAGCTAAACTGTGTCCAGAAATGGAGATGGAGTAGTCTAGCAAGGAAATTGAGGATTCAGGGAAGTTGCAATTGGAAGTGAATGCTGGGTGGAAATATATGGAAGATTTGTAAATCGATCTTTATCTCCACCCTATCATAGGTATTGACTTTGTTACTCCACTCCACCCACCTCTCTCCCCCCCCACCCTCTCTCTCTGTGCTAATTGTTTTCTCTCTGATGAAGACAGTTAACTCCATGCCCCCCCTCCGCAGTTGCTGCCTGACCTACTGAGCATCACGGGCATTTTCTGTTTTTATTCGAGATCTGTAGTCGTTTTGCTTTTCGATTCCAGTGTGCATTTAGCTTGTCAAATTGATGTTACAATGATGCAAATTCAGCCTCCTTTTTGACCATTTTCTAGGCAGAGAATTTAATTTCCACAGAACGCCTTTTTAATTAACTGCCTGTTATTCCGACAAGATCTATTTTCGGTTTTCGTTATGTGAATGTCAAAACTTCAATAGTTACCATTCTCAAGTCAACTCAAATCATGCCTTGTGCAGCATTCTGATTAACAGGAAATTGCATGTAGACTGCTCTCCGAACAAATTCAACTTATTTTGTGCATAAACCCAATTAAAGGTTTTACGAAGATTGACAATATGCAAGTCTGTTGAGTGAAAGATGGAAAAATTTTCATGTACAGTTTTACAATTTAATTATTTAAACCTTTGGACAACTTAGTAGGGGAAACCAGTAACATTAAAAAAAAAAACTAATGTGACTAATTATTATCTGACGCTTAATTTACACATACCATTTGAACTTCACAATCAAGGATGCAAGCAGTCAGAACTCTCATCGTAACAAGTTGTTCGCAGAGTGACAGTGCAGTTAATTCATTTAACATTGTGGTCCAGAAACTTTCTCTTGTAGGGCAAAGTTTTACCTGCCATTCGTGAATGTTATTGAACACGTACACTTCGTCTGCCTTGGCCTACGCGATCTCCCAGTTGCCAAACATTTTAACTTCCCTTCCCATTTCCACACCGACTTTTCAGTCCTGGGCCTCCTCCACTGTCAGAGTGAGGCCACATGCAAAATGGAGGAACGGCACCTCATATTTCGCTTGGGCAGCTTGCAACCCAGTGGTGTGAATAATGATTTCTCTAATTTCAAGTAACTCCTGCATTCCCTCTACATCCCCTCCTCCACTCCCTCCCTCCTCCACCATTGTCATCCTATCATTTCCACTCTTCACATCCTTGTATCCCTCTTGTTATCACAACTTCCCCAGCCAACAATGGGCCATTATGGGCTCCATTATAAAGTAATCTATTGCTGGCCCCGATTGTTCTGTCATTTTCTTGCCCCCCCCCCAAGGAGTGGGAGTGATCTTGTGGGAGTGGGAGGTATCCTAACATGCACGTATATAATTCTCCTCTTAGCTAAGTCTGTCTCCATGGCTTTGCCAAGATGAAGAATGACCGAATCTATTAAATTGCGATGATATCAACATTGCATTAAGTTATTATAAAAGGTTTAAACTCTGATTTTTACCATTCAATAAGAGGAGTGGACCATTAACTTTGGGTAATATGAGGAGATGTCTCCAGTATTTTTTGTATGGAACAGGACAACAGGAGTCATAGAGACAGGAGTTCTGAACAAATGGGCAGCCTTGCACAATGACAGCCAGTCTGTATGAAAGGGCTGAGTTCACAGTGACTCCTATAAAACTTACCATTGGCAAGAGCTTGCAAAATCTCCACATAAAATAGTCAAAATAATGTAATGATAGCTAAATATAATCAGAACTACTCATCGTTTAAATACAGGAACTTGGATTTAGCTTTATTTTCTGAGCAGTTTCTTTATAAATTTTGGTGGTTTTCTCAATGCTCCTGCGTCTGAAGCCTCGAGGTATCTTTGTTTATTGTTGGCAGTCACTCCTTTAGCAGGTTGTCCACACTGCCCTTTATGGGCTGACCCCATGACATGTGTAACCTTCTCCGTGTTTTATAACACCGGATGCTCCACCTCCCATTCCCAGTGTTTTCCAGTCCAACAAGTCTGGCCTCCTCACCCTTGACATTTCTGAAACGTATTTATTAAATTTCATTGCTGCTCTTTTATCCTTTAAGACATTTTTAAAAACCTCTCTCCTCCACCAAGCTTTTGGTCAACATCCGTAATATCTTCTTTGATATGGTGTTCATTTTCAAATAAATTATCGACACTTTGTGAAGCATATTGGATGTATTACAATGTTAAGGGCACCATGTGTATCCAAGCTCTTGTGGTAAATAAAACGCTCATCTTTCATCCTCAATCCTACTAAATTACTGATGAAGGAAGCCAGGTTTGTCTCAGTCCCCTGTAGATTTCAGCATCAAGAAAACAGCTGAGTGGAGCACAAAGTGAACTCAAGATATGTTTTGCACCACAGGGATTATGGTGCTGGAGAATCATCATTTTAACAAGATGGGAAAGATGTTTGCATGCCAGAAATTATGGGGATATTACGCTGCAGAAGCAGGAGGAAAGTATGGAATGGGAACACAAAGGTTATATTTGGCAATGGGTAGACCATTTGCTCAGCTGGACAAGACTGACTGGGAATGATGGGGGAAGCTCAGCCTCTGTCAAGAGACTCAACAGTGATTTATAACAAGCATGTGCAGGCCAATGGTGGGATTAGTTACATTTGGTCAGGATTAACATTGTGGGCCAAAGGGCTGTGCTGTGTTCTACGTTCCATCGAGGCATCGCCTCGCTATACTCAAATTTAAAATAAGGTGCCAATGTGAGGTCCTACAGTACATCTCCTACTCTGTGCACCATGTAATTAGACTTGGCACGAAACCTAGATGATGCAGGGAAACATTGGTACTGTAAATAGAGCTGTTGACATGGAGGAATTACTGGGAGAGAAATTAATTATAAAACCTGTTAGACATGCAGAATGAGATATGGTAAATTACACTGTTCTGATGAGAAAATCACATAGTACTTAATATTTTATTAATATTCCACGTGCAAATTCTGTTCTTTGCAAGTGGGAAACTTAGTCATCAGGGCACTAATCTATACGAATCAGCTTTTCCAGCATTCAATCTGTAGCCTGCTATGCCATGGTGATTCAAATGCTCATCTAGATGCTTCTTAAATGTTGTGAGAATCCGCTGATCCTTTGTTAACGTATTCCCGATCACAATCACCCTCTAGAACATGCATGGAACATATAACAGTGCAGCACAGGAACAGACCCTTCAGCCCACTATATCTGTGCTGGGCATAATGCCAAGACCAACTCTTATCTACCTGCACATACTCCATATCCCTCCATTCCCTGCAAGTCCACGTGCCTATCTAAAGGTCTCTTAAATGCCACTATCATATCTGCCTCCATCAGCCAGCCAAACAGCATGTTCCAGACACTGTGTAAAAAACCTGTCCCGTACATCTCCTTTAATCTTCACCCAGCTCACCTTAAAGCTATGTCTTCTTATCCATCCTGGGGGAAAAAGTTCTGGCTGTCTACCCTATCTCTGCCCCTCATAATTTGAAATACTTCCTGCAACCTCTGGTATGCCAGAGAAAATTATCCATAGAAAACATTTCTTCCAAAATTCCCTCTAAATCTCCTATCCCTTACTTTGAACCAGTAAGACTGCGGAAGGAAAGTGCTTCTGACTATCTCCCCTAACTATGTTCCTCATCATTTTGTGCACATCCACCAGGTCCCTCCTCTGCTTCAAGAAAAAAATAATCCAGCCTTCCAGTCTTCTCATAGCCAAAATATTCCATCCCAAGTAACACACTGATTAATTATCTCGGCACCTGTCCCAGGGCAGAGAAACCTTCCTATTGTATGGCATCAAGAACTGGTGTAGGACTCCAGCCCTGACATGACCAGTGTTTTTGTATAGTTGTACCATAATCTCACTGCCCCAGTTAATGAAGGCAAGCATTCTGTATGCCTTCTTAATCACCTTATCTACCTGCTCTTCTGCCTTCAGGGAATCTCAGACATGCACACCAAGGTCCCTCTGTTCCTCGCTAATTCCTAGAATCTTACCACTCATTATGTGCATCGCAGCCTCATTAATCCTCCCAAAATGCATCCCCAAAAGCAGTGCTAATTACCAGGGACCTCTTTACCTCTTGCACCCACGTTGCTATAGTAGTGGAAGGAGGGCTTTAACTTTGTGACGTGAATCCTATCCTGTTGATTGTTCTGTGAACAAACACTCATACAACTGCACTTGTTGAAATGTCACGTTTGCTTGTACTTCCCAGGTGTGCTACAGCAAATGATGTGCTCCAACTCCCAACAAAACCTGTCAGCAAAGGCTGGAGAGTCACCAGAGATATTTAGTTTGTTACTGGGATCTGTGGCACTTTAAGAGTGTTTATTTACCACATGCACCAGTATGAGCCACTACAGAAAGCCCTACTTTGTTGCAGCTTGACAAGCACATTAGCTGCGACAACAATAACAAATATATACAGTCAATTACCAGTTATTGATAATAACCAGACCACGATAGTGCTAAAAACCAAAGTATGTAGAACCACCATAGTAGTGCAAAATCTGGAGTGATTTGGTGCCAGGGTAGGGTTGTGGTTGATGTGAAGTGTGCTTCAAAAACGTAATGGTTGATGGGAAGAAGCTGTTCTTGTAGCTGGAAGCAACAGTACTCGGGCTCCTGTATCTTCCCAATGGGAGCCATGAGAACAAGAGAACATGGCCATGGTGATGTGGGACTGATGATATTGGCTGCTCTTTGGGCAGATTTCTTTGATGGTGGTAAGGTCAGTACCCGTGATGGGCTGGGCAATGTCCACCACTTTCTTCAGCTTCCTTTGTCCTTGAGTATTTGATAAGCTCTAGCGTGTGCTAGTAGTGCATGGCTTTAAAGCTCTATCTAGCATTGGTTTTGGTGCTTCACGGGCTCAGCCCATACTGGTTCTCCATGCCGAAGTGGATGTCCATTGTATATTGGTAGAAGAATCAAGGCAATGCATTGTACTCTGTGTATTGGTATGAACTGCACCCACTATAGTCTCTGGAAGCAGTCTAAATGGACCAGCTGAATACATGTGGTGGTTTGAGCCTCTTGACCATGTTGGCCATAATAAAGCCAAATGCATTCTATTTTTTTTCTCTTTTTTTCTTTCCATTTTAAAGCATCTTCGGTTTCCTCCCACACTCCAAAGACATACAGATATGTAGGTAAATTGGCATGGTAAATGTAAAAATTGTCCTTAGTGTGTAGGATAGTGTTTATATGCAGGGATCGCTGGTCGGCGCGGACCCGGTGAGCAAAAGGGCCTGTTTCCGCGCTGTATCTCTAAACTAAACTAAACTACTCATCAATGAGTCAAAAGATTGTGATCTCAAGACTGACCTTGGTGAGTGGTCTGGGACGATGTGGCATTAATTTCTCCTGAACCCATGACTATTTCCTTCGCTCCATAGATGCTGCCTCACCCACTGAGTCTCTCCAGTATTTTTGTCTACCTTTCAATATAAATGACAGTTCACTCTGCAGACCAACCTTGCTTTAAGAAATTCCATTCCCAGATTTATATGAGAAGGCCTTGGGCTCGGTGGTTTTTAAGAATGGTGGTGGCAGCGTTCAGATTTACAGTCTGCCAGTGATTGTTAAATTCATTTGCAGAGGCTGGGGGAAGGGTGCACTGCACTGATGCTGTGCAAAGATATTTCCCACGGAATTGCTCACACACTGAACGAAAGTCCCAGCAGATTTCACTCAAATTTCTCAGAAGTTCCCATTGTCATTGACCCTGTCCGTGGGTTATCTGCAGCAAATGTATTCCATTTACCTCGTGGGTGTTAGACACAAAGGGAAATAGAATGCGGCAACCATGGGCTAGTGCCGGGAAGTATCAACTCCGAGCATCGTTTACAAAAGCTTGGGCCCGTGTGCTGCTCTGCCCTTGAAAATGCATCTGGCAGTTCTGCACACTGCACACAGTATACCAGCTTTGCTGACTTACGCAGAACATGTTTCAAACGTCCTTTTAAAAGCATAAAACCTCTCAGTAACTGAAGACGTAGTTTCAGGGAATGCAGCTGTTTGTGTTGGGGGGGAAAAGGCAAATTCTGCAGATCTTGCCGTTACCAGTGGCCCAGTGATGTCTCATCCAAGCCTTGCATTACACCCAAGTGCTGGAGGGACTCAGCGGGTCAGGCAGCATACGAGGAGGGAATGGACAGACGGCATTTTGGTTGTGGACCTTTCTTCGGATTGGAGTCTTAAGAATCAGAAGAAGGATTCTGTCCTGAAACATTATGTTTGTTCCCTCCACAGATGACCCACTCAGTTCCTCCAGCGCTTGGTGTTTTGCACAAGATTCCAGCATCAACATCAGCTGTTTCTTGTGTCTCCCAGACAGAAAAGATCCTATTCTCCTCCTTTGTATACAATGTGACATTTTTTCGCCTTCCATCACAGTGAGGAATGTGGAGGAGTCACTGTGGTGGATGTTTATGTTAAAACGTATTTTGTGTGTGTTCAGTTGCTTTTTGTTTGTACGACTGACTTGGCAAATGAAATTCCTCGTATGTTGCGAAACATACTTGGCTAGTAAAGCATTATTTTGATTGTGATTGTGATTTGGTGGAATTTTTACATCCTGAAGCTGAAAGCAGCAATGCAACCCTTCTGCAGGGGGTTGAACGCACAAATCCAGGCAGATATTCTGGTGCAAACCAAGGAGACATCAGAAAGGGGATATTTTGGGCGACTGTTTCAACTAAAGCCCTGCCTGCTAACTCAGGTGTTTGTGGAAAGCTTCACACTTCCAAGATAGAGCAGAAATCCTGTGACCTACCCGATATTTATCCCCTCAATCTTCATCACTAATATAAATAATGTGACCTTTGATGCAGTGCTGTTTGTGGGACCTTGGTGTGCACATATAGGCTGTTGCTTTTCTTGCACGGTAACATGTCTACCCTACAGAAAGATACTTTATTGGCTGCGAAACACTTTGCTGTTCCTCGCTAACATTTAACCTATAAACTGCGCACTCAGAGATGATTTCATAAGAACCATCTTGGTGCACAATAGAAATAAACAGCATACATTTCCTTCGCACATTTCATGTCCCCAGAATATCCCAAGGTCTTTTGCAGCCAACAAAAACTTTTGAAGCAAAAAAAAAACAAACAGCTGGAAGTACTCAGTGGAGGCGAAGGAATGTTTAACATTTAAGGTCGAAAAGCTGCATCAGGACTCAGACTATAGCCGGCATTTAGAATTGAGAGGGAGTGGTGTGGCAGAAGCTGGTCAGTGATGGGTGGAACCAGTTGAGGAGGGGCGTTGGGCTGAGGGAGTGCTGGAAGTAAAGATGGTGGAGAACACATGTACTAAGCAAGGACATAATGACTTGGTAACGAGCGTTGATGAGAATGATGTTGAAGTGCCTTAGAAACAACAGAAGGAGATCATAAGGTCATAAGCGATAGGAACAGAATTAGGCCATTTGGCCAATCAAGTCCCCTCCACCATTCAATCATGGCTGATCTATCTCTCCCTCCTAACCCCATTCTCCCGCCTTCTTCCCATGACCCCTGACACCCGTCTGGTGTCACAGACCTCTGGTCCTAGACTCTCCCACTAGTGGAAACATCCTCACCACATCCTCTCTACGAGAGAGATTCACAGAGCAGGAAGGAACTTCAGCGGTGGCGCGACTCACCTGGTGCAGCGGCCCCTACAGCCTGTCTGTCTTTTTTTAATTTTTTTGTCTAGTTAAATGTAGTTGTTCGTGTTTTTTTAATAGTGTTTTTAACTGTGTATATGTGGGGGGCGGGGGAAACTTTTTAAAAATCTCTTCCCTGCACGGGAGACCCGACCTTTTTCATGTCGGGTCTCCGTTGTCGTTGGGGCCTAGCTCCGTGGAGCGGCCTCCAACCGGAACGAACTAGGGGCTCCAGTCACGGAGCTGCGGACTCACCATCGTGGGGCTGGCCGGCCTCGGAGCGTGGGGAGCGGTGGTGATTCACTGCTGCGGCTCGACCCCGGAGTTCCAGCAACACAACTTCTGTGGACTGTGATATCGGGAGCTCGCGGGTCCGGGTGAGAGACCGCTTTTCGGAGCTCCCGCAACGCAACTTCTCCAGCCCGTGTCGCGGGGTTGGAACGACCCAGAGCGGGGCTGTACATCGCCCGGAACGGCTTTAATGGCTGTGGGACTTACCATCGCCCGCCAGGGGCTTCAACATTAGGAGGAAAATGGAGAGCAGGGGAGAGAAAATACTTTGCCTTCCATCACAGTGAGGAGGAGGTTTACTGTGATGGATGTTTCTGTAAATTAAATTATGTTGGTGTGTGTCTGTAGGAAATTGTCTTTGTTTTTATGGCTGTGGAAACGGAGTTTCGTTTGAGCCTTACTGAGGTTCAAATGACATGTAATAAATATTGTATATTGTATTGTATTGTATTGTAAGGAACTGCAGATGCTGGTTTAATCTGAAGATAGACACAAAAAGTAGGAGTAACACAGCGGGACAGGCAGCAAGAGGGGCCTCAACCCGAAGCACCACCCATTCCTTCTCTCCAGAGATGCTGCCTGTCCTGCTGAGTTACTCCAGCTTTTCTTGTGTCTATCTTCAAAGTGGGAATGCCTGGAGGAGACTTTGCTGTGGAAGAGCAGAATGGAGATATAAGTGACTGCAGGTGCCGGAAAGTGGAACAAAAACCTCCAGCAGTTTGTTATTTGCTCCAGATTCCAGCACCTGCAGTCTCCTGCGACTCCAAATAGTTTTGAAGTGCGGACACTGTTATTTTACAGGAAACAACATATAACCAGTAAGATTCCTCAAAGCAGTGAGGCAAATAACTGGATCATTAACTTTTGGGAATTCTTTTGAAACAGGAATGTGGCTTGGGACACTTCACTTGACTTTGCTGTGTCATGGGATCCTCACTGTCCAACTGAACAGGAAGATGAGGTGTCAGTTATAACATTTTGTTTTAACACATGGTACCTCTAAAGCTTTAGAAAGAACTGCAGATGCTAGTAAAATCGAAGGTAGACACCAAATGCTGGAGAAACTCAGCGGGTGAGAGAAGGAGTTGGCGACGTTTCGGGTCGAGACCCTTCTTCAGACTGATGTCAGGGGAGGGGGTAGGACAGAGAAAAAAAGTGGGCGGAGACAGTGGGACTAGTGGGAGGACTGGGAAGGGGGAGGGGAACGAGAGAGAGATAGAGAGAGAGAGAGAGAGAGAGAGAGAGCAAGCAAGCCCTTGATGTTGGTTCGATGGTAGTCAGGATACATGTGAACTTAGTTTTACTGGAATGTAGAAACAAAGAACAGCAGATGCCGGGTTTCACCAAAGATAGATACAAAGTGCTGGAGTCAGTGGGTCAGGCAGCATCTCTGGAGAAAAAGGATGTGTGACGTTTCAGGTCGGGACCCTTCTTCAGACTCAGAAGGGTCCCGACCCGAAACGCCACCCATTCTTTATCTCTGGAGATGCTGGTTACTCCAGCACTTTATGTCTATCTTTGGTTTAACTGGACTCAGGTCAGTAACATTTGGCCGGTTCCACCTCCTGTCTGTATATAAATTGATATGAATCACAGTTATAGTGGCACAGAGGGTGATATTTCAGCCCACTGAGTCTGTCGCAAGTGCAAGGGCCAGAAGCCCTTGTTATGCACACTGTTAAGAAAGAGAGAACCAGTTTTCAAAGAATTTCAAAGTGCTTCATAACTAGTGGGGCAGCTTTTGAAGGGGAGTCACACTGCAAAGCAGGAACTGCAGCAGCCAAATTTCCAACAGCAAGGTTTCATAAATAGCTGTGTGATTATGAGCAGATAATCTGCTCTGGTTATATGATGGAAAAATAAATATTACTGCGGACACCATGGAGATCTCTGCTGCTCCTCTTGGAACCCGTTGCACGGGATCATTTCCATCCTCCTGTGAGGGCAGGTGGAGCCGCTGTTAAAGGTCTCATTCACAACACAAGCACCTCCATCCGTCATCATTGCTGCATGAATCCATCGGTCTTAAGTATTTTGTATAAATATGCAAAACAGGCCTTGAACCCACATCCTTCTGACTCAGAGTCAAGAGATTTGGCAGCAGAACGAATGTTTATTCTGAATAGCTACATGGATCCTTTGCCAGAAGGATATGGGCCCAAGGCAGAATGCCTCAGCAAGGTACCAAAGCTTATAGGAAGCGGGGAGGAGGGGGAAATGGAAGGAATACTGGCATGGTGATAGCCGGCTTTACAATTCAAAGGAACGTTCTTTACGGACATGTGTAGGAAGGAACTGCAGATGCTGGTTTAAATCGTGACACCTTAACGTCACCCATTCCTTCTCTCCGGAGCTGCTGCCTGTTCCGCTGAGTTACTCCAGCATTTTGATTCTCTCCTCTTTACAGACATTATCAGGCATAACACTTGACTGCAGAAGCGGAAGGAGATTATGTTCAAGCAGCATTTCCAACGCAGAAACAGCCAAATGAACAAAACTCTGTGTTTCTGTTATTCCCTCAGTGAAGCAGCCCAGAATTTACAATTTCCTACTGAGGTAAAGGAGTGTGCGCCTTTAAAAAAAAAAAGAGAAAATGAATTATGAAACACAGGCTCCATCACACAGTCAGTCACCCTGAGCGCAGCGTAATAAATTCCCCAGAGAGAGAGAGAGACTGCCATCTGTTAGCCTGTCATTTTCCATAACGCCATGTGGCATTTTTCCAGACAGTCTCACGCAATGTTCTCGTCTGCCTTCTCTGACCTGGCACAGTAGGGCCACAGGAGAAAAGGAGCTTGCAGCAAAATGACTGACTAATCATTTCCTGCTGCTCCCACCAGGAGTGCGGGATTAGAGGTAGGAAAGCTTGCCGTGTCGGCAGTCTTCCCTTGCAGGTGGCAAAAAGCAACATTTTTCAAAAGCAAACGTACGATACGCACACATACACATGGACCACGCTCGGATAAATGCGTGTGCATTGTACACAACAGCACGTTGAGGCTATTTGCTGCAAGACACAGTCCATGTCATCATTACGGCTGAACAGATACAGCGGGGGCAAAGTCCTGACGGACCATTAATCAACAACAGAAAGTTACTCCGGCAGAATAGAGCACATTGCCACAGAGTCTTTTGCTCACAGGCACCTAATGCTGGAGTGTGGTGTATGTTGAAAAGAAAGGTTTCTGGAGATGTTTAAATGCAGTTAGAGATGCAGCTGAGTGGAGGAGATTTTGTAACATTTATTCTCGAGCCATGAGCACCAATGGCAAGGTCAGAATTCAATGCACTACTTTAGTTATAGAGTCAAACAGTGTGACAACAGGCCCTTCAGCCCAATTATCCCACAACGGCCAACATGTCCCAACTACATTAGTCCCACCTGCCTGCATTTGGCCCGTATCCCTCTAAACTATTCTCTGAAGACCTCTCCTGGTCCGAGAACACTGATGCAATTATAAAGAAAGCACATCAGTGCCTCTACTGCCTGAGAAGATTGCGGAGAGTCGGTATGTCAAGGAGGACTCTCACGAACTTCTACAGGTGCACAGTAGAGAGCATGCTGACCAGTTGCATCGTGGCTTGGTTCGGCAACTTGTGTGCCCAGGAGCGTAAAAGACTGCAAAAAGTTGTAAACATTGCCCCGTCCATCATCGGCTCTGACCTCCCTACCATCGAGGCGATCTATCGCAGTCGCTGCCTCAAAAAGGTTGCCAGCATCATCAAAGATCCACACCATCCTGACCACTCATTCATCTCCACGCTGCCTTCAGGTAGAAGGTACAGGAGCCTGAAATCTGCAACATCCAGGTTCATGAATAGCTACTTCCCCACAGCCATCAGGATATTAAACTCAACTCAAACAAAACTCTGAACATTAATAGCCCATTGCACTTTATCTGTTTATTCATGTGTGTATATATATATATCAATGGTATATGGTCACACTGATCTGTTCCGTATTTATTTATTCCTACTATATTCTGTTGTGCTGAAGCAAAGCAAGAATTTCATTGTCTTATCTGGGACACATGAGAATAAACTCTCTTGAATCTTGAATCATGAAACCTGTCCTATCCATGCAACTGTCTAATTGTTTCTTTAACATTGTGATGGTCCCTCCCTCAACTACCTCCTCTGGCAGTTCGTTCCATTAACCCACAACCTTTTGTGTGAAAAAGTTAACCCTCAGATTCTTATTAAATCTTTTCCCTTTCACCTTAAACCTATCTCCTCTGGTCCTCAATTCCCCAACTCTGGGCAAGAGATTCTGTGCGTCTACCCGGACTATTCCTCTCATGATTTCATACACCTCTGTAAGATCACCCCTACACCTCTATATGATCACTCTCTGGGAAGGTGGTGGTAGTGGTTGTATTTGAAACAATTTGCTGGTCAACTTCAGGTCAACAGACATTACGTAGGTCGATAATGGATGGGACCCATAGATTTTCTATACTATTGAACCACCTGGGTTTTTACAACAATGTCGAGTTTCACGATCATCAATACATTCTCTGGATCATTAGTATTGATCTCTGGATTGCTGACCAAGTGACTTGAATCATATCTGGAAACCTTCATAGTTAGTTGACCAAGAAAGCTCATAGGTTCACAAGATATAGGAGCAGAATTAGGCCATCCGGCCCCTCGTCTGCTCTACATTCAATCATGGCTGTTCTATCTTTCCCTCTCAACCCTATTCTCCTGCCTTCTCCCCATAACCGCTGACACCCGCACTAATCAAGAATCTCTGCCTTCAAAATATCCACAAACTTGGCCTCCACAGCCGTCTGTGGCAATGAATACCACAGATTCACCACCCTCTGACTTGTGGCTAAGGGGATCAGGGGGTATGGAGAAAGGCAGGTACGGGATACTGAGTTGGATGATCAGCCATGATCATATTGAATTGCAGTGCAGGCTCGAAGGGCTGAATGGCCTACTCCTGCACCTATTTCTATGTTTCTAAAGAAATTCTTCCTCATCTCCTTTCTAAAAGTATGTCTTTTTATTGTGAGGATATTACCTCTGGTCCTAGACTCTCCTAGATTGAAAGCTTTCAGCCTAATACACTATTTGCTGCATTCACAACCGTGACATTGGGGATTGGGGTTAAGAAGTTGGAATTTGGGAGAATAATGTGGGAAAAATATGCAAGAAAACGGCATTGTTACTCTGGCACTATAAGGCAGAAACACAACTGCTGCACCACTGTGCCTCCCTCCCCACTCATAATCCAACCATAGACACTGTCCATAGAAGGACTCTCACGGTTGCTGAGATCAGTGTTGTGTTGTGTCCAAGGACCTGAAGGTTGCCGGGAAGAAGCTGTTCTTGACGCTGGAGGTAATGGATCTCAGGCGCCAGGGTGGTGTTAATAATATTGGCTGCCTTTTTAAGGAATAATAATACTTGAAAAAAAATGTTGTTTGCTTACCTGAATTATCAGAGCTGAACACAGGACTGAACGGAGTTGACCAAAATATGTGAATGATCAGCCACTTCAGTATTACTATCCTCTATAACAGTGAACAGTGTCACTTGAGTGTCCTCTGTATCAGCAGTTTCTATTTTAAACCAGGGAATACCTCCAAGCACTGGAGTTCCTGGACCAACAAAAAGTAAGAAATTATTACATGTAAATCGACAAATAGAACTCCATTGACTTTGACAGGTCATCACCTCATCCTATCTACTGAAGGCGGTAATAGTCCTTTAGAGGGAAAAAAAATCAGTGAAGAATAAAAGGATTAATGCAGTCATTTGAAAATGGGAAAATGTATCATAATTTATTGGCCTCATAAATGTAATTATTTAAAAATTTCAGCCTTGTCACTTGACCTTATTCATTTCAAGCAGTCCTTTCCCTGAGGGTGTTTTATAGGCCACAGCCCATAACCAATTCAGCAACACCATATCCTGTTTGGATTTCTGTAATGATTTAATTCCAATCGTTTCCGTTTTAAGAGTGATTTAAATTTTATTGCTGTAGTTTTGAGCTCCCTGCTCCTGTTTCTTAAGCAGATCAGGTATAGAGAAATCGCTGGCTGTCAGATTTCTGACTATACAGAGCTGCCAAGCTCAGCATATTACCAGGAGTGGGATTTTATAAAGAGCTTGAAGTATTTGCTAAAGCAATCTCAAAACAACACACGATGACCAAAATTATCGTCCCACTCCCAAGCCTGCTGGGACTGATATGGATGGTGCTTCCAAAAAGCTGGTGCGTTATTGTTCAAGAGAACCATGCCAGACCCGATAAACCCACTGGCCCATCTTTCCCACCCAACTAAATCTCATCGTCACATTTAAGTCAGCATCTTGCTAATGAGAAGCATCGCACGTATGTGTACAAACCATGTCAGAGCCTCACGTTAGGTTTAGTGTGCAGATTTGTGTTGAAAATAAGTCCGCATCCAGCAAGGGCAAGACTTGCCGCTGACATAAACAAAGGTCACATAGTTCAATCTTTTTGAATATTCCAGTTGCATATTTTATCGTCTTCACATTATATGAAGTGTAACCTTCTTCTGAAGAATGATTACTGCATCTAAAGATGATTAATTTCCTCTATTTGCTACATGACATTTATATACGCTATCAATGAACCAAGTTACCTTTTTAGTCCGAGTCCAGCAGTTGATGTTCTGCCTACTCATGTGGTTTATGTAGCTGTCAGCTCTATTACTGTCACTGTAGACCCTGGTTGCCCATCCCGAGTCAGACAGGAACTGACTATATGTGTCTGGCTCAGGTACCAAAAAGATTATAAGTCCTTGGGCTCTGGTCAAATCAGGTTCTTTATAAATATTGCATCAATTCTCGGTGCTGAAGAATGTTGTAGGGTTGACAGCCCTTGGAGACAGGAGAGGTCAGGCAGTGTTGCAGGAGGTTTGCATTATTTAAGATATAGCTTCATTGCTGAGTCTCACTGCCTGACCTGAGCTCAGTGCGCTCGGGTTGAGTTCAGATTGGTTTTGGTCAGTTTGGCTCCTAATTTATTCCCACGCAGATGTCTAAATCGTGGCCGACTTTCTCCTTGTGGTCCCTTATATAAAATGATATGAGAATAGGCGAGTGGCTAGTGTAAGCTCCTCCTGCAGCTTCCACAGCTCCCTTATACTGCAGATGCATCTCTGAAAGTGAATGGAAGCAGTTGGAAGATGGATCATGAAATAATCTTTTCTATCACAACACAGAGTACCTTGATCATGATCGTGATCAGAGTACCTTGATCATGAAGTAGCAATAGCCTGTTTAACATAGGTTGTTAACTGTGAAAACCAGTCTGGCTTTTTCAATCATTCAATTATACTTAGTTGTCACATGTACCGAGCAACAGTGAAAAGCTTTGTTTTGCATACAACCTGGTAAAACCGTACGGCATGTATCGCCGAGTCACATTTCCTGCGCTGACAAAATCGCAAAAAAGTTAAACGGATAGTCTTATCTTCTGCTCGCAGCGTTTAACCAGGCCTGCTGCAGTACATGGTAACAAGCACCCCCCTTGTCGGGTTCCCGTTCGTTCTCGACTGTTCCCCTCCCCCCTCCCCCAAATCTTTGCACATCCCCAATCCTGGACTTTCCACTCGTCACTTTAATTTTTCATGTATCTTGTTGTGTTTTATGACTGTTGGCAGTCTAATCTCCCTCCTGGGATTAATAAAGTTCTATCGTATCGTGAGATGGAGCCATGTAGTCATACAGCACGGAAACAGGCCCTCCCACCCAATTTGTCTATGCTAATCAAGGTACCCCCTTTAAGTTAGTGTCTTTTATCTATATTTGGCCCATATCCCCCGACAACACTCCCCAGGACCTTGCCATTCACTGTGAAATGCCTGCTCTGGTTTGACTTCCCAAAATGCAACACCTCGCTCTTTTCTGTATTAAACTCCATTCGAAATTCTTCAGCTGTTCAGGATCCTGCTGTAATTTTTGATAACCATCTTCACTATCTATGATACCATCATGTCATCTGCAAAATTACTAATTATGCCTTGTACATTTGCATCAAAGTAATTGACGAAAACCACAAACAGCAATGTGGCCAGCATCAAAGCTCCGCCCTAGGATCTTTGGCCAACACCAAGCCCTGAGGCACACCACTTGTCACAGGCCTCCTGTCTGAAAAACAATCTTCCACCTTCACCTGCTGCTTCCTTCCATGAAGTCAATTCTCTATTCAGTTGGCTAGCTCTCCCTGGATCCCATGCGATCTATCCTTCTAGAGCAGCCTACCATGCGGAACAGTTTCAAATGCCTTGCTGAAGTCCATATAGGCAACATCTATGGCTTTGCCCTCATCAACCTATCTGCCGACTTCTTCAAAAAACTCAATCGGGTTTGTAAGACACGAACGCCCACATGCAGAACTATGCTGACTGTCCCTAATCAACCCCCATCTTGAGTTTGAGCTTAGTTTATTGCCACGTGCTTCCGCTGACTGGTTAGCACACAACAAAAACTTGTCACTGTACCTTGTCACTGCAGTTTTAGTTGTGTACTAACCAGTCAGCGGAAAGACAATACCTGAGTACAATCGAGCCATCCACTGTGTACAGTTACATGACAAAGGGAATAATGTGAATAACGTTTAGTGCAAGTTAAAGCCCAGTAAAGTCGAATCAAAGTCTGAGCAAAATTCCAAATGCTTAGATATCTCATCAGTCATAACATATCTTATCCCTGAGAAATTAGGGCAAATGGTCATGTTTGAATAAATAAAATTATTTTTTAAAAGGAGGCAGAAATGGAGAGATGGCAGTGATGAGGGAAACGTTAACCTTGAAGAGCGGGGCAACTGGCTGCCATGGGCATTGTAAAATAAGTGAGGAGTTCATGAAGTCTGGAATTAGAGGGGGGCAGGGATAGAGTCCAGAGTCGTACAGCAAGGAAATAGGCCCTTCAGCCCAACTTGTCTGTGCTGACCAAGACAGTCCATTTTGCCTACATTTGGTTCCTACCGCTCGAAACCAGAGCATTATGGGGCTGAAGGAGCCTCACCAGTTGAAACATCTGTGTTGGTGCCAGGAATCTTTTATAGCTGGAGGTGTGAGTAATACTGCACAATAGCACAACATTCCTCAAAAAACATTGAAGACATTCAGAAGCTTTCATTAAGTGATAATAGGGTGTTAATGAGAAATATCACAGGACAAAGAACCGCAAGGACATTTCACATCACCACCTACATTTAGCTTGGAATGTAGGTGGAATAGCTGTGAGTTTATAAAGAATCATCTCAGTGGATACTTTGTGTCAATACAGAAGGGAAAGTTAGAACATGTAACAAATATGTAATCAACATAATGTATCAAATATGTAATCAACATTCTTCATCAACGTCTGACGAAGGGTCTCGTCCCAAAATGTCACCCATTCCTTCTCTCCAGAGATGCTGCCTGTCCTGCTGAGTTACTCCAGCATTTTGTGTCTATCTTTGGTTTAAACCAGCATCCGCAGTTCCTTCATACAAATATATAACCAAGCTGGTTTGTAAGGACACTAACCAGTGCTGTATCCAGTATCAGGCCATGATAGAAAATGGCAGAAATGCACAAAGATCTTGAGGAAAGGGATGTCAATACTGGGCTCACTGTGACCGCTCCACTGTGAGGTTCCAAGCCATAAAACTGCTGTAACATTCTTGTAAATGCCACTGGTTCTTGAGGTCGATGTCTAAAGTTTAGTTTTATGCTACCTGTTTTGAAATATAAAAATAATATACCTAGCCGCACCCTGCGTAGACTTAATAGTTTCACTCATCAAACTCAAAAAGCCTGAAAATCTGGTTTCCTGGACTAGTCTACCCGACAACTAGTCTCAGCAAGTCTGGCACCTTTTCGGTTTCTTTACTTGATTCCACAGGCTGTGCCATTTGAAAGAGGGGTCTTAAGAAGGGTCATGACTCGAAACATCGTCTGTTGACTCCCTCCCCAAATGCTGCCTGACCCGCTGAGTTCCTTCAGCACGTCACTCAATACTCCTGCAGTTTCTTGTGTCCCCATTTTGAAAGATATTTAAAGGCCTCATCTGTGATCAGTGGGTAAAGTAAATCAATGCAGACTTGTTCGATCCAAGGGTCCTATGTTCCTGAGAGAGGCAGTGGAGGTTATGGATGTACTTTTGTCACCTACCCAAATTCCATCGCTTCCAAAACAGTTCCCATAGAATAGAAGGAAGAAAATGTAACCTTGCTACTTAAGAAAGGAGAAAGAGAGAAAAACAAAGCACAATAGACCCGTAGAGGAGGGAAAAGGCTGGAATCTATTATTAAACCAGTGATGAAAGAGCACTTGGAAAATAATAATAGGATTGGGCCGAGAGAACATACGTTCTTGAAAGGGAAATCATGTTTGACAAATGTTAGAGGTTTCTGTGGTTGTAACTAGCAGAACAAAAAGAGGAAACCGGTTCTTGTTTATCTTTTCAGATGGCCTTGTGTGAGGCGCTGCACAAGAAGTCATTGAACAAAATGAAAGTACCTGATTGTGGCGTAATATACGTGTGGAAATTAAAGGCAGCGCGGAAATAAGCAGGTCAGCTTCAGATTGGGAGGTTGTGATTAGTAAGTGCTGCAGGGTCCCAGCTGTTCACAATCTATATCACTGATTTGGATGAGGGAATTGAATGCAGGTTGTGTGGATCACAGCAAGCATGCAGTGAGGTTCAGACTGCAGGAGTACGTGCTGCAGCTCAGTGCAGCCAATGCCAAGGCTCTGTGGGGGAGGGCAACAGTCTGGGGTCCTTCCGCTGCTGGACATGAGGGGCAGGGTGTGGTGGAGACGCCCCTCAAAATAAGGGAATGGATTTCACGCCAGTGGGCCACATGAGTGGCAAAAGCGTGGGGTAAAATTGCAATTTGGGAAAGCAGTATTGAATGTCAGGTGAATCTTTTTCCACAGTTCATGTATTGTATATATTTATTTACTTGAATAAAGTCTGTTTTGAAATTTAAAAAAAAGGGAGGTTTCAAGGAGGTGGACATCAGGTATGTGATTTGGGAAAGGTTAAGGCAGAAGGAATATAAGTTGGGAAATAATCAGGTCATCCATGTTGGTAGATAAATATAGGCGAGGTGGAGTAATTCTTAAATGGCGAGAGCCTGCACAGTAACTTTAGACTTTAACGATTCAGCTTGGAAACAGACACTTCAGCCGACTGAGTCCACGCTGACCAGTGATCACTATCCTCGTATCAATTTGCAATTTTACCGGAGCCAATTAACCTACAAACCTGTTCGACTTTGGAGTGTTGGAGGAAACCGGATCACCTGGAGAAAACCCACGCGGCCACAGGGAGAACACACAGACTCCACACAAACAGCACCCATAGTCAGGATCGAATTGGGATCTCTGGTGCAGTAAGGTAGCAACCCTGCCGCTGCATCAGTGTGCTGCCTCTTGCTTGAAAGTCTAAAGTAAAGTCTAGAGCCTGAAAGATGTTGGGACCCAGCTGTCCTAGTACACAAATCAATAATGTTTAACAGGTAGCGACTGCAGGCAATTCGGATGGCAAATGATATGTTAGCTTTTATTGCAAAATTTGAGTACAAGGGTAAAGATGTCTTGCTCAAAATAAATGGAGCCTCGGTGACACTGACTGGTACAGGTTCTCAAGTTTAGACGCCTAAGATATGATCTCACGGAAATATACAGGGTAGTTTTCAGGGATGATGCTTCACTTGACTGAGTGGAAGGCGGCACTGTTCAGATCAGAGATAAGAAGAATGACAAGTAGAGAGTGAATGTTGAGACTACTTTCCCCTGCAGAGTTGTAGCAGCTTTGTCAGTGAGTATAGTTAAGATAGCTGTTTAGATATTATAGAATCAAGAGGTATGGGTAATGCAGGAAAATGACACATGAGGCAGGTGCAATGACAACATTTAAAAGTCATTTAGACAGGTACATAGGTAGGAAAGATTTAGAGGGAGATGGGCCAAATGCAGGCAGGTGGGACTGACGTTGGTGGTCAGCGCTGTGTCACACAGACACCAGTACATTAATGTACAGTTACGCTGTTGGGTTGAAAGATGAATCTTCCTTCAGTCACGAGTGTGAACTTCCTCGCTCTTCTTTAAATTATTGCCGTGAGATCTTTTCGATCTATCCGAGTGAAAAAACTGAGAGCTTTAGTTTGCCATCTCACCTGAAGGCCCTGACCTTGTGTGTGATAATCAGGCAAAAAGGCTTGATAGTAGTGATTGTAATTTGGAGAATTAGATCTTTTACATCATTATTCTGATACTCACTGCCAGCTAGCAGTTGATGACAAAGTGATGCCCTTAATGTAAAGTCACCCAAAGGACAACTCCTATCATTGAGAAGAACTTACTTGTGAACATTGTTTGCCAATCCTAGCATTATAGGACGGAAAAAAACAAAATTAAATGTAATTTAAATCAAACTAGGGCAATCAAAGAAGATGTATTAGTCTGAAGAAGTGTCCCGACCCGTAACGTTATCCATCCATGTTCTCCAGAGATGCTGCCTGACCTGCTGAGTTATTCCAGCACTTTGTGTCTTAAGATGTATTAGTCATTGCCTTTAACTGAGAGGCAGACTGACAATTTGTATTCTGGACCTCAGGCAAAGGATGTGCTTCTAATGGGAAAAAAACTAGTATTTATAGGGAACAGTAATATTATTCTCCAGTTAATTTGATGTGGATAAAAAGCGGGTAACGAAAGCTTATGTCCCTGTGGTTCATCAACAGATGCTGGATGTGTGTTCCACCATGCTTCTTCACTTATGTCCTTGTAGCGTGCAGTGGGCAAGATCTCAGATGCAATTATAATTGGGCCTTACAGTAACTAATTTCATTATCATGACGGCATAGCAATAGCAAGATTCCCTCATGGAATTACAGCGTGTCCTCATTGAGACGGTAATTGTTTGACAAGGGAATGTACTTCCCTCGCACTGTTGATTTGGTTACCAGAGAGTGTTCGAATCTGTCCCAGCCTGGGTGAGGTGAAAGAGAAATTCTAACTTGGTCTCAGTGGAAATAACCCAATGTATGTAGTCCAGACTTAGCAAACTGTCATCCTCCATGTTTGGATTATAACGCAGGTTCATAGAACATCACTTTGTTTGCATCCCTGAGTCCATACATTTTCACCTCTTACCCAGCCAACAATCGCCCATTGTGGGCTCCACACTCCCTTGGTCATCTGTTGCCAACCGTGATTTGTTCTGGTCTTTTCCTACCTCCAGTCCCCCTCTCCCCCTCCCCCTCACTACTTTCAGTCTGAAGAAGGGTTTTGACCCGAAACGTCACCTGCTCATTTTCTCCAGAGATGCTGCCTGATCCACTGAGTTGCTCCAGCACTTTATGTCTATCTACAGTATAAACCCGCATCTTCTGTTTCTCCCTATACATAAAACATCAGTTTGATGCAAAGTGTGAGTGTGTCAGCATCCCTGTGTTCGGAGTTTGTGAGTTCAAGTCCCATTGCAGGACTTCAGGCTTGAGTGGGTTCTGCATCATTTGCACAAATGAGACATATTTATGTGAATGAAGAAGAAAACTCTGGGAACAAAATGTCGTAGACTCTGAGGCATGAGGTGTGCAAAGTGCAGTCCGTCAGTCTAGACTTGGAGAAGCCCTCGTGAAAGTGATTAGTGAAGAGCAGGGAGCATCCAAGTCTGGCCAGCTTCCTCTCGTCAGCCGACACCATCTTAAAGGCTTCTCTCCAGAGACGCTGCCTGGCCCGCCTGGTTACTCCACCATTTTGTGTCTACCATCATAAACTGTTCATTCATCTCTTTGCTGTTGATGAGATCTTGTTCAGTGCCAATTGCAGAATAATACTAAATGGTATTTAAACAAGGGGTCAAAAGACTATCCAGTAAATTGCTTCAGGAGATCCTGAATGTATGACAGAGTGGTATAATAATTCTTTCCTATTTATATTGTCGGCTGTATGCATCCTTAGGGAGTTAGGCCAACAGATTCCCTGGTCCACATTGCCACATTGCTTAATTGAGCTTGTGAGTTTGCAGATAAGAGATTTGTTAGAGAGCAATATATAGAAATGTTAAATCCAGCTCTAAACTAAAACTGAGTCATAGGTAAGGTTAATGGTGCCCTACCTTCCTATTCTTCTGGGAAGCCACATCCTGTAGCCTTGTTTTAATGACCTCCATTATCTGGTTCATCTGCCTTCTCTTTTATTATTCAGTCCTGTTTCATCCAACATTCCACGGGGGACCGAATCTCCCCCTTGCATGTCAAGCTCCCATCGGTGGCCGGCAATCCATAGAGGCGAGGGATTGGGGCTTGGAATTTGGAACATCGGGATCCACCGGCAGCTTGCTCAGTTTATAGTGACGGTGGCCGAGCTTGCAGAGAGGCATTCAAGAGGAGTACCGAGAGAAACTTCAATTAAATGAGAGTAACATCGACGAGAAGTGGAAGAAAGGACAAATGCTCCACTCACATCTACAATGATGTAGCAGCTTAGCGTAAAGTCAAGGGTCAAGATATCCCAAATGGACAATTTGTCATATATCCCAAATGGAACAATGAAATTCTTACTTGCAGCAGCACAACAGAATATGTAAACATAGCACACTGTAAACAATACAGTGAGTGGAAAAAAGGTTCATAATATATTATGATTAATATATTATTATATATACACACTCACACACACTCACATTCACACTCTCACACACACACACACACACACACACACACATATATACACACACACAAACACATAGACACATACACACACATATATATATATACACACAAACACACACACACATACATACACACACACACACATACATATATATAGGTTCTTTACAGCGCCAGAGACCCGGGCTCGATCCTGACTACAGGTGCTGTCTGTACGGAGTTTGTACATTATCGCCGTTTTCTCCAGATACTCTGCTTTCCTCCCACACTCCAAAGACGTACAGGTTTGTAGGTTAATTGGCTTCGGTAAAAATTTCAAATTGTCACTCGTGTGTAGCATAGTGTTAACGTGCAAGGATCGCTGGTCGGCGCGGTCTCTGTGGGTCGAAGGGCCTGTTTCCACGCTGTATTTCTAAACTAAACTAGTGTGTGTGTGTGTGTGTGTGTGTGTGTGTATATATATATATATATATATATATATATATATATATATATATTATATATATATATATATATTAACAGAAACAAACATAGAACGAAAGGCAAAATAGTGTATTAGTATTGGTTTATTATTGTCACCTGTATGGCGATATGGTGGCAAACTTTGTTTTGCATGCTTTCCAGGCTGATTACACCGTATGTGTGTACAGCAGGTAGTGTAAAAAGAGAAAGGAAAGATAACATAATGCAGAATATAATGTTACAGCCGAGAGAAGTGCAGATACAAAATGTGCAGATCAATTGTGAATCCCTCTGTAATGATGTTTTTGGGGGCATTGTGGTGAGGATTCCTGCCTAGTTCACCACCACAGACACGTGACTGTGGTGCCTGGCAGAACCAGACCACCGTGCCCCAGTTACATCCAGGCGAGAGAGCTTGCTGGACAGAATACAGGCAGCAACCAGGTACAGTGCCTCTGAGTAAAAGTCCACATTATGTGCAGAAGGGGCACGTTCTTCTTTCAGGCCAGTGATTCTGCACGCAGCAGAGAATCAGCAATAGTTCAGTTTTAGTTCAGTTTCGTTTGGAGATACAGAGCAGAAACAGGCCCTTTGGCCCACTGAGTCCGCACTGACCAGCGATCCCTACACACTAACACTATCCTAGACATACTAGGGACATTTTAACATTTTTGCCAAAGCTATTTAACCGACAAACCTGTACGTCTTTGGAGTGTGGGAGGAAACCGAAGATCTCGGAGAAAACCCACGCAGGTCACGAACTCCGTGCAGACAGCACCCATAGTCAGGATCAAACCCGGGTCTCTGGCACTGTAAGGCAGTAGCTCTACTACTGTGCCACGGCGCTGCCTTAATAGTGAGAGCTGTGTCACCCACAGCAGCTTTCTTCTGGACAATTTCATCCCCACCTCTCCCACGGATGCCCACTCCTTGTTTGACCTGTCCCTCACAGTGCCTGGTGCTTCCTTCATGTCCACTCGTTGTTTATCAACACTAGAGTGGGAGTCAACCTGCAGACAACCACAACTGTGATCGATGCAGCCACTTGGCACATGGCGGCAGCTTCATTCCTCTCCTCTGACGGACGGCCACTGGCCTGCAACATTAACTCTTTAACCCTCTCCCCACAGGGACTGGCTGACTGTACTGACGACCCACTATCCGAATCTTTCCAGTTTTCCAGCGTCAGCAGTGTTTTGCGCTTTCAGTTTCTCCTACCCTTTGCACCTGCAACCACTGAGCATTGCTGAGAACTTAAATTGAACCCATGTTGGTATGTGCAGGAAGGAACTGCAGATGCTGTTTTAAACCGAAGATAGACGCAAATGCTGGAGTAACTCAGCGGGACAGGCAGCATCTCTGGAGAGAAGGAATGGGTGATGTTTCGGGTCGCTGCAGGGATGCAAGTAACCCCAGCATTCCCTCTCTCTCCAGCCCTCCCCTACTTAGGTCACACCAGCTTCCCATTCTCACCGAGCAAACAGCTAACAATGGCCTGTTTCCTTGATCATCATTACGTTTTTTGCACATTTTTCATTGATTTGTTCCACATCTCTCTCCATCACCGTCTATATCTCTCGTTTCCCTTTCCCGACTCAGTCTGAAGAAGGGTCTCGACCCGAAACATCACCCATTCCTCCTCTCCACAGATACTGCCTGACCCGCTGAGTTACACCAGCATTTTGTGTCTACCTCTGCGTGCTACAGGAGTGAGACTCAGTAAATGTCCTCTTCACCTTCAGCCACTGGATTACTTTCATTTTCCAGCCCTCACCTTAAAATTCCTTATTGCGACAAAACTGTCCAGTTAAAGAGATGGGAAATATGACAGGAGTATGGATTAGGCCATAAACAATCTCTAACTATTTATGTCCTATTATTAGGCACCACATCTGTGAATTTTATGGTAATTGTCACACTGTACTCACCAGCCAGCGACTTGCTGATGATTTAATGCCATTTTCAGATACCCTATTCAGCTTATCAGCTTGTAATAATTGAGAGGGTAGTAAAAGTATAATTAATTGACATTTTGCTCCTGGAGAGGTCAGTTCTCTTGTCCTCATCCCCGCTGTTCTGAGTCGTGTCCTCTTACCTGTCTGAGGGGAGGCGGTTGTCTGACCTTGGGCGGCAGCTTTAGCTATGAGTGTGTTAATTAAAAGAGACACATGGGGAGTTGCTCGCTGCAGCTTCACTCTGTGACCTAGGCTTTAACTTTATACTACAAAGAAGGAAGAAATCTGCATTATTCACTTGATCAGTGCGATGCGCTGTGCATTTCATTAACCCTGGGTCAGAGCAGAATTTCTGTCAGCCGAATACAGATTGTCACCAGCACAATAGAGAGGAGGAAAACAAAATATTTCTCTTTCCCTCTGTTCAATGTCTTGCAAACAGGTTACGATGATAAACATTGGATGCTTCACTTGGTTGCACTAATCATATCTGGAGAGGGCAGCAGAGTTAAATACTGGTGCATTGATTCCATTCGTATTTCCCATCACATTTATAGCCGTGATTGATCAGGGTTGTTGTAAGTTATACATGGTCTCGTTTTACAGACATCATCAAGAGTAGCTGAATATTTGTGGATTTCAGTTGTCCATAGGTCAGTGTCTGGCGTTCTGGGCGCAGGTTAACTGTAGAAGCTTCATGGGAGGCATGTGGGAACTGCAGGTGCTGGTTTACCAAAAATACACAAAGTGCTGGAGTAACTCAGCGGGCCAGGCAGCATCTCTGGAGAACATGACGCTTCGGGTCTATACCTTCTTCAGTCTCGAGTTAGATCTACTTATACATTGCTGAATCATGGGCAAGGATGGCGTTCCAGGTCGGAGTCCTTCTTCTTGTGTATGATGCATGGATCCCTCTACATGTGTGAATCTGTGGGCCAAGGATGGTGCAGGCCACTTGTGGAGTGAGAGGCCTTCACAATAAATATGAGGAATGCCCCAGCAACACTGAGCAGTCCAAGGCTATCATGAATGGAGCGTGGATCCCTCTACATGTAGGTCACCTTAGGGAGACGGGCCAGAATGAAACATCACCAATTCCATTTCTCCAGGGAACCTGCCTGACCCACTGAGTTACTCCAGCAATTTTTGTCTATCTTCGGTTTAAGCCAGCTTCTGCAGTTCCTTCCGTCACATGTAGGTCCCGCTTCCGTTTTCTGTTCACCACTTGATCCCCCACCCCCAATCTCTTTTGGGCCCCCTCATCGACTGGCCGAAGTCTGATGACAAAACCGTCTGATGTCCATCAGCACTATTCTCTGTGGTCTGTTCTATTGTGCACAACACATTGGCCCCATATATCACCAGTTTAATAAACCTTCCACAGACCACTCACTATTATTGGACACGGTTCCATTGGGAGCAGCAGTCGTTTGGTACCTCTCCCATTATACAGTTTTGGACAATCTGAGTGAGCTATTCTGCTAACGCATGCGTTTTTTTTATGCTCTTTCCAGCTGGTTATTCCATTGCAGTCAGGAACTGGTAGTCCCTTCTCTCCTGCCTTAATTAACCCTACTGCTGCTCCCTTTGAGATTAGGAAATCAGCAAAGGCCAGAAATTAAATCCAGGATCATCTACTCTATACGAGATTGTTCCATATTAGATTCACTTCCCCCGTGAGCTACCATTGAGATTAGCTTCCTCCTTGCAAGCCCACAGGACCCTCTGAATGACACGGTTACACCACGCATAGATGATGGGTTCTGAGGCCAGACTCCAAACGTTAAGAAGATTTTAAAAAGTAATCGCACAATCCTACACTCAATGCACTGAGTGGACATTAAAGAACGCAGAAGGCTCCGGGGATGTTTACAGTTTAGTTTATTGTCACCTGCACTGTGGTACAATGAAAAGCTTTTGTTGCGTGCTGTCCAGTCAGCAGAAAACAATAGATGATTACAATTGAGCCATTGACAGTGTACAGATACATGATAAGGAAAGAACGTTTAGTGCAAAGTAAAGCCAGCAAAGTCTGATCAAGGATAGTCCGAGGTAGGCAAAATTGCTGGAGGAACTCTGCAGGTGAGGCAGCATCTATGGAGAGAAGGAATAGGCGACATTTCGCGTCGAGATCCGTCTGACGAAGACCAGAAACGCTACCGATTCCTTTTCTCCATAGATGCTGCCTCACCCGCTGAGTTACTCCAGCATTTTTGTCTACCTTCGATTTTTCTAGCATCTGCAGTTCTTTCTTAAAGGATAGTCTGAGGGTCACCAATGAGGTAGATAGTAGTTCAGCACTGCTCACTGGTTGAGGTAAGATGATTCTACCCCACAGCGGCGGAAGGCTCCGACACGAAGGGGGGACCTGGCGGGGCGCCCCAAAAACAAAGGGGGGACCCGGTGAGTGGCCGCTGAGAACATAGGGGAAGATAAGTGTTTGATGAACCTTTTGTAGCTTTGTTTGCGCCTGAAACGTGGAGACTTTGTGTACTGCCTAGGTGAGGTCTGCTGTATGATTTTACCGGATACTATACGAATACAAAGAATATATCTAAGTACATGTGACAATGAACTATCATTGAATCATTGGTGATGGTAGCAATTTATTCTGTTCAGTAGTAGCACGATAGTCTTACCAGAGAGACCTGTGTGTCTCTTCTGATGACATTTATTGAAGGCAGTTCAGAAATGAGTTGTAGATTCAACATGGTCCCCACTTGATTCCCCAGTCTGCATTGAGTTACCTGAATTATAAAATCTTGGCTCACTAGTCCTTTTGTCCCCGGCTGTGGACTCAATCCCATCTAATTTATACTAACACTTCCAATGATAGCAGCATCCAGCTTTAGTGCCTTTGAATGCAACTTTAAACCGTGTTCCCTTGGGTCTTTAGTTTAGTTTAGAGACACGGCGCGGAAAACAGGCCCTTCAGCCCTGACCAACGATCCCCACACATTAACACTTCCCTACACACACACACACCAAGGACAATTTTCCATTTTACTCCAAGCCAATTTACCTACAAACCTAAGGTACACAAAAATGCTGGAGAAACTCAGAGAAACGTTACGGGCCGAAACCCTTGAAGGAAATAGGCAACGTTTCGGGCCGAAACCCTTCAAGGGTTTCAACCCAAAACGCTGCCTATTTCCTTCGCTCCAAAGATGCTGCTGCACCCGCTGAGTTTCTCCAGCATTTTTGTGTACCTTCGATTTTCCAGCATCTGCAGTTCCTTCTTAAACACTTTACCTACAAACCTATGCCTTTGGAGTGTGGCAGGAAAACTAAGATCGAGGAGAAAACCCACACCGGTCAGGGGGAGAACGTACAAAATCTGTTCAGGCAAGCACCCGTAGTTAGGATCGAACCCGAGTCTCTGGCGCTGTAAGGCAGTAGCTCTACTGCAATGCCTCCTTGCCGCCCTTAGTAGTTGCATAGGTGTAGCATCCTGTGCCATTACTTCAAGTACAAAGCAAAGTGATTCATTTCAGTTTCCAGGCCAGCAGTTATCCCACAAGCAGATACAAGTACACCATTGATTTTCCGGCACCCTTGGTTCTAGAGCCTAACCAGATTATCCATTTTGTTGAACCAAAGGAGGTCATATAATAATAATTAAACAATACACCTCTGACCCACTAATTATACCCCTCCGGTGTCTCTAAAGCACCAAGGACTGCTAGAAACTTAAGTAAAGAATTAACAATTAACAAACAGTAAACAATTAACGTCTTCAAGACGGAGGCACACATCCCAAAAGCTCTCGACATTTTGTCCGGAATTGAAGGAGATGCCGGACCATCAGTTGCCGGATAATCGGTGGTGTTCCTGTATTTCATCTTTATCGCAATGTTGGTGATATGAAGCTGGTTGTTACGGCAGTGACTGCAAGCCAGAGTACTGCATTAGGTTGCACAGACCGTTTAAGTCATCCTGAGGTCACGAAAAGACCAAGCAAATGCAGATTCCTCTCAGCTGCATTCCTCGCTGCTGATTGCTGGTGACCCTGTGTCTGTGGACTGTGCTCCGTGTGTGTAGCCAGTGAACGGCATTAACTGTGCCGTGCTGAAGGTCCAGACTGCGAAGCCATCAACCCGGCTGAACAGCCCAGAGATACCTCCAGGACAGCCGTGCTATTTACATTCAGCTACTAAAACTGAAATGCTAAAATAACAAATAAAAAAGTTCTGGAAGATTTTAGTCAGTAAAATGAATACAATTCGACACTGTTTGCAATTCAGGGAAATCCAATACAAACGGCATTGAATGCAGATTATCTGTTGAGCCCCACCTAGAGGCCAGCCTTGGCTTGCTCATTTTTTATCATCTATCAGTTTATCTTGGCAGTGTTGCCCACTCATGCACCAGTGGGACTATCTCTCCACTACATCTATAGATCGCTCCAGCATGCAGAAATGTACTGTCTGGGATGTACCAACAGCAACCAAACAGTGAGTTCACCAGTGTTGCCATCTCTGGCTATTGTGGAAAACTGTGCCTTCACACTCCATTTTCAGCCTTGGCCCAATGTTTTGTTCACCTTGGGACTAGCCTTTTGCCTTGGACGAGAATGATTCCTCTCAGCCCTATTTGTCATGAATGGGTGGATTGTATGGATGAGGCTGGGGAAACTCAGCGGGTGCAGCAGCATCTATGGAGCAAAGGAAATAGGCAACGTTTCAGGCCTAATAAACGTTGCCTATTTCCTTCGCTCCATAGATGCTGCTGCACCCGCTGAGTTTCCCCAGCTTTTTGGTGTGTACCTTCGATTTTCCAGCATCTGCAGTTCCTTCTTGAACACGTGTGGATGAGGCTCCTCCTTTTAATGAAATTATTCATTAAAAGCCAGGTGCAATGAACAGAATATTACAGCATGTGAACAAGTCCTCGCTGAACATGATGCCAAGACTAACTCTTATTTGTCCGCACATAGTCCATATCCCTCCCCCCCCCCCCCCCCCCCCACTTGATGTGCTGCAAGGCAGGCTGATGAGAAACCCATTCCTTTGCCGTCAATTCTTCCCAGACTGGTCTTGTATAAGATTGTCCCTCGCAGCTGACAAACCGTGACTGAAGCCAGCGCAGTTAATGCTGGAAGGAAGAGGGGTGAAGGAACAGCTGACACTCAGCAACAAGAGCCTCGGAGCAGAGCAGAAGAAGTCATCCCATTACTCTGGGTCAGAGTCCAACCCAAGCCCTCGAGGTGGCAATCTGCTTCACCACTGTGCAACCCTGTGCCCTTCATACTTCACAAACTCTGAGGAATTTTTCTTTAAAGAAGAATTTAGGATGAGCACCAGTTCTGATTATTAGCGACAATAACCTGATTTAGTAAGCTCTGCCCTTTTTAAAAACCAGCCAGTCTCCAGTGGTCCTACGTCAAACTTATTCAGGAGCGAGAGGGAGAAGGCATTTTCAGCATGAGATGATCAGATAAACAGATTCCGTTGTCTGTGGACATAAAACAAAATCAGACTAGGCGTTTATTTTATTGAGAAAAATATATAGTTGGATGCACAGTATTTGAGGAAGATGCGTACTGGTCAACGATATATTCAATAAAGACAACCATTTTATCCCACATTCTGTTGAGCAACCTTACTTGGGTACTATGCCAAGTACTCTTTCGCTGAGAGACATTAGGACTCAGAGTTACAAGACCCTAGTTTGGATGGTAGGAGATGTTACCACTGTACACTAAGGCTTGGACAACCACTGCCGAACTATCTCAACAGAAAATTGCTTTAATCCAAGTGTCGGTTGAACACTAGGTTTATCCCTACCACAGCTTCAGAGACTACCAACACTGACTTTGTACGCTCAGATACAACAATTGATTACTAGTTTGTGGAAACTTTATAGAAACATAGTAAATAGGTGCAGGAGTAGGCCATTCGGCCCTTCGAGCCTGCACCGCCATTCAATATGATCATGGCTGATCATCCAACTCAGTATCCTGTACCTGCCTTCTCTCCATACCCCCTGATCCCTTTAGCCACAAGGGCCACATCTAACTCCCTCTTAAATATAGCCAATGAACTGGCCTCTGTGGCAGAGAATTCCAGAGATTCACCACTCTGTGTGAAAATGTTGATCTCATCTTGGTCCTAAAAGATTTCCCCCTTATCCTTAAACTGTGACCCCTTGTCCTGGATGCTGCCATTGAAGGAAGGACAGGAGGGGGGAAAGTCCAGGAGAAGAAGAACATGTGTGCTGTGGGAAAACGTGCAAACACGTAATGCTTAGCATCCGGAATAACACTAATTGCAACAAAGGTGACCACCTTTCACCAAAAATGCAACCGCTCATTTGTCCAGATCACATTTGAAAAACCTTTACTAATATATATGACATTTGTGGTAAGCAAAGCAAAGGGCAGCTCGGAGCACGTCTCATGCATCGCATCCACTGACCTATTACCCAGTGAAAATGGCCTCCAGATTGAAGCAAACACCGAGTTTCTGATTGTATTCCAGGCCTTTTAAATAAATGAAGATAGAAGCTGGGGCAAAGGGGAAAGCTGTTGTAAGCAGAGACTCCAGCGCTTTCCAGTACAGGGTTACCACCAAACCTACCGCAGATGATTCTCTCATCCTTGGCATTTGCTGCTAAGCCCCTCGTTTGCTCTGAGGAGTTAATTGTGTGTATGTTTTTTTTTTAAATCTTAAAGAAATAAAAATCTGAACAGATGGGAAAGGATTAGGTGATTGACTCTGAGTGTCAGACAGCATGGAAGTGAGCTGTTTGCTAACATAAACAGATTTATCTCTCTGTACTTCTGGCACGATCAATGGTTTCCACTGTGTTTGGCATCGTGACTTAAGTCAGTGAATATCATGGTGATGCTGCCGCTGAGGAAGCAGAAGTGCACTGGTATTACTACCCACCGGGCATTATGCACACTCCCATGCCGCGTTATCTCAGCAAAGTCCATGGAACAATATTTCCTCGATTCCTCTTTGTGGTGGGGTGAATAACGCAGAGGATGGCAAGAATACCCTGGGTCTTTACCTCAGTGAGAGAAAGCTGGCAGATAAGCCCACAACACTCTTGCGTTAGCCAAGAAAAGAGTAGTCGGTCCTGCCGGTAGATCAGAACCAAGGACCATTAATATCAGATGATCACCTACCTGTATGTAAGAGAGTTCAGGAGATACATGTTAACTCACAGTGAGCAATAAACTGGAAGCCTGAACGTAGTTGAGCTACTTGACATAGCTTCTTTCCACAGGAAGCTGGAAAAGTTTGTTCATTCTAATAAGTTGCAATGAAGAAAGCCAGGCCGAGGTTTGTTGGAAGCAGACATTCAACTTGAAACCAGATGAGTTGAATATACGTTTCCATGCTACAAATGCACAGTAGGAGTGCATGAGTGGAGCAGGGGGATCAAGGAGTTTAGGTACATAGTTCCTTGAAACTGGCGTCACAGCTGGCTAGAGTGGTCAAGAAGGCTTATGGTACTTTGGCCTTCATCAGTCAGGGTATTGAGTATAGAGGTTGGGATGTTATGTTGCAGTTGTACAAGACGTCGGTGAGGCTGCATTTGGAGTATTGTGTTCATGTCTTGGTCACCTTGGCCTAGGAAGGATGTTGTTAAGCTGGAAAGAGTGCAGAGAAGGTTTACGAGGATGTTGCCAGGACTTGTGGGCATGAGCTATTGGGAGAGGTTGGGCAGGCTAGGACTTTTTTCCTTGGAGCGCAGGAAGATGAGGGGTGATCATATAGAGGTGTATAAGATCATGAGGGGAATAGATAGTGAAGGCACAGCCTTTTACCCAGAGTAGGGAAATCAAGGACCAGAGGACATAGGTTTAAGGTGAGAGGGGAAAGATTTAATAGGAACCTGAGGGGCAACTTTTTCACTCAGAGGGGGAGGGTATATGGATTGAGCTACTAGAGGAGGTAGTTGAAGCAGGTACTCTATCAGCAATTAAAAGACATCTGGACAGGTACATGGATAGGAAAGGTTTTGGAGGATATGGGCCAAACGCTGGCAGGTGGGGGTAGTGTAGATAGGGCATCTTGGTCGGCTTGGGCATGCTGAGCCGAGGGCCTGCTTCCGTGCTCTATGACTATGATGCAAACAAATAGATTTCAAAGCGAGGTCCAACTGCATGGAGCACGGATAACCGCAGAGGACTTATTTCAAGAATTGTAGGCAGTCGTTAGTTGGAAAAAACATCAAAAGTTAGACAGGTTTTTCCAAAAAAGTCACTGGGGAATATTTTATTTCGGTATCCGAAACGTCACCTATCCATATGATGCTGCCTGACCCGCTGAGTAACTCTGACAATTTGTGTCTTTTTTTTGTTCAGTTCTTTGTTTCTATCTTTATCTCCACCTTTGTCAGTCTTTAAATCCTGCCTCACTGGCCTAGATATTGGTCATGCTGTATGTTCCAGCATCATTTTATGTTACTCTGAGTCAAACTTTGACGGATGACATTCTATGAAGCAACTTGTAACTTTTTACTATGTTAAGGGCACTGTATAAACACAGGTTGGGTAACTGAGTAGGAAGGAACTGTGGATGCTGGTTTATACCAAAGATTCTGGAGTAACTCAGCGGGACTGGCAGCATCTCTGGAGAAAAAGAATAGGTGACATTTTGGGTCTGAAGAATATGTAACCTCTTCTTTTTTTTCCAGAGATGTTGCCTGACCCGACGAGTTACTCCGGCATTGTGTGCCTAGCTCAGGCTGAGTTGGGTCACTGGGCATTGGTGCACATGATAGGTGTAAAGCCACATCAAAATGTCAGATTGAGCTCGATAGGGTGGGCTGTCAGATGTGGGTTGCTCATAGACTTAGACTTAGATCCTTTATCATGCTGGGACAACAGCAGTCAGTGTGAATGCCTGGACTCTTGTTGTTACATAGAAACATAGAAAAATAGGTGACGTAGTAGGCTAATCGACCCATTGAGCCAGCACCGCCATTCAATATTATCATGGCTGACCATCTAAAATCAGTTCCCCGTTCTTCTTTTTTCTCCATATCCCTTGATTTCTTCAGCCCTAAGAGCTAAATCTAACTCTCTCTTTCTGTTCCGTAGGAGAGGAAGACTCCGTTCCCGTTCTGGTCATCCAGAGAGCAGAGAGAGGTTACGCGGCATTTCGGAACATTGAACTTGCTCTTCCCTCACACTGTTATCGTCCTTTCATGATTCTGGATGAACTGGAGAAGGTAAAAGCTTCAAAACAAAACGATTCTCTAAGCTCAATACAAGGAGTCTTTGGAGTGAGTCTTTGGAGTGAGGCAATGAAGCAACCCATTTGACTTCTTGCGTTTGAGTTCAGGTTATTGTCATGTGTATTGAGGTACAGTGAAAAGCCTTTGTCGTGTGTTATCCAGTTGGCGAAAAGACAATACATGATTACAATCCAACCATCCACTGTGTACAGATACACGATAAAGGAAATAATGTGAATAACATTAATGCAAGATAAAGTCCGATCAAAGATAGTCCGAGGGTCACCAATGAGGTAGATAGTAGCTCAGGACTGCTCTCTAAGTTGTTGGTAGGATGGTTCAGTTGCCTGATCACAATGGGGAAGAAATTGTCCCTGAATCTGGAGGTGTGCATTTTCACATTTCTCTACCTTTTGCCTGATGGGAGAGGGGAGAAGAGGGAGTGACCGGGGTGCGACTCGTCCTTGATTATGCTGCTGGCCTTTCCGAGGCAGCGTGACGTTTGATCACCGTGCCTGGGGATGCTGATTGACTGATAGAGGCACAGTCTTGCACGGTTGCGTTAGGACGGGCTGGGAGGTAACTTGACACAAAGAGAAAAAGCATATTTTATAAATGTTTCCCTCCTCCCCTCGCCAACCACTTTCTGAGCCTGTGAGATACTTGGGCCCACCAGCACGTACAGAAAGCTTCAGAGCTTTTCTTGGAGAGCTTACCACAGAGGGGGCACTCCCTCACCGCTAATCTTTCCTGCCTCACTGGGTGAGACTTAGTTAAATTTAAGAGGATTAATTCATTCAATTTTGCATTTTCAAGATTCCTCGCTGGCTCTGCTGTGCGGATCCCACCACACGACCCATCCCAGCTGGGCTGATGCTGGTGCCTCTTGCTGACAACATCTCCATCAAGCAGTCACCTCACAGTGTGGCATTTGTTGGGGGTTCTGCACTCCATGCACCAGAAGCATGCGGTCTGGCGTGGCTGTACTTCTAACGACTATTGAGATTCACTGTCCCCGTTGATTCTGAAGTTCTCACTGAATCATTAAATAGGGAAGCGCAGTATGGTGATAAAAGTAAGACTTGAAAGACATGCATTTATCCAGAGCTTTTTAAGACCACGGGATGTCTCCAAGCACTTTACAGCTCATGAAATACTGTTTGAGATGTCCTCAGTGTTGTAGTGTAGATAGACCCGGCAGTCAATTTACATACTGCAAGATCCCATAACTACATTATGATGGTCAGGTGATTCATCTAACTATATGTAGTGCAAGAAATATGTATGAAGGAACTGCAGATACTGGTTTAAACCGAAGATGGACACAAAAAGCTGGAGTAACTCAGCGGGTCAGGCAATAGCTCTGGAGAGAAGGAATGGATGACATTTCGGGTCACTTGTTGTTACATGGAAACATAGAAAAACAAGTGACGTAGTAGGCTATTCGGCCCTTCGAGCCAGCACCATTCAATATGATCATGGCTGACTTCTATTTATTCTATTTTTAAAGCATCCGTAATGTAACAAAATTCTCCTTATGTGCTTCACAAGAATTACACAAAACACAATTTGACATGAAGTCTCGTTACGGACATTGGGCTGAGGTCCCAGAAGCTTGGTCAAAGAGATAGGGCTGGAGGAGCTCTTTACAGGGCAAGTCTGAGACATTTAGGGCAGGAATCCTAGGCCCCTGGCAACTGGGAAATTGACTTACCAACCTGCATGTCTTTGGAGTGTGAGAGGAAACCGGAGCACCCAGAGAAAACCCACAAGGTCACAGGGAGAATGTACAAACTCTGTACAGACAACACCGAGAGGTCAGGATGGAACCCGGGTCTCTAGCGCTGAAAGGCAGTGACTCTACCGCTGCACCACCATGCCACTGCATGGATAACCAAATTGGCAAAGGGCAATTTGCTGCAGTAACGGGGATGGAGTGAGAGCACAGACCATGACATGACTTAAACTGGATGTGTATTGTACACCCTGCTGTAAAAATAACTGTGTTGTTTCTTCTCAAACGCAGAAAGCAAGCAAGAAATCCACCAGCAAAACGCTGAGTGAGAAAGGGACAGAGTCACAAGAGAAGATAACTGAGAGCAGGTGGGTATGAGTTGCAGTGTATCGGTACAAGTACCACTGTGTAACGTTCAGTACAATGAACCGTCTCTGCGGAGTGGCTGCAAGCATTTGTTAGATCATTTTGCTCAGACTCCACGGATGAGGTTGCTGCAGTAACAAGCTGCTGGTCTGGGAGCAAGGACCGCCAGGCTGCTGAGGTGACAATATCTTGATGGGCCACTTTCATGCAGTCGATTACAGATGCTCACAGAGACCTTTAAGTGTAGTGCCCCACAGAGCACTAACATCATAAAAATAATTGCACATCTCAGAGTAGTTAACAAAAATAATTCTGAAAGGTCACGGTAAATGCTAGAAGTACGCAGGAGGTTTGCAAGCAGCTGTAAAGATAAGTAATGGGTTAAAGCTTTGGCAACGGCTGCTATCTAACGCCTCCTTTATGCCATCTCAGTGGCACATTAATCTGTCACAGCCAGTAGGCGCAACAGGTAAACTTGTTGGGATTGCTCGGCTCAGAGTCCAGTATGGTGTGGTATGGTCCTTTATTTGTCACATGTACCAAAGTACAGTGACATTCATTTTTGTATACAGTTCAGTACAAGTATCTCTATACATAAGCACTTCGATGCATATTAGACAATCATCTTAGATACAATACAAGTGTGTAGCAGCAGTACACTGAGACAGTATACAGAGTCGCCAGTTTGGCGCCATTTTCAAGTCCCAGTTGTTGTAAGTGCAAGGATCTTGATCTGACCATGAAGGTCTGTTGTCCTGGATTCCGGGATTCTGTTTGGTTCGTACTGGGTTCCCAGTCTCCACTTACAGGTAAGGATGGTTCAGGATTAGGCTTATTATTGTCATGTATTACTGAGGTACAGTGAAAAGCTTTGTTTTGCATGCCATCCAGTCAAATCATATATTACAATCAATGCAATTTAATACAATCGAGCCAACCTCAAGTACAATAGGTAGAGCAAAGGAAAAGAGTGCAGAATAGAGTGTTCAACGCTGTTCCATAGCCAGTTGTTGAGACAGAGTTGTACAGGCCCTTCGGCCAACCCAGCCATGCTGACCAAGATGCCCCACTAAGGTAGTCTCATCTGCACACATTTGACTCGTATCCCTCTAAACCTTCCCAGCCTTCCACCTATCCAAGTATCTACTGTGCAAGTCCAGCAATACCTGTAATAAGAAAACTAATTGCAACTGATGAAACCTACAGATTCATCTTCGGAGAGGGAATGGTTAGCACAATAAATTTTCTCTTCACGTCTGTCTCCAAACTAGCTCACCATGACTCTATATATCGGTCAGGTGCAGGCAAATGAGACTAGCTTAGATGGGGCATCTTGGTCGGCGTGGATGAGTTGGGCCAGTTTCGGTGCTCTGTCACTCTGTGACTCTAAGGTGGGAGCAAAGTCACTGCTGGCCACAGACGTCCAAAACTAATTGGATGGGGATGGCGGATGGGGAGTGTTCATTGAGGAATCACCAACACGTGAGGCTCTCAGGTTCTTTGGCCGGATGAAGCGTTCATTACTTGTCCTGACACTGGGAGCTTGGGACTATACTATTAGGAAATATGTACGATCAGTTACACTGTTAGTCAACAATGTGAATATCAGTTTAGTAATGTAAATGTCGTAATGTAAAAATGATGAACTGGCCGCCACATCTGTCTGTCTTTGGGCAATTAGATCACTGATCCTCTCCTTATTAAGATACTTTTAAAAGGTACCTATTTGGCCATGCCTTACTTACATGATCTGTGGATTATTGTGACTGGGTGGTCAGTGGTGGTGTGGGCTCAGTGGGCTGAAGGGCCTGATTCTGTGCTGTATGATTCTGTGACAATATTGTTGTTTCAATTAGTTTGTAGTTTAGTTTAGAGATACATTGCGGAAATAGGCCCTTCGGCCCACTGAATCCGCACCAACCAGCGATCCCCGCACATTAACACTATCCCACACACCCTAGGAACAATTTATATTCATACCAAGCCAATTAACCTACAAACTTGTACATGTTTGGAGTGTGGGAGGACACCGGAGATCCCGAAGAAAACCCCTCGCAGTCACAGGGAGAACATACAACCTTCGTACAGACGGCACCCGTAGTCAGTATGGAACCTGGGACACTTGAGTTGTGAGGCAGCAACTCTACTGCTGTGCCATCGTGCCACCCTACTGTGCCAATCTACTGTGCCTCTACAAAATGACATCATATATTTACCCAAAGCTTTGGGCTCAACGGACTGTACCCCAGCTTATGGAAGTACCGTTCAGAAGCCTGATAACAGAGGAGAAGGGACTGTTCCTGAGCCTGGTAGTGTGTGCTTTGAAGCTGACATTCCTTCTGCCGTACAGGAGCAGGAAGAAGAAGGAATGACAGTGGTGGGACATCTTTGATTGTGTTGATGGGAAGTCTGGTCTGTGTGATGGACTGAGCTACATCCACAACTCTTTGCAGAGTTGTTCCCAAAAGAATCTGAGATGCAACCAAACTGCACTAGATTGGTGTATCCATGTAAATGGACACCAGCACACTGCATTTATCAATGTGGACATGCATTGAAACACACATGTACATGCACACGCACACGCACAGGCAAATTAATTCCAACAATGGCCGGTATTTAATGTGGCACTTCCACATAGACATGAACTCTGTAGTATTGCACTCATATGTCTTGTCCTCATGAATGGACCCGGTTAATGACTGCAGAGCTTGATTCTGGGAGCTGCAACAAAAAGAAGGGGAGAAAAATAGCAAACTTATGGCAATGCAACAGCAGCAAAGGTTAAATAAGCTAAACGCTTCACAGATTTCCGTGTGCAGCCTCCAAACTGGTTGGGGAAAATGCTGGCTGCTCTGATTTCCCACCCCACACAGCGGAGCCACAAACGTATTCTGCAGTGGATTTGTTGCAGTTGCTTGGAGCTGGGAAGCATGTTGTGGCAACAGTGCACTTAGCACCTTGTGTAGCAATGCTTGGCTGGCAGACGGGCTGCAGCAGGTGACTCTGTGACACCGGCTGGTTTCACAGCAGAAACAACTAGCACAGCTCTGGGACACAACTGTACTAAATGCAAACAAATGGGGCCCAAGAAACCCTGAGGTAGTATAAAGCTAACACTAAATTCTAGAGATTTTATTACTAGTATATAAACAGACCTGATGAATTTCATTGCTCATGGTGATTGAGTAAATAATCGGTACTCTATAAAATCCAGTTAGTGCTGTTTATGTATTTTCTTCTACGAAGGATTTAAGGTCCAGTGTTTCTCAATGTGCCTCAGTGTGTTGCTTGCAACAGTAAAAGAATCAGTCAACGATTAGTGGGACAAATTAAATCCACCAGTCGTCATTTGCACGGTATTTTTTTGATATCATTTTCAAAGAAATTGCTTTGTATTGTCTCCATTCATGCCACACCCATCTCTCCACCCAACCCACAAAGCAATCCGTACAGATTAATGTTGAGCAAGGAAAGCTGAACTCTAGTACCTTTCCTGAGCATTCAGTGTTGTGCAGAGTCTATCATTAGGCTGCACCCTTATGGAAGGGGCGGTGATGAACTAGCACAGTGGCTCAGCCTCAGCACATTGACTTACAAAAGCAAAGCTTATCAATGGACTCCTTCTCATTGTGCTCAGGCATTTCGCTGGGAGGTGTCAGGAGTGCACACCAAGCTCTACTCCACAGTAAGGAAGCGAATATCAGGAAGTTAAACCTTCTCGTAGTACATGTGAAACTGGCCAAGTCTCCAAGGGTGAATGGTAGCGCAATTGTAAAAGTGACGAGCTACCGAAGTCTGGCACAGCGTAGGGATGAAGAAGGGACTTGACCCATTCCTTTTCTGCACAGATGCTGCCTGACCCGCTGAGTTACTCCAGCACTTTGTGTCCATCTTCAGCCAAAAAATAGGTGCATCAGTTTTTAGAAATGTCACTCTCACGATATAGATATATCTTTGGCAAAGCTGCAATTTTACTTCGGAGTCACGTGAGTGACTACGTGAAGAACACCTCCAGGACGCATGCATGTCATATCGCTTTCACGCTTGCGAAACGACAGGCGGGGTGGAGCGTTCCCCCGCAGCGGTAAGTTTGAAACCGCGACCTGCAGGTAAGTGACTTACTCTGCGGTAGTTTTTTGTTCCCCGCGCTGTTTTACACAGAGGGGGGGGAAGCTGGACAAAATAGTGTCCACAAGTGCTGCGAGTGAAGCTGGCTGGAGAGGACCGCAAAGTTGCGGGAGCCAGCAGCAGCTGAAGGCACAAGCCCCGTAAGTGGGATCAGCTGTGTCGACTTTTGGTCCCGCGCCGGCCAGAACACCACGGCCGGGCGGGAGACTATTCGGAATGGGGCCGTCGACTTTGACAAGTCGAAATGGCAGGAGGCGGGTGGAACGACGTTCCCCCGTAGCGACAGTTTAAACCTGGACCTGCAGGTAAGTGAAACTGCGGTCTTTATTCTTCCCATACTGTCCTGTGCCGCCGGCCGCTGCTGGCGTCTGCAACTCTGCGGTCTTCCCCCGCCAGCTTTGTCGCAGCTCTGGTCGATTTCTTTGCCTTGTACATGTTTCCCCACCCGTAGAACAGTATGGGAACAATAAAGACCGCAGTATCACTTACCTGCAGGTCCAGGCTTAAAACTTGCCGTTATGGGGGAATATCCTTCCACCCCTCCTCCTGCCGTTTTGACTTGTCAAAGCCAACGGCTCTGTTCTGTATAGTCTCCCGCCCAGCCATGGTGTTTAATCTGGCCGGTGCGGGAGCGAAGTCGGGCACAACTGTTCCCTTACGGGTGATTCCTGTGCCGCCTGAATACATTGTACTATATATTCAGTACAAAATGGAAACTGGTAACTGCTAAAGAACTGATTTCCAAAGGCTACTCCATGGCTAGCATCAACCTAAAAGATGCTTACTTTTCAGTGCCTACACGGACTGATCACAAATTTTTTTTTTTTTTTAATTCAACTGGATGGGGCAGCTCTGGCAGTATAGAGCTCTACCAAATACATAATCATATGATCATACTAATTGTGGGCATAACTTTGGAGTTGGCCAAACTAGCTGTAACAGCCACCATACAATTGGGTGAAAATGGGATATGAGTGTTGCCCTAACGTTGCTAAGGAATTGGTCTCCAGCAACAGCTCTGTCCCTGCAAAGACTGACACACAAAACAGTCATGCTGATGGCTTTGGTCACGGCACTAAGGGCACAGTAGTACATAATTTAAGGCTGGACTATATGACTTATTCAACAGGAATATAACGTTTCATATTACGAATTAGTCAAACAGAACAGACCGGGATCATCAGGCCTCAAAATAGAATTTAGGGATTACCCTACAGATATCGTCTCTGTATAATAAGACAATTATTGTTATACATGGAGAACACCAAAAACATCTGAGGCTATGAGATGGCACTACTAATCAGCCACAAACAACCCACAAAAAAGTGTCGGTTCAAACTATTTCCAGATGGTTGAAACAGGTTGTAACAACAGCTGGGGTGGATACTAACATATTCAAATCTTATTCCACCAGGGCTGCAGCTACATCGGCAGCTATGGAGTTGGATGTACCAATGGACCAAATCCTCGAGACAGCAGGATGGATAATAATAATAATAATAATAATAATAATAATGCCATTTTATTGTCACTATACACATGTACAATGAGATTAAAAGCAGCTCCTACTCAGTGCAGACATGTAATTAATCAATAAACAAAGACAAAAACAAAGGGGGGGATAAGGTACACAGTTCTGCGGCGCTATATACATATCTATAAAAAGACAATGGATGAATAGAGTGAATAAATAGGATTCCTATATGCAATTACAGTACAAATTACAGTAGGTGGATAGATGGAAGTCCGGGAGTTTGGCTGTGATGGGGAAAATGTTCCAACTATTCTACCACAAACCAGTAGTTAAACCTGGAACTTTGCAGAGTCAATGTTAAGTTCTGTAATATAATTTCACCCCATAAATAGGAGCTATAATTTATTGTTAACAATTTATCATGGATTTCAATGTTGGATTCATGTCTAAACATGTTAACACAATTCCTCTCACAGTCAATAAAGGCAGATGTGATGCATGGACTCGTTTCCACGGCATGAAATCACAGAGCTTTGAAATCTTCACGTAGTCACTCACGTGACTCCGAAATAAAATAGTAAGATTATACGAGAACTTACCAGTTCGAAGTTTGATCGTTATTTTATGAGGAGTACGTTGAGGGAATACGTGCCCTCCGCTCCCACCCTTGATCATATACTCAACTGGTATTTTCTTCTCTAATCTTACTATGTTCAGTCATTACAGTTATCTGTGATTTCACACCGCTGCTTTGAAGAATGACACGCATGCGTCCTGGCGGGGTTCTTCACGTATTCCCTCAACGTACTCCTCATAAAATAACTATCAAACTTCGAACAGGTAAGTTCTCGTTTAATCTTACTATTTATTCTCATTCACTCTCAGCAGATGGTGTTAAGCCTCTTTCATGAACCTTTGAGCACGTGTAGTGTAAGTACTCCCACAATTGTGTTGGATAAGGTGCAACTATTGCATGTCCAAGACATATCACAACGTTTCATGACGGGGTTGCTTGCACATGGTGGGGATGCCATTCATCTACTGCCCTTGCCCAAGGTGGTGGATGTTGAGGGCTTGAGAGATGCTTTCTATAGACTTTAGAGATACAGAGTTGAAACAGGCCCTAAAGCCCACCGAGTCCGCGCCAACCAGCAATCACCCCGTACACTAACCTACGCACTAGGGACAATTTACAATTTTACAGAAGCCAATTAACTTGCAAGCCAGTATGTCTTTGGAGTGTGGGAGGAAATCAGAGGAAACCCGGAGAAAACCCACGCAGTCAGAGGAAGAACGTGCAAACTCTGTACAGACAGCACCCATAGTCAGGAACGAACCCGGGTCTCTGGCATTGGAGGGCAGTAACACTGACGCTGCGCCACTGTGCTGCCCCTAAAGAAGTCAAAGAAGACGTGGAAAATTCACAGCTGTACATCCACTCAATGATGTACACTCTGGTCACTGTGCTCAGGTGGTGGAGAAAGTAAATGTTTAAGGAGGTGGAATAGTTACCAATGCACTCCGCCAATATTGCCATGACTCGAAGCTGAACTACAGTTCAATACACAAGGTGCATTGGGTAGACAGGGCACTTACTCCCAGATCTGCCGCTTAATTTAACTTTAACTCAAAGAAAACAACCTGCAAGGTTCAATGGCTTCTGTCTCCATTGTGTACAAAGGGAAACACTATACATGGGACCTTCTTCAATTCTCTATTCAATGAGCTGTAGGCAATGACTGCAAGAGGGCACTTCATACAGCCCAGCATTAGCATGGTGCTTATTTGCCTGCTGGTTGATAGTGTCAATAGTCTGAAACATTTCCTACTAATTACAGGACATACTCATACAATATCTAAACAGAAAATGCCAGAACTGACCAGCATGTCAGTTAACATCTGAGAGAGAGAGACAGGTTAGTATTTCAGGTTGCTGATCATGCATCATAGCCCCTGTCTGTTCATGTTAATAAGTAGTTCATAATATATTCAAGAATTAGGCCATTCGGCCCATTAAGTCTACTCTGCCATTCAATCATGGCTGATCTATCTTTCCCTCTCAACCCCATTCTCCTGCCTTCTCCCCATAACCCCTGACACCCACACTAATGAAGAATCTGTCAATCCCCGCTTTAAAAGTCTGCAGGGGAATCATCAGTGTTCGGGCAGTGCACGAAAGAGATTTGGATAAAGTCAATTAAAAATATCCAGATGGGTACGGTCTGAGCTGTACTTTAACGACTCCCCACTGCTCATTGCCTATTAACACAGCAGATGCAAACCTGCATCTGCCTTCAGGCACCTCCAGTGAGCTACTGATTGTACTAAACTATGCCGTGTTTAAATGTTGCACCTTCCGTGGTCCAGTTAATTTAAGACGCTGTTGATCTCTCATTATGGGTTGTTAGGCCAAGGCCCAGTCAGCCTCTCCAGGAGATATACAGGTCGGCACAGTGGTACAGCGGTGGATTTGCTGCCTTACAATGCCGAGACCCGAGTTCGATCCTGACTACGGGTGGTGTCTGTACGAGGTCTGCATGTCCTCCCTGTGACTGCTTTGATTTTCTCTGGGTGGTCTGGTTTCTTCCCACATTCCAAAGATGTGCGGGTTTTAGGTTAATTGATTTCTGTAAGTTGTCCATAGTGTGTAGGATTGAACTAGTGTACGGGTGATCATTGGTCAGCGCGGACTTAGTGGACCGAAGGGCCATTCTCGACGCTGTATATCGAAACTAAACTAAGGTCCAATGTCTCTGTTGGGAATATGAACCGTGAAGCTCTCTCTGGTGCCTTGATCAATATTTGCCCCGTAACAAAGTCACTAAAGTATATTATTTGATCATCCCCAATGCAATCTATGGAATCTTGGTGTTCTGAATTAACTGTTACAATCCTACAAGAGTAACCACTGTTGAAAAGTACTCAGTGGCGTCTGATATGCTTTGGTAACTCCTGAAGTCATGAAAACTCAGATTTGCACTATAATCTTGCACCATTCTGCTGATTTTGCACTTGTCGTATTTGTTGTATTATTTATCACCACCGTTTACTCTGTGACTTTCATGCAAATAAAGAATTTCACCATGGTGTATATAGAAACATAGAAACATAGAAAATAGGTGCAGGAGTAGGCCATTCAGTCCATCGAGCCTGTACCACCATTCAATATGATCATGGCTGATCATCCACCTCAGTATATGACCATATACTAATCTGAATCTGATCAGTTTCTTCATCGTGTAGGAAGGAACTGCAAATGCTGGTTCATCCCAAAGATAGACACAAAAATACTGGAGTAACTCAGCGGGTCAGGCAGCATCTCCGGAGAAAACGCAAAGGTGACTTTTTTAGGGTTGGAATCCTTCTTCAAACATTCTCCAGAGATGCTCCCTAACCCGCTGAGTTACTCCAGCGTTTGAGTCTATTTGTCTATCTTTCTTCATTATCCCTTTCCTCAGCAGATATTGCCTGCTGCCTGGACTATGGTTCCACAAGGCCTGGGCAATGCCTGTCACATCATTCCTTGACGCTGTTCTTATGTAAACTGAGACAATTAATGCCAACTGCACAATTGTAAGGGAAGCTGCCGTTGAATTTGATGCTGCCCTTGCCCTGGGTCTATATACACACACGGACACACACGCACTGTGTGTTGCACCATCAACCAAGGAAGATGGTGATGTCCTTTCCCCTTTCCAGGTCCAAATGTAGGCCTTGTTCCCCTGCAGAGAGAGACATGCTAACAAGCACGGACGGACCGGTCCAGCTCTGCCCGCTTAGCTCCTCACTGGGCCACGCATGAAGCAGCAGTCAAACCCGATTACAATCTCAGCCAATAACTTGCGTTTTTAATTTAATTAGCAAAAATAACCCATGTCCCACATGATGATGGTTAAATTGCTTTGGGCAAATGAATCCCATTTAAAAGCTGCCAAGGACATGAAGTACTGAACAAGCTGATCATTCAATAATCAACTGTTCTGATGGTGATTCCTCCCCAAACAGATTAAATAAAAAATACTTAAAGCTTATGTTTTTGCTTTCCGGGATGGTCATTAAATCTTTCACTGTACAAACAACTTCAGGTTTTGAGTCTCAATGCAGTCCGTGGAGTTTGCTGAAAAACAAGCTGTATAACAAGCTGAGATCAGGTCTTAAAGAATGTTATTGCTACAAGATGTTTTGTTTTATTCCCAACTGTTTGCTCCATTCTTCTGAAGCTGGTGTTTCCTCCTGAAGTTTTGGACCTGCTGGAATATGGTTCCTGCCTCGTGACTGTTCCACACATTAACCTCTGTGCTGCTGCAACATGGCTCCTTGTGCCATTGACTCATTCTGGGAGGTGTTTTCTCCGGTGGCAGTGATGGTCTGTGTGATAACGACCCACTGCAGCCAGTGTTACTCTGACTGGGTTGACTTCCACATCCCACTGGGATATGACTCCACTTCCCCAGTGACTCCCGGGATATCTGGTTTCCCCGTCCGTTCTGGTCCTGCTGGCGTTGTTTCTGACACTCCTCCTTGGATGCAATCCTGCTTGATTCAGTGACGTTCCTTCAGGGATCTGATTCCATTTGGCCAGTGGCAGTCCTGTTGCGAAGAGCCACTTGCCAGAGATTTTCCTGTCGAACGTGTTATCTCAGTGACATTCTTGCAGAAACGTTTAGTTTTGTTTGGCGATGCAGTGCGGAAGCAGGCCCTTCGGCCCATTGACTCCACAATCTCCGCACCAGTGATCTTACATTGAGCTTCCACCTCAGAAACAATTCAATCAGCTCACCTGACCTTTGCTGAAGCTGATCTTCCACACTGGCCTGTGTGTCGGCCCTGCTCCTGCCAAGACAGAATGGCACTTCTGTGATTCACACTCCGGAATATCATCTGGCTATTTATTCTTTTAGCATTTCCTTGTTCATTTCCTCTACCTGCTTCAATGTGTGAACTCGAGCAGTAAGGTTAAGTGCCTGTTTGACTGTGGATGTCATCATAAGGAAGTCCAAACCCATTGTTGTTTGACAAGTGCATATGCAGTTTTCTGTCAGGGGTTAGTGAGTGAGTTCAGAAAACTGCGCTCTGCTCATTTGCAGTAACACAGATCACTTCTCGGTGGAGCAAATGTTTTATTCTTGCTCTTGGCATTTTCTGAGCAGGAACACTCAGTCGCAAGGCCAATTTGTACCGAGTCGCTCAAGTTCTTTCCCTGCTCTCCCAGCCAGTGTGTCTATCCATCCTCCTGTGCCTTTCCTATTGAACTCCACACACTGCAATTCCCCATAATCTGCAGAAATTACTGGGAATATTCTGCAAATCAGGAAGCATCGGCAGATGGAGAAAATATACAGGGGCTAACATTTCAGCTCAGTGTACATCAACCTGAAACATCTCCACAGCTGCCCTATAGGGCCAGTGCCGTCAAATGCTCAACATATGTTAACCCACTCATTCCTGGGATCATTCTTGTACACCTCTTCTGGACCCTCTCCAGAGCCAGCACATCCTTCCTCAGATATGGGGCCCACAATTGCTCACAATACTGAATGAACACAATGAGTTGAATATGCCTTAGATGTTTCTAATTCAGTGAGGGCAGCATGAAATGGATGTCTTCACTAGAGTGTTCTGGGCCCAGATTTGAATATTTCCTTGTGAGGGTGTCCAGAGGCAGCTAGTATCAGTTGAACTGCGCCCCATTGTTAGCACCACCAAGGAGGCAGAGGGAAGTGAATGAGTGGGGAGGTATGTTTCCTGCGTTCACCTCATCTACTGTCACTGACATCTGAATATAAACCCTGTGTACACAAACCTTGCAACTTCCCCATTGTAATCATAGAGTCATTCAGCATGGAAACAGGCCCTTCGGCCCAGCTTGCCCATGCCAACCAAGATCCCCATGGATAGACATGGACAGGACAGGTTTGGAGTGATATGGACCAAATGCGGGCAGGTGCGACTAATGTAGCTGGGACATGTTGGCCTGTGTGGGCAAGTTGGGCCGAAAGGCCTGTTTCCACACTGTATCATTCTATGATTCTATCTGCACTAGCCCTACCCGCATTTGGCCCATATCCCTCTAAACCTGTCTTATCCTTGTACCTGTCCAAATGCCTTTTAAATGTTGTTATAGTTTCTGCTTCAACCTTCTGCCTCCGATAACTCATTCCATATGTCCACCGTGTGAAAAGGTTGCCCCTCGGATTCTTATTAAATCTTTTCCCCTCTCACCTTAAACTGATGTCCTCTGGTTCCCGGTTCACCCGCAGTAATTACTGCGATGAAGCTGTTCCCGTTCTGCAGCAACCTTTCTCCCAGTTGTGGCATTAAGTAGTAAGTGGGGATGGTAATGAGAGCCTGGGGAGTAATTGCTGGTTGCCAGAGAACTGCAGAGCAGCAATTCAATCAACTGCTTCTGATTGTAACCCAAGCCCCAAGAGCAAAACCCAACATTGAAATAGCTTTAAACACACTGCCAGCTGCTTGTTCATCTTTATTTCCTCTGCCATTTTCTCCCTTCCTTTTCTGATTTTTACCCGGGTTCATTCCATCCCCTGTGACGTGTCATTTAAGTGGCAAGAAGCTGAGCTAAGGACAGTGGTTAGAACCAGGTCCTCCTCTGCTCTATCCTTTATTCGAGTCCTTCAGTGTTACTGGAGGACAGATTCAACAGCAACTTTGAAAACTGGGCAACTCCTTGTAAAGGGAAAGTATCCACAGCTGGGCTACGAAGGGTAAGGGGGGAGAAGGACAACTGGATGATGTTTTTGTAGCTAGCTCACGTTGGATGGATTGAATAACTTATTTTGGTGGGGATACAAGAAAATGCAAATGCTGGAATCTTGAGCAAACCACAAAGTGCTGGAGAAACTCAGTAGGTCAGGCAGCATCTGTGGAGGGAATAGACAGACAACAACGTTTCAGATCAGGACCTTTCGCGGGCCTGGCAACTCCCTCTTCTCCTCTCTCCCATCGGGCAAAAGGTATATAAGTGTGAAAACGCACATCTCCAGGTTCAGGGTAGAGAAAAATGCTGGTGAGGCAGCATCTATGGAGCGAAGGAAATAGGTGACGTTTTGGGTCGAGACCCTTCTTCAGACTTCAGGTTCAGGGATAGTTTCTTCCCAGCTGTTATCAGGCAACTGAATCATCGTACCACAACTAGCGAGCAGTCCTTAACCACTATCTACCTCATTGGTGACCCTCGAATTATCTTCGATCAGACTTTACTGGTTTTATCTTGCACTAAAGATATGCAGGTTATTCCCTCTATCATGTACCTGTACACTGTAAATGGCACGATTGTAATTATGTATTGTCTTTCCGCTGACTGGTTAGCACGCAATAAAAGCTTTTCACTGTACCTCGGTAACGTGACAATAAACTAAACTAATTAACTATGTTGACAACAGCTCTGTACCTTTCATTGGAGGTCACTGGATGAGAGGCCAGGAGCGAAGAGTCCAACCTAAAGTTCTGATCATCGAAAGCCTGGACACAAGCACCTAATGCAGCCGCGGATAAACACTTTGCATGCCCCTCTGATCAAACTAAGACTCTTCCTGACCCTCTGAACCCTGTCATGCACTGGAGTTGGGGAATCAGGAGATCAGGATATCAGGAGATCAGGAAGTTACCCACCTTCCAGCTTTGTCCAGGAATTAAAAATTACTGTCCAGAATGGAAGTAAGAATTGATTGTGACGCATTACATTGATGATGGGAAAATAACCTGTTTGAATCATAGTCGAGAATTACTCAATCTGGTCCATTGTCCTTGATCTGAAGCATTGGTTTATTGTTCAATTGGTGTGGTAGGGCAGTGCACCACAGGGGTAATGGAGGCAGAGTGACTCCAGCCAGGAGCTCACACAATGACACTTCCAGGATACATACAGCCAAGCCTCAAAGCCCTACTGTAGCCTCTGATGTCCATCTGCTGAATGGATCTATGAGGTCCCGCGTTTCTTGCTGCCCTTGGTTGCAGTCAAATACTTGTCCCCAATGCCACCGCGGTGAGTTTAAATACACTGATAATGTTCGCACCTTTGGAGATAGACACAAAATGTGGAGTGACCCAGCGGGACATGCAGCATCTCTGGAGGGAAGGAATGGGTGACGTTTCGGGTTGAGACCTATCCAGCTGAGTTACTCCAGCATTTTGTGTCTATCTTCGGTGTAAACCAGCATCGGCAGTTCTTCCCAACACATTAGCACCTTTGGATGCGTGGCGTCACTTTTAAGCCATTCCCCGGGGAATAGTCTCAGGTTTGCACTTCAGACAACATTTTTTAAATGTCTAATTCCCCTGTCAGTTTCTCTGAAGATACGGCCTCTCACAAGGATAGAATTCAGCGATGCGATACATCCCCCTCTGCAGTAGACCCGACCGCAGCTTGTTAGTGTAGGCCATGCTTGAGTTGTTGGAAATGGGGAGAGGAGAATCAATGCAGCTGAACCCAGTCTGGGCCTCCAGCCGGTGTCACAAGAGCAGGAACTCAGGCTGGTTCTTCCAGTTCTGGGCCAACAAAGCCTTGTCACTGCCAAACGACAGCAAAGGCCAAGGAATCTGGGGCCCACCTTGCACAACTGGGTTCTTTATCGCAAGAGTCACCGGCAAAAATAAAAGGGACTATTTGGATGCAAAGAAAATGGATTTAATTTCTCAGCTCACCATGAGCCTTAAAGGTTGCCTGCCTCCAAATGGATGGCCTGTCTCTTCGTGATGCAAATAATAGAGTAAAGCAGGTGTAAGGCCTGAACACAGACCAGCTGGATCTGACGGATGTAATTTGGTTGCTGTGGGCTTAAATGTTAAATCCCTGCTGCTCGGGATGAATGCTTCTCCTCTGACGCAATGCTGGAATAAGAATGTCGCGCACTGTATGGAGCGGATGCAGCCGCTGAGGTAATGGGAATGCCAGCTGTTTTAACCCCTTCCCAGCTACATGTTGCCAGCTCAAACCAGCGCCAAGCTGAGCCGAATCGCAACGTTCAGCCAAGGAACGAGGAAACAATGTGTGCGATATGGTTTCGCCTTTCTTTTTAATACGGAACGGGCAGGCGCTGTAAAGTGGGGTTGCATGACATTTCACAGGAGAGGTTGTGTATGGAATATCACCAGAGCTCTGTGTCCCTCTCCCTGTTCACTCTGAATGCTGGAGGCCACCAGGGATCAGTCGACCATTCACCGTTTTTCTCCCCAAACAAAGCCTTATCTGCTTTTCCACCATGCATCTTAGAGTCGTAGAGTCATGCAGTCTCGACCTTCCCTTCTCTCCAAAGATGCTGCCTGTCCCACTGAGTTATTCCAGCTTTTTGTGTCTATCCAGCATGGGAACAGGCCCTTTGGCCCAACTTGCCCATGCCAACTCTGAGTAGAACTATCACCATGGCTTTCTGCTGAGTACTGTTTCATCACTGACTTGAGTATGGTTTCATTTTTTTTTGTTAAATTTCAAAATAGACTTTATTCGAAAAATAAATATATACAATACATGATCCTTACAAAGCTCCATCCAACATTCTCGGAGGCTATACATACATACAATACAGTTTCCCCAAATCACAATTTTACCCCACACCCTTGCCACTCATGTGTCCCAGCACACTCATACTCAGCACTGTTTCACCATTCACCTTCACTATCTAGGTTTAACATTGACTCTACGTCGGTACAATGTCACTATTGACTCCAACTAAGTACAATTCCAGTCGCCTTTCGCCAGCCAGTCTTGTGGCTGACTCTCAATGAATATTATTTCACCATTGACTCTCACTGAACACAATATCATTGGTGGATCTTCCTAAGTACGGTAACAATATCAGCACTGACTAAGCATTGTTCAGCGTTGGACTCTTGCTGAGAATGATCTTGCCCTTGGCTCAGGTTGTGCATTGATTCACCGCTGCATCTCATGGGATATGGTGACACTGTTGTCCTTCGCTGAGGGTGATAGTACCATTGGTGCTTACTACTGACTGTAAATGAGCAATTAATTTAGTTTAGTTTAGGTTAGAGATACAGTGCGGAAACAGGCCCTTCAGCCCACTGAGTCCCTGCCAACGAGCAATACCCATACACTAGTACTATCCGACACACTAGGGAAAATTTACAATTCTCACTGAAGCCAATTGACCTACAAATCTATACGTCTTTGGAGTGTGGGTGGAAACCGGGGCACCCGGAGAAAAACCACACAGTCGCAGGGAGAACATACAAACTCTATACAGATAGTACCCGTAGTCAGAATTGAATCCGAGCTTTTGGCACTAAGGCAGCAACTCTACTGCTGCGTCACCGTTCCACCCTCACTGTACCACCTCACAGTTAACACTCTTCCTGTGTACGGCATTTGACAAAGCCCTGCATGGTGAGCTGGTACAGGATGGTTAAGGCGCATGGTATCCACGGTGGGTTGCCCAGTGGGAAGCAAAGCTGGCTTAGTGACAAAAGGCACATGCTCGTGGTGGAAGAATATTATTCTGAATGAAAGTATGTGACCAGTGATGTATCACAGGGCTTGGTGCTGCGATGCTTGTTGTCTCCGATATATCATTACAACTTGAATGTGAATGTAGGAGATATGATTAATAAGTTTGCAGTTGACACAATTATTGGTGATGTTGCAGATAGAGAGATGGGTTGGCTACGGCTGCAGCAGCATATACTGTAGATCAGATAGAAAGTGGGGCAGAGCTTTGGTAGATAGAATTTAATCCCGACAGGTGTGGGGTGATGCATTTGGACAAGTCATATAAAGGTATGTGTGTTCAGTAAATGGTAGGAAGTGAAGGAATGTTGCCTAATACAGTGACAACACAGGAAGATGGGCTGGTGAAGAAGCCATATGGCACACTTCCTTTCATAGGTCGTGGTGCAGAATGTACAAATTGGGACATAATGGACAAAACAAGGTGGACAAGTTGGGCAGAAGGGCCTGTTTCCACACTGTGAATCTAAAACAGATAAGACTGCACATGGAGTATTGTGAGCAGTTCGGGTCACCACATAAGAGGAAGGATATGGCAGTGCTGGAGAGAGAGAGAGAGAGAGAGAGAGAGAGAGAGAGCATAGGATGTTGTCTGGATTAGAGGATTTTAGTTTATGGAGAGAGATTGTATAGGTTTAAGTGTTTTCCTTGGAGTGAATGAGGGTGACCTGACTATGTAAAATTATAAGAAGCATGGAGAGAGTAGATAGTCGGAATCTTTTCCCCAAGATAGTGATATCTTCCTCTATCGTTAGAGGAAGAAGCTTTGAAGGCGATTTGAAGGAAAAGTTATTTATTCAATGATTCAATGATTCAATTCCATGATTCAATTTAAAGCAAAGCTTCAATGATTCAATTCAATGATTTATTGATTCAATGATACTTCATTGCCACATGTACCTTGGTACAGTAAAACGCTTTGTTTTGCATACAACCTGGTAAAATCCTGTCGCAGACCTCACCTAGGCAGTACTCAAGTGTGGCCACGTCCTGGCACTGACAAAGTTGCACGGAGAGTGATGATATATGGAACATGTAGGATGGATTGAAATCTTTGCTACGTTGTCGTCTGTCAGTTATTAAAATATCGGGGTAGATAATTATCATCGGTCCGTGGACAGGGATGGATTGGCAAAGTCAAATGGCCTCAGTCGTTCTACACATCAGGCATGGCTGGAAAATGTGTAAGAAGGAACTGCAGATTCTGGTTTAAACCGAAGACAGACACAAAAAGCTGGAGTAACTTAGCGGGGACAGGCAGCATCTCTGGAGAGAAGGGGTGGGTGCTGGAGAATGACCGGGTCTTTGCACCCCAGAAAACTGGGCTGCACAACGAGTGTAAACGCAGAAAGGATGTTTAAGGCAGCAATGGGGAGCAGCATAGTGACGCTGTGAAAGGTGAGGAGTGGCATTGTACAGAGAGCAACTGTGACTCCTTCCCAATTTGCCCGTGTTCAAATACGTCCAGTATCTCTTTTCTTGAGAACGCTTTTCCTTTTTAAACGCTTGCTTCTGCTGCACCCCTGGTGTACCTGCTTCACATGCTCAGCTTGACTGAGGGCTAGATCTTGGTTTCCTTCCTATGTATTTGTCTAATGGTTGAAACAGAACAAAATAAAATATTTATAGGTTGACATAGCAACCTAAATGCCGTTGTGGTTTTAAGACCATCTTGGAGACAGTGAGTAAGAGTTCCCCTACACCTTGATGTAGAAAGCAGATGAAGCTTTTGGTTCTCAGTGGAGGTGAGTCAATACCTAATGGGCAGCAACTTCAAGGCCAGTAAAGATTTCTTCAATCCTTGCTGCACTATTGAACTGCCTGACAGTTGGATAGAGGGGCATGAATTTCTGACAGATATTGAACCTGTTAACAGCTAGTGTGGTGGCAATGGCACAGAAAACTGACATCTCCGCTCTGCTGCTCCCTCTGCACTGAAGAAAAACGGTTTTGTGATGCTCTGCAGTGCACAAAATGGGCAACGAAGGCATTAATACCACGATGACTGAGACCCATCACCTTGGATTCACCAGAGATTGCTTGCAGCAATAGACACAAAATGCAGCAGTAACTCAGCGGGACAGACAGCATCTGTGGAGAGAAGGAATAGGTGACGTTTCAAGTCAAGACCCTTCAGACTTAACAGTGCAGGGGCCCTTGTGCTGGGAAGAGAGTGGTTGGAGGGAATAGTCTGACATAGAAACCCCATTGCCTGCAAAACAGAGAGAGAGGAATGAAGAGGAAACCTACAATTGAACACAACTGATAAAACTAAAGGAGATTATTTGCACATTGTGTGAATGTGGAATAGGCTGGTAATTTATTTTACATCACCCTCCATTTTTATTTCCAATTTTAGTTTGGTGTAAAGATACAGAGCGGAAACAGACCCTTCGGCCCACCGAGTCGGTGCCGACCAGCGATCCCCGCATACCAACTCTATCCTACACACACTAGGGACAATTTTACCTTTTTTTCTTTTACCAAGCCAATTAACCAACAAAACTGCACGTCTTTGGTGTGTGGGAGGAAACCGGAGATCCCAGAGAAAACCCACACAGGTCACGGGGAGAACGTACAAACTCCGTACAGACGGCACCCGTAGTCAGGATGGAACCCGGGTCTCTTGCGTTGTGAGGCAGCAACTCTACTGCTGTGCCATCGTGCCACCCTGCTGTGCCAATCTACTGTGCCTCTACAAAATGACATCATATATTTGCCCAAGGGTTTAGTCACAACGGGTTTCAAAGTCACTTTGCTGGTGTTTTAGGAATTATCTCCTCCCTGACACTCGGAGCATATTTTTTTGACATCAGAATGAGTGACAAAACCTGGACATAAATACATTAAAAAAGATGGACACAATAAGCTGGAGTAACTCAGCGGGTCAGGAAGCATCTCTGGAGAAAAGGAATAGGTGACGTTTTGGCTCGAGACCCATCTTCAGGGTCTGAAAAACGGTCTTGACCCGAAACTTCACCTATTCCTTTTCTCCAGAGATGCCGTCTGTCGCACTGAGCTACTTCAGCCTTTTGTGTCTATCTTCGGTTTAAACCACCATCCGCAGTTCCTTCCTACACATTAAAAAAGGAGTTGGCCCCTCAAGCCAGCGCTATGCAGTGCGATCATGGTTGCCCCCGGCTGTACCAGATCCCTGTGGTCTGCAATGATCGGCCTTGATGTGGGAGGGAGTTTTCTTAAAGCTGCCTGACCCGCTGAGTTTCTCCAGCCTTTTGTGTCAATCTCTGCCTTGATGTGTTCGGCTGGAAGTGATAAACAGTGCTTTGATGGCTTAAAACATGCATTTGCACGCTTGAAAGGGATAAAGCTAATAGAGGTAGGCCTTCGACTTGGGCCTGAACTTTTCATTCTTACTTTCGCATTCCAGCACATGATAATTAGATCAGCAGGCAATCTCAGCATTAATTGCCACCGGTAAAACAGGTGTGAATTTTGTGCGCAGTTTTGGCAGAACCTGCCAATTACTCAACCAGAAGAAAACAAAACAGCAGCTTTTGTATTTCTTTGTCAACACATGGAGTCCAATTTAAAAAAAAAACTGATTACTGTAACTACTTTACAGGGTGCCACAGTGGGGCAGCTGGTAGAGTTGCTGCCTCACAGCGCCGGAGGCTTTGGTACGATCTTCACCTCGGGTGCTGTCTGTGTGAAGTTTGCACATTCTCCCCGTGAATGCACGGGATTTCTCCCTGTACTCCGGTTTCTTCCCACATGCCAAAGATGAGCTGGTTTGTAGGTTAATTGCCGTCAATACAAAAAAATGTCCCTAGTGTGTAGGGAATGTATGCAAAAGTGGGATGGATGGGTGACGTGGACTCCATGGGCTGTTTCCATGCTGTATCTATAAATGTAACCACTTTACCTTGTTAACAAGGTACCTTGTTAACAAGGGTAAGGGGATTAGACTCACTGGTGAGAGTGGCCCAAGAAAAGAGTGCACAACTCTTAATTAAGGGCGGCACAGTGGTGCAACAGTAGAGTTGCAGATTTACAACGCCAGAGACCCAGGTTCAACCCTGACTACGGGTGCTGTCGGTACAGATTTTGTACATTCTCCCCGTGACCTGTGTGGGTTTTCTGTGATGGCTCCAATTTCCTCCCACACTCCAAAGACGTGCAGGTTTGTGGGTTCATTGGCTTGGTTTCATTATAAATTGTCCCTAGCGTGTGAAGGATAGTGTTGGTGCGCGGGGATCGCTGGTCGGCGCGGACTCAGTGGCGGAAGGGCCTGATTCTGCGCTGTATCTCAAAACCAAACTAAACTAAAGCTCCAGGGGAAGCAGATTATAAAAGGAGTGAATGAACACTTACTGAGGCCCCTTCGAATTATGGGAGGATTGCAGTTAATTATATTTCCAATATTTATTAGGCTGCATTTCCAAGCCCGAAATCACTTGCCTGGCAGCCTGGAGCATCTGGGAGCCTGGGAGCATCAAAGCAGATTTGGAAATCAGATCTGAGACATACAGCCTGCTGAAAGTATTCCAATGGATGCCTATCTCCAGAAGCAAGTTGTACACCCATTCATTTCCGCTTTTGTGAAAACCAAAAGTGCAGGAGTTCAAGAGGAATGGGTTACAAGTTGAGGTTCTGTCCAAAGTCAACCCACCCATCTTTGCATGATGGCGCAGCAGTAGAGTTGCTGCCTTACAGCACCAGAGAGCCAGGTTCGATCCTGACTACGGGTGCTGTCTGTACGCAGTCTGTACGTTCTCCGAGTGACTGCGTGGGTTTTCTCCAGATGCTCCAGTTTCTTCCCACATTCTGAAGGCGTGCAGGTTTGTGGGTTAATTGCCCCTAGTCCTTGTGATCGCTGGTCGGTTCGGATCCGGTGGGCTGAAGGGCCTGTTTCCACGCTGTATCTCTAAACTAAACTATATCTTTGAGCAGAGTGAATTCTCAATCTTGCATACATTTTTGTTAACGTGTGAAAAGACTAATGTTCAGATCAGCTGCACATTTACCCAGTTTACAACGGTGTCGGGATTTGTGACCCAGTAGGTTGTAACTGCACCCCCTTTACAGCAGGAATCAGTTTAATTACAGCTGAGTGTCAGAGAGAGTGTCCTTACATGAAGAAATTTGTCAATTTGCAGCACTCCAGTGGAGTCAGTCCCTGGCTGCACTCACAGGCCTCGAGCATTATGCCGAGAGTAAATTATTAAAACTCACAGATTAGTTAGTTACTTGGTTTAGTTTTAGTTTAGAGACACAGCGCGGAAACAGGCCTTTAGGCCCATCGAGTCCGTGCTGACCAGCGATCCCCACACACTGACGCTATCCCACACGCACTAGGAACAATTTGCAATTATACCAATTAGCCGACAAACATGTGCGTCTTTGGAGTGTGAGAGGAAACCAGAGATCCCGGAGAAATGCCACGCAGGTCACGGGGAGAACGTAGAGACTCCGTACTGATAGCAACCCGTAGTCAGGATTGAACCAGTGCCTCAGGCACTGTAAGGCAGCAACTCTACCGCTGCACCACCGTGCCATGCCACCCTTGTCACATTGCCATGTGTATTGAGGTACAGTGAAAGGCTACTGTACCTCTGTACGCATACATGGGTTATGATGAGAAAACCAAACCGAGGAGGGGGTGGCATTTGCTTGCTGTGGTTTTGCCAGCAGAAGTGCAAACAATGCTCCAAGTATGGGCTACGTTTGGTGCAGCTGTGGACTACAAGGAATGCCAGCAACATTCTGTTGAAGCATATCAATGACCAGCAGCATGTGTCAGATACACACACCCCCTTGCTCAGATAATGGCATCTCCGGAATTCTCTGATTCAATTATTCCCTTGTACCTCACAGCAGCCAGACATCACCATGTACTTATTGATTGTCCTTTCCCTAATAAATTAAATCAATTGCCTTCTCTAAACCATGCTCGCAGCCATGTAACAATTATCCTATGGACTGAAAGCACATGATATTCACACTGCTGGAAGCAGCTTGATATGATCTCTGTAGGATGTGAAGATATCTGTCTCGATGTTTTCATGCTGCTTCAACTGCATGCTTGTTAAATTTAGACAAAACGGATATAATCCTCGCCTACGAAAAGTTCTGATCTGGTTTCAGTTCACGGAATGACGCAGAGCAAGGGTACTGGGGACAAAAGAGCTGTTATCAGAACAAGAAGGATGCTGCAAGCTGAGCGTGTTTGATTACAGTTGGGATGAAGGCACCTCAAGTGCTCCCACATATATCATTGCAGCCTGGCCTCACCAATGGACACCCACTGATTGTCGTAGTCTAGGTGCAGGGATCACTCTTGAACATAAAGTTGACAACAGACTTCTCCGTTGTCTTGCCAAACATTAAGGTGGATAAGTCCCCAGGGCCTGGTGGACGCTATTCCAGGATACTGAAGGGAACATGTGAGGCGATTACTGGGCCTGAACAGAGCTTCTTGTATCCTCTTTAAACTTTACAGAGGATATTAAATAGTCTTTACAAAGCCAATGTGGTTCATTTGTTCAACAAGGCAACAGGGACAAACCAGGAGATCGTACGCCTGTGATCGTTACACCAGTGGTGAGAAATTATTGGAGAAGATTCTTGAGCACTGAATTTATTTGCATTTGGAAAAGTATGGACTTATCAGAGAAAGTCAGCGTGGCGTTATGCAGGAGAGGTCCTGTCTCACAAATTTGATTGGGTTTTTTGAGGAAGATGGTTGACAAGGGGAGGGCAGTGGATGGACTCACTTCAGACTCTAGAGATACAGAGATACAGCGCAGAAACAGGCCCTTCTACCCACCGAGTCCACGCCGACCAGCGATCACCCCGTACAGTAGCACTAACACAAGTGCCAGTTTTACAACTTTACCAAAGCCAATTAACCTCCAAACCTTTACGTCTTTGGAGTGTGGAAGGAAAGCGGAACTTCCCAGAGAAAACCCACGCAGGCCATGGGGAGAAGGTACAAACTCCGGACAGACAGCACCTGTGGTCAGGGTGGAACCCAGGTCTCTGGCACCTTAAGGCAGCAACTCTACCGCTGTGCCACTGTGCCATCACATTGGATCCATGGTGAGTTGGGTCCAAAATTGGCTTGTTCATAGAAGACAAGGTAGTAGTAGCAGTGATTTTTTCTGACTGTAGGTCTGTGACCACTGTGTTCCACAAGGATCAGTGCTGCGATCTCTTCTTTATTATATACATTAATGAAAACGCATAGGTAGTCTGATTAGTAAGCTTGCAGAAGAATGAGGAGTTGTGAACAATGAGGAAAGTTGTGAAAGGATGCAACTAGAAATTTGGATGGCCATTTGGCAGATAGAGTTTAATAGTAAGATTAAACGAGAACTTACCAGTTCGAAGTTTGATCTGTATTTTATGAGGAGTTACGATGAGGGATTACGTGAAGAGCCCGCCTCAGCACGCATGCGCGGCATACTTCAAAGCAGCGGTGTGGAATCACAGATAGACACAGTTAATTGAAGTAAACATAGTAAAGACAAGGAGACATCAGTTTGCTAGTTTGATCTATATAATGAGGGTGGGAGCGGAGGGCACGTAATCCCTCATCGTAACTCCTCATAAAATACAGATCAAACTTCGAACTGGTAAGTTCTCGTTTAATCTTACTATTTTACTTCGGAGTCACGTGAGTGACTACGTGAAGACTTCAAAGTTCTGTGATTTCAAACCGTGTAACAGTTCATACTTCACTCGCTGCCGAAGTCATTCGAGGGAGGAAGTATGTTATCGTAATCAACCATGAATCTGTTTGTAAAACAATAATGGTGTTATTAACAACAACAAGATCAATTGCTCCCCCGGGCTTAAATTATATATTTTTTGCAGATTCTTTTTCTGCAAACGATACAGGTTCTGTCAGTGGTTTGTTAAAAAACGTTTGGAACGTATACTCCCTGGACCAACCTGCAGTAGCCAGGATGAGGTCCATAGGCTCTTCCATTCTCTTAGTCACTGACGTGGGAGCCGTCCTGGTGGAATAAGACTTATACACGTCAGTATTTTCTCCAGCAACTCCCAGTACCTGCTTGAGCCACTAGAGATAGTTTAGCTCGTCACCCGACCAAGAGGTTTATTGTGGCTGACCCATAAGGCTTTTTCCTCTCCCTCGGTATTCCTTATTGTGTCGATGTAGATCTCTGAGTGGGTCATGACACATAAAACGTGGTTCAGGTGGGTATGCCCGGAATTTCATGACTGGACCTGATGTTCCTGGTCTGTTCTGTTTGGCCAACCCTTGAATGGGAATGTGACACTATCTGGTGTCATAACCATGTTGTCCCATCGCAGTAGATGGGAGAACTGGCTCTTTGTGTTGATGTAAGGCCACCAGCATGTCCATCTTCAGGGTAGGCTGTTCCAGGGTGAGTGACCTGGCTGGTGATCATCCCCTAAGGTACGTCAGGGTTTCACTGACATCCCAATTTGGGTGTACCTATTTCTGGGGAATGGACTGAATATACCTCTCCTTGTCTGATCACCAGTGAGCGGTACCCAAGTTGAGTAGGCTGACAGAACATTTCCTTCATTGTGGTGAAGACCTGCCAGGCGCTCCAGTACAGTTTTGTTGTAGTTGAATGTGTAATTCCTGTTTTGGAAAAACAGTGTCCCATTTCTTGATGCTCCTCAGGTATGTTCCTTAGGATATGCGACGGAATGCTGTCATCAGGTTGATAGCGCTGCTGATCCAAACACAGCAGTGGTCTTCCCAATTTTGCAATTCTTTTAATGACCATATCGAGGATCACTGGGAACCATGCCTGTGGACTTGGTCCACTGTAATTTGCGTAGTACCCGACTGATGAAGCCGTAGTACCTATTGAAGAGGTAGAAGGAAAGGAGAATTTAGAGATTAGATTTCCCCCACCCTTCAATACGTGGGAATGTCTCCATAGCCGCTGCCTTGAAATTGGTTTCATGTGACGTAAGTTAATACGTGGTGATTTGATTGGATATAAGGAATCGATATCTGGTGTCCATATTGCTTAGTAATTTCAGCAAATATTTTTGGTTTAAATGTATGTTTACAGTATTTAGCTCACCTGATAGGTGAGGTTACTGATGGTCAAATATGTTTGACGACATACGGTTACCAATTGTTAATAAATTGTCACCTAATATCGATGTTCCCTGCCCAAGTGGTTTGGTATATGCCACCACTGTGATGTTGTTAACTTATAAATGAACATGCAAATTTGGTGGGTTACTGAGCAAATGCTTCACTAGAATTAAGTAAGTTAATATATAACACGTTTTTAAGTCAATTTGCATAGGCACTAAGTATTACAAGCTCAGTAACACATCAGTACACATAAGATGTTACTCAAAACAGGTGGAAGAGTACAACCATAATCCTTCCTGCCGATAATTCCATGATAACACTCCAGATTAATCCATATGCCCCCATATCACAGGTATGGATATAGTTTGAACACTAGTATCTCAGCTCATAGGAAAGGTACAATGTTCAGTAGCTGGTAATGCTGCTACTATCCCAATACTTTGCCACGTAGTTGATTGGTGGTTAATGTTACCATAACTGATAGTCTTAATGAATACCAGATTACAAAGTTGTGGATGGTCACGTAATATCTGGATATATGGCAATGCCCGCTAAATAAGTTAGTAGCTAATGCAGCTAACGCTGTGTCACAGGATAGTGTGTCGTTAATATATAGACATGCCATGACGGATGTTTCTTAAGTGTCAGGGCTGGTTGATACTGGATAGCTTTGACTTAAATGCCGCAATGCTCATCATGGTTACTCCATCCAGGTAATTGCGGTATCCGAAACTTATATGAGAAGGTACTGAATAGTATGCATCTTCAAGGTTGATGTCTACCATAAAGTATCTTGGTTCCATGGTAGTAGTTACAAATCCCATGAATGGGTTTACCTGGTGAATACTCAAGTGGTTTATCAATGATGGTGCGACATTCACCATCGCGGGTGGGTAGACCCCTTGGGGTGCTTGCTAAATTGGTGGCAAGATATTGTATATAACTACCAAAGTGATAGCTTCCTAACCAGGTGTGATTCACCCACCCCTTGTCAGTACAACCCTTCACCTTTATGTGGTGGTAGGAACCATACTTATCTGTCTTATTGCTGTTTTCTTTGGTTTCTGGTTCCTTATTCTTGTAGGGATGATGTTTGTTGGGGGCGGCACATTTTCCCTGGGGCCTGCTCTGGGCCGTGGCCTAAAAACCTACGGGTTTGGCATGCAGGCCCCGAGCTTTCACCAGTACCTTGAGGTAGATGCCGCTGGTGGACGCGGAGAGGTACTGCTGTCTGGTATTCTGTGTGGTGCTCATTCCAGACTCTGCCCTCTTGTGCCGAATAGTTTGAACACTTCGTCCAGTTTTTAAGGACTGGTTTGGTAAATGCCAGGTAGCAGGTTCTGTGCTTGTGAGGTCGGCATTCTCATGATCCTGTTAATTTCTTAGATTGAGGGCAGGTTTGTGACTTCACTAGAGAAGTTATGGGGTATACCGTTGAACATTTGGGTCAAGTGTTTTGCCATACTACCCTGCCCTTCTGGAATGAGCAGGTGGACATGATAGCCGACGTCAGGTATCAAATGCATTTTTAAAAACATTTAGGTTAAATGCGCTGCTCAATGTATCCCCCAATAATGGCGGGCACTTTGAGTAAATGCAATTTAGGGGTGGCGTGATAAATCCAACGCCTCTCCAACGTCTTGGAGAGGTTTTTTTTTTTTTTTTTGGAAAAGACAGGTAGTAAGTAGTCAGTTGAAACTGAAGCCATTTCGCTCGTGGTGAAACCACATAGCGGCCACACCCAGCAGCTCTTCCTGTTCCTGTACCTCATGCGTACTCCCGATGTTGTTCAGCCAGTGCCCCTCTTCTTGACCAGCCCAGCTCTGGTCGCCAAAGCTGTCCTTATATGAGGAAGAAGCAATGGCCAGTGCATGAGGCACTGTGGAGGGAGTGCCTGAACTCCCTCTGCGAAACTGCTCCCCATAAGCAAGTCTCGCTGGAGCTTATGCTCCACGAGCCGCTCCATGTGGCTCAGGCGGCTGTCTCTGCCCTAAACGGGCGGTGAGACGTCCCCGTCCAACGAATCGGAACCACCGGCCGGATTGTTGACATCCAGTCCGCTGCTCAGGCGCTAGTGGAACTGGGCTCGGCTCGGTGTCGGGGATGGCGGAGCGCCGGGTTGGCGGTCCTACCGCCCTCTGTCCCCCTGTGATGAGACGCCTGTCTGCTGGAGCCGAGCTGGGGACAGGTTTCTTGGAGAGTCTTGTTCTGTTCTTTCTTCTTGGTTGTTGGAACAAGCAAAGAACTCTCCTTTGTCAGTTAAACCGACCTCAGAGTAGGCTTACCTGATGGTCCATTCTTTAGCGGGAGCGCCTGACTCCCGTGTTTTCTGGACTGGAACGCGGCACAGCTCCCTGTCCGTGGACCGCAGCGTGTGCGGTCTTGGTGGCATCTTTCCCCCCTTCCGCGAACGGAACACTCCTTCCCCGGAGTCCAACGGGGGTCGCTTGCGTCCGGACTGACACTGGTGCAGCTCCCTGTCCGTGGACCGCAGCATGTGCGGTCCTGGTGGCGCTCTTCCCCTTCCGTGGAACGGAACACTCCTTCCCCGGAGTCCAACGGGGGCCGCTTCTTCTGCTGCTTTGCTCCTCCTGGAGCAACAAACAGATTGCGAGTCGCTGTTGACCTGAAGGTAAGACTTACCTAGCTTCCTTTCAGGTTGTAGCAGGAGAGCCTAACTCCCGCCTGCCGCTGTTGCCTGCTGAAACGTAATGCCGCGCATGCGTGCTGAGGCGGGCTCTTCACGTAGTCACTCACGTGACTCCGAAGTAAAATCTGGACAAGTGCAAGGCAAAAACATTTTGGGAGGTTAAATCAGCAGGAAGGTTTACAGTAAAGGGCAGGAACCTCAGGAGAATTGATGCAGGAGGGATCTTGGAGGCCAAGTCCACAGCTTCCTAAAAATGGCAAAACAAGAGGATAGATGGTAAAGAAGGCAAAAGGTATGCGTGCCTTCATCAGTCAAGTTATTGACCATAATAGTTGGGGAGTCATGCTATGGCAGTATAAACATTTTTTTCTCAGACCATATTTGCAGTATTGTGTGCGGTATTTGTGTGCCACATTATAGGATGCTGTATCCTACAGACATGAAACTGTTCTGACCGGTCACTCCAATGTTTTTTTTACAGATCAGACGTTAGTATCAAAATAGGCAGAAAAACGAAGAGTGGCACAGAGCTGCCATCCATCAGATTGGGTAAGACAAGAGTAACAACCTCTTGAATGGCATTAGATGCTCATGATGTGTCCTCCTCTTTATGAGCAAAATCAAGGGGCGACCATTTGTAATGGCCATCCTCAACTTCAGGTTGCATATCAGCTTAGCTCACCTCCCCATTCCCACACAACCTGTCCATCCTTGGCCATCTCCACTGCCACTGTGAGGCCAAACGCAAACTAGAAGAATAATACTTCACATCCCACTTGGGTAGCTTAAAACCCAAAAGTACGAACCTTGAATACTCCAATTTCAGGCCCTTGTGCTCCTTTCCCACTCCCACCAGTCCATCCAGGGTCTCTCTCCCCTTGTTCCCCCTTTCCATCCACCCCTATCCCCATCCGCATCGATCTCCATCTGCCAACCCTTCCCCCCCCCCCCCCCCCCCTCAATCCCCCCCTCCCCCCCCCCCCCTTACCTGGTCCCATAATCTCCAAACTCTGTCCTATCTCCTCCCCTGTATACTGGCCAGTGGCATCACGGGGAGATAGGATGGTCAAGAAGACTTTCGGCACTTTGGCCTTCACCAGTCAATGTATTAAATATAGCGGGTTCAGTCTGAAGAAGGGTCTTGAAGAAATGTTGCCATTTCCTTCTCTCATAGATGCTGCCTCACCCGCTGAGTTACTCCAGCATTCCTTCTACCTTCGACCTTTCCAGCATCTTTCTTAAATATTAAGTATAGCAGTTGGGAAGTTACAGTACGTTACAGTTGTACAATACATTGGTGAGGCCGCATTTGGAGTATTGTTTTCTGTTTTGGTCACCCTGTTATAGGAAAGATGTTGTTATGCTGCAAAGGGTGAAGAGAATATTTATGAGGATGTGGCCAGGACTCAAGGGCGTGCCCTAAAGGGAGAGGTTGAGCAGGCTAGAACATTATTTCTTGGAGTGCAGAAGGACGAGGGGTGATCTTATAGAGGTGTGTAAGGTCATGAGGGGAATCAATAGGGTTAATGCACAATTTTACGCAGAGTAGGGGAATCCAGAGGGCATAGGTTTAAGGTGAGAGGGAACAAATTTAATAGGAGCCTGAGGGGCAACATTTTCGAGCTGCCAGAGGAGATAATTGTTAGAAGTACTATAACCTAATTTAAAAGACATTTAGACCAGTACATGGAACGGAAAAGTTTAGAAAGATATGGGCCAAACGCAGGCAGGTGTGACTATGGTAAAGGGGCATGGTCATGTGGGCAAGTGGGCAAGTGGGCCTGCTTCTATGCTGTATGACTCTCTTGACTATCTATAGGCTCTTGGCTGTTGAAGATAAATTACCTCAAGTGCAAGAAAGAAAAGCTTGCATTTACATTGTGCCCTTCAGAAAGCTCCCCCAACCTAATCTCATGGGAAGCAGGTGATCTGATCATTAACCCATTGATGGTTTTTCGGAGCCTGTGGGTGCATACTGATGGCCTAGTTTCGCCAAACGCCGACAGCGACCACGTTTGACAAGCGGTTCATTTGCTGCGAAGCATTTGGGACATTCTGAGCCATTTCTTTCGCTGCCAACAAAGTGTCACTGTTGTAAGAGCGGACATTGTTGTTCAGTTTGTAGTTTTCCAGCATTGTGTTACAGTGAACATGACACTTTAATATTTTTAATCCATTACGTCTGGCACACTCTGAGCTGGCACTGGACAGGGGGGTGATTAGTTCTACAGAACATAAAAAGCTCTCCTTGGCTGTCAACATGAAACCGTGAAGATAATCAGTGAACAGCAAAACCTAATCTGTGGTCAAGTTTCAGCATGTCAGCATCCCAGCTCTGAGACGCTGCATAGTTTCCTTGTTATCGTAACAGTGAAACAACTCCTGTGGTTTAGGGTTATTAAATAACCTCTCCTTTTAAAAACCGCACCGGCCCACCTGTTGCGTAGTGTAATGTCAATCCCAATGCTAGATGTCATTACAATCTCAGAGGACACTGTGCTGAGTGCACGGTGCAAGGCGGGTCTACCAGCGATCTCTTGAACATCCTGACCACAGGTCGCAGCTCGTGAAGACAGAAATTAGTTGAATGGTGCCGAGCAGAGTCTCATCACACCGTCAGGTCTGTTCAGGTCCAATCCAGAGACTTTGGCACGAAACCAGGCTGGTATCATGAGTGCTATTCAATCAGAGGGGATATGTATTAGAAGAGTGGCACGGTGGCACAGTGGTAGAGTTGCTGTCTTACAGCGCCAGGGTCCCGGGTGCTATCCTGACTATGGGTGCTTGTCTGTACGGAGTTTGTATGTTCTCCCCGTGACCTGTGTGGGTTTTCTCCAGGTTCTCTGGTTTCCTTCAACACTCCAAACACATCCAGGTTTGTAGGTTAATTGGCTTCTGTTAATTATAAATGGTCCCGAGTGTGTAGGATAGTGCTAGTGTATGTTCAAGAAGGAACTGCACATGCCGGAGAATCGAAGGTAGACAAAATTGCTGGAGAACCTCAGTGGGTACGGCAGCATCTATGGGGCGAAGGAAATAGGCAACGTTTCAGGCCGTAACCCTTCTTCAGACTAGTGCTAGTGTATGGGGTGATCGCTGGTTGACGTGGGCCGAAGGGCCTGTTTCCATGTTGTATCTCGAAAGTCTAAAGTCTAAGCCATTCAGCCAAGCTGCTGTACACCCATACCCTCGGACGTTACAGATCCCCCGTCCTGCTTTGAAGAGCGGGGCTATGAATTCTGGAGTTCTGCCCAATATTTATTCTCCAACCAGCATCCCAATACCTGATTACCTGATCATTGTGTGTAAGAAGGAACTGCAGATGCTGGTTTGCACCGAAGATAGACACAAAATGCTGGAGTAACTCAGGCAGGTGAGGCAGCATCTCCCAGATTTACACCAGTGTTTTATGTCTACCTGATCATTATTCCTTGGAAATTTTGTGCCCAGTTTGCCTGCTGTGTTTCTGACTTTCCAGCAAGGCCTACAATTCAAAGTAGTCCATTGACTGTAAAGGGCCTGGGATGTCATGAAATGTTCCACAGAAATGCGTGATCCATCGAGCTTACTGCTGGGCCGCTGTTTTCTTATAATCTCCATTTTCCCCTTTCGTTGTATTATGTGTCCAAAGACAAAGATAACACAACCTTCTACAATTTTGATTCAGCTGAATAAATATTTTTACAATGGAGGAACACACACACACACACTGTGATTTGTCTGATTCATCCCAAGATTAATATTATGCTTCATCTGGAGACATTCCTGCTGCCCTAGAACTTGTCAGCTGCTGCTGGAGCGTGGGCATCAGCAGCGTTTCATTGACCAGCCCAACTTCTCATTCCCCAAACACTGCTCACAAGGCATCTTTGTTCCCTGAAGAAGGGTCTGATGGAATGCATCAGAGTCTGAAGAAGGGTCCCGAACCGAAACGTCACCTATCCATGTTCTCCGGAGATGCTGCCAGACCCGCTGAGTTACTCCAGCACTTTTGTGTAAACCAGCGTCTGCAGTTCCTTCTTTCTAGGTTGTAGGGATCTTAGTTTCATTGTATGGGGTTAACGCAGTTACTGAGGGAAGGTGAGGCACTAATTCATTGAGTGGAGGAGTGGGGTCCAACGCCTATACAACCCAAGGTGAGTGCGGTCCTGATCCCAACATCACTGCTCAGTCTCACATTAGGCTCACATGAGAGAGATCAGGAGTTGCCAGCTGGTTCATTTTTTTCTCTGGCTTAGGTAGGGTTGTAGCATCCCCGATAGCATCATGACATATGCGGAGAGTGTGAAAAAAGGTCTCGAACCAAAATGTCACCTATTCCTTTTCTCCAGAGATGCTGTCTGACCCGCTGAGTTACTCTAGCTTTTTGTGTCTATCTTGGGCGGAAAGTGAAGCTGGGATCTGTAGGCCCTGATTCCACACCTGATAGCACATTAACCTACCAAGCTACCAACAGATCTACTTAGTATAGGACTGATAAACGGCCTTTGTTGTGAAGAGATTATGGGCAGCACGGTGGCTCAGCAGTAGAGTTGCTGCCTTACAGCACCAGAGACCCGGGTTCGATCCTAACTACAGGTACTGTCTTTACGGAGTTTGTACGTTCTCCGTATGTCCCCGAGTGCTTCCATTTCTTCCCACACTCCAAAGACATGCAGGTTTGTAGGTTAAGTGCCTTTGGTAAAGATTCGAAATTGTTCCTAGTGCGTGTAGGGATAGTGCTAGTGTACAGGGTGATCACTGGTCGGCACGGACTCGGTGGGCCAATGGCCCTGTTTCCACGCTGTATGTCTAATCTAAACTAAATTAAAGGTTCTGTGACGTACAATTCTGTTGCTGAAACTTTCGTACTAGGAACAGGAATCGGCATCAAAATATGGGGCTGCTTGTGTCAGACCACACAACGATGGCACTGGAGCCCCGGGCAATAGTCGTGAAGCTCAGTGCTTGAACCGCGGGGAAAATGGGGAGAAATGAAAAATAAAGCAAAAACATTTCAAATCAGTGCACCTCTGATTTCAGGCGAATATGTGATCATGGTGACGGATATGACGAGCCCGCCTTTCCTGGGCCGCGCTCTTCCAACCGCTTTCAAGCTCCTGAAGGTCGTACCAAAGAAACCGAGCAAAACGGGCGCCAGAAAGGAGCCTCACAAAGTCCTCAGCAAGTAGACATGCCGCTGAAGAACCCTGCGTGTCTGTAGCATCTTTGCGGTTGTTTTCGGGCCACACCCACCCACCACTTCCCTTGATGTGTCTCCCGTCTTGTGACTTGCTTTCTCCACACGTCTGCTCCCTGACACCGTCCCCCGGGACGGGCAGCCTGCGATACTACATTGCGTCGAACTCTTCGAGCCAGCGGGCAGAGATTCGCAATCCATTCATCTGGGTCAGGGTTGAGTCCAGTTCTGAGAAGTGAAAGGGAATGTATTAAACCGCAGTAAACACCCTGTCCCAAAATAGTCCCGTCTATAAATGGGAGCAAGAACAGAGACAGGAAAGTCCCAGTTGTAAGCGGAGGTGTCACTTCAGAGCAGAATTGTACCAGAACAGAGGGCAAGTTTTAATAATATTCTACTTCATACCTTCCAATATGTCATTGTTCAGATTTATTTTTGATAAACAGGCATTTAAATATTTTCACTTCGCAAAGAGCTCTAAAATCCCCAATTGCTTTAACTGCAGCTGTTGCTGAGAAAAGCTTTCTGTCTCGTTGAGACTTTGGTATTTCTGAAGCAAAACAGGATGGAAGAAAGATAAAGCAATTTTTTTTGTCTCTGAGGTTTGATAATCTATTTACGGAGGCTGGTGTGACGGTGCCGGTGTCTAACCTCCCCCCCCCTCCGTTTGGTGGCTTGTACAGCAGGTTCAGTCCCTGCACTGTGCCTGGGGAACTGCTTTCAGGGGACCTCCAGTTGTCGCAATGGTCCAAGCAAAGATGAACTGCACCGTTCTTACATTATCCAGTCACAGTGGACGGCTAAGGACAGAGGCAACTTCAGATGTGACCCCTCTTGAGTGAGGGCCATTCACACTGCATCCATTCCTTCACTGGTGGGAAGTGCAGGGTTAGGTTAAGTCGGGTTCAATCCTAACCACGGGTGCTGTCTGTACGGAGTTTGTGCCTTGACCGTGTGGGTCTTCTACGGGTGCTCCGGTTTCCTCCTACATTCTAAAGTCGGTAGATTTATAGGTTAATTGGCTTTGGTAAAATTGTGAATTGTGCATAGAGTGTGGGATAATGCTAGTGCACAGGTGATAACTTGCCGGCGTGGATTCGCTGGGCCGAAGGGCCTGTTTCCACGCTATCTCTAAACTAAACCAAAGCTGTGGAGAATGATGAGGGTGCTGCATTTCTTGTAATAGATGTGGCGTGGCAGGCCTGGAATGTGGAGGGTTCCCACTAGGTCTTCCTAGCCACCTGGTGTATCTCCAACCTTCAACTTTCACCCTCCCTTTTTCTAAATAATTTCTCCCTTTCCTGAAGTTTCTTTCAGCACCCTGGTTTATCAGCAGGTTGATCCAAATGTCTCTCTGTTCTCAATCAGTACTTTAGCCAACCATTTCGAACCAGCTTGTCAGGCTGCAACTCCATCCCTCCCTCATCCCATGGCCACCAATCCCTCTCCCAATCACACCCTCTGGGCCCATCGTGGTGATATTTAAGACTTCCCCTTGTGGGATTTGCCATTGCTTTGTCAGCCAACACTTGTTCGACAATCTAATTTCACTCTCTATCTCCCCCTCCCTCTCTGTTGTCTTTCTTCAGTGTTGATTGAATAAAGTGCCCACTTCTTGAAGTACAAGGTTTGTTGTATTTGTTTGTTGTAGTCTGAAGAAGGGTTTCGGCCCGAAACGTTGCGTATTTCCTTCGCTCCATAGATGCTGCTGCACCCGCTGAGTTTCTCCAGCACTTGTGTCTACCTTTGTTGCATTAAACTTGCTTTTGCCTGGATAGCACGCAAACCAAAGTATTTCACTGAATCACCGACAATAATAAACCAATACCAATCCCAATGAATGGTGTAATACAGATAATTTGGAATGTGGGTCCAAGCTGAGCTTCAGTCTCATCTCCCCAGTAACTCCCCTTTGTTGAGTTATCAGCTGCCTAAAAGTAGAGGAAACAGGCAGAGTTTGCACTGTACTACCCCACAGAACCAGCATCAAGGACTGTGAAAATCTGGCTGCTGCCTAACTATCTGTTTAGTGAGGTCCCCTTTAGTGGAGCCTGAGGTGTTATTTTCTACCAAGCAGGCCTGGAAGGAGGCCAAATAAGAACCTCCCTGCGAGAAGCAGCATGGGTTCCAAAGTCGGGCACCCAACCCTTCAACCATGTTCTGCCATTGGATTAGATTAGCACTTCCACTCACCAGCGTTGCTTCCACAGCCCTCTCTACTCCGACTTCGAGCCTCTGTCTCTGGGGAGAAGCAGTTCCAGATCGCAGTTTGGAAAAGTGCCTCCTGAACATCAGCCTGAACAGCCCGAAGTCATGCCACTGGCACTGCGCTTCACCACGAAGGAGTTAGTTTACCTCTCTCCCACTGAATCCATTATACATGAGTACCTCAGCTAGATCATATTGCAGGAACAACAAGCCTTATCTGTCAATCTCTACCCACTCTCCTGACGAGTATTGTGCTGGTTGCCATCCTTCATGGATGAGCTGATAGACATAACATTAGGCAGCATCTCTGGAGAAAAGGAATAGGTGACGTTCCGGGTCGAAATCCTTCTTCAGACTGAAGGTGATAATGAGAGGATACGAACAGTGAAACCAGCAGGACCACTAGGGTGAGGAGGGTCGTTATCCCCTTTACCCCAGCCAACAATGGACCATTGTGGGCTCCACCTTTCCTTAATCGTCGATGCAGGCTTTGATTTGGTTCTTTCATTCCTTTCATTCATTTGTTAATTGTTCCTTTTCATAGCTCTCATTCCCTCTCCCCTGACACTCAGTCTGAAGAAGGGTCTCAACCCAAAACGTCACCTATTCCATTTCTCAGAGTTGCTGCCTGACCCGCTGAATTACTCCAGCATTTGGTGTCTTTCTCCGGTGTAACCCAGAATCTACAGTTCCTTCCGACACAGTCTTTGCCCAGCACCCTGTGTGGGAACAGGATGAGATGGCGCTCACCCCAGGGGTGAACATAATGCCCAGCAGGTCGTTAAGTATGGAAGAGTGGCGCGTTGTGCATGTTTTCTGCAGTTCGACACTGTTGTATTGACTCCTGCAGTGAAATAGCTGCCGACATCAGGAGTGAAGCAAGGATTTGCAACCACACACACTGAACCGACGACCTCTGACCAACCCTACACTGACCCCCACCCCCCACACTGACATCTCCAAATCGTGGTGACATCCCCACCCCTGTGGTGACATCTCCAAAATGTGGTGATCCCAGCAGCACCCTAATGACATCTCCAGCTACATGGTGATATCTGCAGCACTGCAGTGACCCCTCAAATAATATAGCAACATCTCCCAGAACAAGGGGCCACAGTTTAAGGATAAAGGGGAAATATTTTAGGACTGAGATGAGATTTAAACAAAATGTACACAGAGAGTGGTGAATCTCTGGAATTCTCTGCCACAGAATGTAGTTGAGGCCAGTTCATTGGCTATATTTAAGAGGGAGTTCGATGTGGCCCTTGTGGCTAAAGGGGTATGGAGAGAAAGCAGGTACAGGATACCGAGTTGGATGATCAGCCATGACCATATTGAATGGCGGTGCAGGATGGAAGGGCCGAATGGCCTACTCCTGCACCTATTTTCTATGTGTCCTATCTCCAGAAATCTGGTCAAGATGCTGGAAAATCGAAGGTAGACAAAAGTGGTGGAGAAACTCAGCGGGTGCAGCAGCATCTATGGAGCGAAGGAAATAGGCAACGTTTCGGGACCCGAAACGTTGCCTATTTCCTTCGCTCCATAGATGCTGCCGCACCCGCTGAGTTTCTCCACCACTTTTGTCTATCCAGGAATGTGGTAGCATCTCCGGCAATGTGGTGACTCCAGCTCCACGCTGGCATCTCGGCAACACAATGATAACGCCCAGCTGTGAGCCCCAGAAGCGGCAACCCCAAGGCAGGCCATCCACACACACCCAGCGAAGTCGCCTGAGGGGAGTGCGGCATCGATGGGAGACTTATCTAGGTCAGTGAATTGCCAAAACCCTAATTCCAAAAACAGATAACGTGTTGGACTGCAGAGGGCAGCAGCTTTTCGTGAGTGCCACTTTATTTTTGGGGTCATGTGACGATTCAGCCCTTTCTCCCCCCCCTTTCCCCTCCCCTCCCCAGAACATGTCACCGGGAGAGGGACTGCGTCTGGTTGTATTTGTACCCACCCCACCGTAAAATACAATCTTTACTTCATCGCGGAGTTGTAATTGTCAAAAAAAACTCTTGCCAGCTGGGGCTCGCATTTTCCTGCAGATGTGAGTTGGTTTGTGGTTTGCCCTTTCAGCACAATGAATGCTCTGTTAATCAGCTAACATTCGGAATAGTCTGGTGCGGGTTTGGACTGCTGCCAGCGCCATCCATCAGGCAACGGATTGTTCATTGCTCCGAGAGCAGGCAGAACGCCGCCAAGCCTGGGACAGTCGCTGTACACAGACAACTCTCCCAATCTCACAGGAAGGGACTGTCAGAGTGAGGGGGAGAAGGGAAACTGGAGCAGCCAGATGAATAATTTATCTTCGATTGGTTCTGCTGACATCAGCTGCTTGTGCTGCGAGCGAAGCAAGCCGCAGTGGGATTGTCTCGCTGATCCCCATGGCTCACTGGCCAAATGCACGGGGTAATGCCCAGACACTCTGAGGGCAGCTCCAGCCTCCAGCCCACACCGAATCAGTTCACCGCTTCCCCAGGGGCTATCACTAACAGCAAAAGCCTGCATTTATACATAGAGCAGTACAGCGCAGGAACAGGCCCTTCGGCCCACAATGTCTGTGCCCAATATGATGTCAGGTTAAACTCATCTCCTCTATCCGCACATGATCCACATCCCTCCATACCCTGCATAATATGCCAGTGCCTATCTAAAGCACCTCTATCGTATCTGCCTGTACCACCACCCCTAGCAGTGCATTCCAGGCACCCACCACTATCTGTGTAAATTACTTGTCCCGCACATCACACAGTTCCTCCTCTCACCTTGTCACCCTTTTTGTATAGTTATCTGCTGTGTATGTAGTACCCTTAATACTGTGAACTGCCTCAAGGCATTTCATGGGAGCATTAAGGACGCAAACTGGCACCGAGATGTTTTGGGATGAGTTTTTCCAAGACAACGCATCTCCATCGTGACACAGCGGTAGAGTTGCTACACCAGAGACCTGGGTTCGATCCTGACTATGGGTGCTCTCTGTATGGAGTTTGCACGTTCTCCCTATGACCAGGTGGATTTTCCCTTGGTACTCCTTTTATTCCCACACCCCAAGACATACAGGTTTGTAGGTTAACTGGTTTATGTAAATTGTCCCTAGGGGGTAGGATAGAATTAGTGTCCAGGTGATTTATGATCGGCGTTGACACAATGGGCCGAAGGGCCTGTTTCCACGCTGCATTGTTGAACTAAACTAAACCAGAGCGATGGTGAGGGTAGAGCCAGCCCCAATGCCAGTTGAAGGCACCACCATCAATGATTAAAGGAAACACTGCAGCCAAAGAGGCCAGAGTCATTGAGTTACAGCATGAAAACAGGCCCTTCGGCCCAACATGCCCTCACTAGCCAACATGTCCCCATCTACACTCATCCCATCTACCAGTATTTGGCCCATATCCTTCTAAAACCAGATGTCTTGGAGAACTGCGTAGTCATGGGAGTAATTGGAGTGGGAGTGTGGAGACGAGAGAAGTTTTTGTAAAAAGAGGCGAACATTATATTTGAGACCCTGCCAGAGTCAGGGAGCTGTGGTTGGTCAATAGATCAGGGGTGACGGGTAAGATGGACTCGTGCCGGCTGGGATAGAGGTAGCAGGATTGGAGATGAGTGCAGGCCTCATGAGGATGGGAAGTCAGTCACTATCAATGGACAGTCAAATCTGGAGGGAGCAGGCGTAAGAAGGCTGAAACAAGAGAGAGGAAACATCACCTGCAATTCCTGCTCCTCATCTTGGTCTAGTGATCCCACAACAAAGGGAATCTGCATTTATTGCCCGAGACAGCACGAGCGGACACACACTCGGTTGAACAGTCGGCCAGCACTCTAGGTTCAGGCCCACACATGAGGACTGGGCATTGTGGAGACTGGACACTGGCAAGAGACGTGGTGAATGTAGAACATAGGTTGTGCTTCCTTGACCTAGTATCTGACACAGTGAGGGGTCACAAAGTACTTTACCAGCATCCTTCTGGGACTGGCTAAAGGAAGATGCTTGTCCTTGGTGTCAGTCTTCACAGAGGGTGCATTTATTTCCCTTCTGTAGTTACTCCACAGCCAGTCCTATTCACCCACTACCATGGGTCTGTGGTCTAAAGTGGCCCAGCAGAGGAAGGCAGGGATAGATAGATTTGTGATTAGTACGTGTGTCAGAGGTTATGGGGAGAAGGCAGGAGAATGGGGTTGGAAGGAAGAGATAGATCAGCCATGATGGGACGAATGGCCTAATTCTACTCCTATTCCTTATGACCTTAGGAGATAGATTTCCTTCCATGATGGATATTATATTAACCAGTTCTTTGGGTTCTGGCAACCTCGTGGCCATTTGTATTGAACTCTGTTTCACAGCTCACTTGGGTGCGGTTTGAAATGACAACCTTTTTTGCATTGTTGGTTTGGTTTTGTCTGGTCTCGCCATCACCACTTTACTGTGCCCAAGTCAAGTGAAGCACACTTCCCTTCTCACCACCATCACAGTGGCTAAAGATAAGCCCAACATCAGAAGTCCATGAACGTTGAACTGGAACTTAGCAACCACTAGTGTGCCATTTGTCTGCAGAGTATCCACCTCTCAAGGCTCTGGAAGGGTCAATCTGTCAAAGTGCAACGCTCAGAGACATTTCCTGGACCCACATTCACCCAGCTAGCATTATTTACTGTGTAGGAAGGACCTGCAGATGCTGGTCTATACCGAAGCTATGCACAAAATGCTGGAGTAACTCAGCGGGTCAGGCAGCATCACTGGGGAAAAGGAATAGGTGATGTATTGGATTGGGACCCTTCTTCAGGATAGTTTAGTCACCCCATTCTGTCTGGTGCAGAGGGGTGAGGCTTCAGGGAGTACAGAGAGAACAGATTAGACAGTGGACGGGAATGGACTTTAAAACAGCCACCAGTGGGTTTTGCAGAGAACATGGTGGGGGGGGGGAGGAAGTTGTCAAACTGTAGCAGCAACAATGTGATGAATGGTGAGAACGATCAAAAATAGTGGAGCCAATGTCCCCAAAGTGAAATGCAAGAGACGCGGGGGAAGGGGAACATTTGGCCACGTTAGCCGAATGGTTAAGCTATTAGTCTGATCGTCATGCAATCCAAATAATGCCAAGAAAGTGAGTGCAAATCCCAATGTAGCAGTTTGAGACTTTTAACTCGGATTTGTGAAAGTGTAGAAATCCGGAGATGGAAAATTGCCGACACTGGGGAAGTGATGAAAAGCTGCCGGACTATCACCAAACCCACCGGCACATGGATGTCCGCTTGGGACACGGCTTGTCGGCGTGTCTCTAGATTCACGCGGCATGAGGGATCTCTGAACTCTGCAACAGTCACATCACCTTCTCATCAACCAGGGCTGAGAGAAGCACAGACACACTGAGGCACACCAAGCATCCGGCCTTGCCTCTGAGGCACAGGCGGCCTGCGGTAGCCAGTGCGTGCTTCCTCAGTTACGTCCAGGACTCGTTCCAAGGTCAGGACAGCTGCCTCGCCAGGCCACACAGCGAGGTGTCATCATCTGAATCACACCCAACACGCTGGTTGGACACGTGGACCCTGACTCTCTCTGAGCAGGAGAAATTAGAGGCCAGTCGTGCGACTATGAAAATAAATTGAATCTTGAGGGACACATAAACGCTGGAGTAACTCAGCGGTTTTTGGGCCCCGTATCTGAGGAAGGATGTGCTGGCTTTGGAGAGGGTCCAGTGGAGGTTTACAAGAATGATCCCTGGAATGGGCGGGTTAACATCTGATGAGTGTTTGATGGCACTGGGCCTGTACTCGCTGGAGTTTAAAAGGATGAGGGAGGACCTGATTGAAACTTACCGAATAATGAAAAGCCTGGATAGATGGAAGAGGAGAGGCAAGGACCAGAGGCCATGGCCTCAGTATAAAAGGATGTACCATTAGGAAGATTAGGCAGAATGTGGTGAGTCTGTGGAATTCATTGCCACAGAAGGCTGTGGAGGCCAAGTCAATGGATATTTTTACGGCAGAGATTGATAGATTCTTGATTAGTATGGGTGTCAGGGGTTATGGGGAGAAGGAAGGATATTGTGGTTGAGAGGGAAAGATAGATCAGCCATGATTGAATGGTGGAGTATATTTAATGGGCCGAATGGTCTAATTCTGCTCCTATCACTTATGAACATGGGTCTGGCAGCATCTCTGGAGAACATGGTGACATTTCAAGTCGGGACCCTCCTTCCTATACGGAATCTTGAACCTCAGTTCCATCCACTATCACCCCAATACAAGCCGTGTACACTTGATTTGGTCTCAACTTTCCAATAAAATGGGACCTATATTTTGCTACAAAAAGTATCCTTGGTTTTTTTTCTACGGGGAGACTTTAGGAGAATCATGTTCTGACATGCTAGCAGGTGACCTCACCACCAGACCACACATCGGAACTTTGGGTGGAGCTGACATCTCTTCCCGATGAGGTCAGAATACTTTCCCTATGTATCATGTTCGGCATCTGAAAGTGATAGACGCGAGTTCGCTGGCTCCTAGTTTACAGGAAGCATGGGCTGGTTTTAAAGCTGAGGAAGAAATTCAATATCCAGTTGGTCTCCCGCCTGTGACAACGCTGTGGAATGAACATTGCCTGTCTCGGGTGTCCTGTTTGCCGTGCGGACTGGATCAGAGACGATGAGAGTGTATCAGCCCGTCAGCTCATCATTCCTGTTGATCCCCAGGGTTTGAAACAAGAGGGAACAAATCTCCTCGACCCATCTTCTCTTCATCTGCACTGACGCATCCCACATGCCAACAATGTGTCGGAAAGAAATGCAGATCCTTTTTTAAATCAAAGGTAGACCCAAAATGCTGGAGTTACTCAGCGGGACAGGCAGCATATCTGGAGAGAAGGGTCTCGACCTGAAACGGAGCCTAAAGAAGGGTCTCGACCCGAAACGCCACGCATTCCTTCTCTCCAGATATGCTGCCTGTCCCGCTGAGTAACTCCAGCATTTTGTGTCCACCTTCAAGTGAATGGAGAAGTTCTTTTAACCCTTGTACGATCAAGTGAACGCACTTCCGATGCACCCACAATGACTTCAGTGAGTGAAGGCAGCCCCCATTATGGACCTGGGCCCTTCAGCTGGTGCTCTGCACCAGGTTTGCTGACTACTCACCTGGCCCTCCACATCTGTCCCCAGCTGTGAAGCCCATGCGAGATATCTCAATGTTCAAGAGGCTGCCTGATGAGACCCGTTGGGTTGTTCCAGTTCAAAGAGGAAGCAAGAGGAGAAACAAAGTCTCGTTAGGACATCATAAGTGATAGGAGTAGAGTTAGGCCATTTAGCCCATCAAGTTTACTCTGCCATTCAATCATGGCTGATCGATCTCCCCCTCCTAACCCCATTCTCCTGCCTTCTCCCCATAACCTCTGACACCTGTACCACTCTAGAATCTATCCAACTCTGCCTTAAAAATATCTACTAACTTGGCCTCTACAGCCTTCTGTGGCAAAGAATTCCACAGATTCACCACCCTCTGACTAAAGCAATATCCCCTCATCTCCTTCTTAAAAGAAGTCCTTTAATTCTGAGGCTATGACCTCAGTGACCAATAGTCCTAGACTCACCCACTAGTGGAAACGTCCACTCTATCCAGGCCTTTCACTATTCTGTATGTTTCAATGAGGTCCCCCCTCATTCATCTAAACTCAGATGTTCGCCATCAGATGTCCCGCTACAATCACAGTGCCCACCAGTCATAGCTCAAACATAACCCTGTCAAAGCTCACTGCCAGGCAATGGTATGTTTTGTTAGGGCTTCTGAAGCCTCCCACCTGCAGGAGTGTAACTCAAAGGGGACCCCAGATCAGGTTGCCGTACCTGCCAGCAAGTGCAGACTCTGAGATTGTGCCAGCCTTTGTTACCATGGATTTCTTTTTTTTTTTTGCACAATATTTACGGCTGTAGCCATGGGAACAGTGAATGTTTGGCCATGCTAATATTTACAGCGGTTGCCATTGTGGTGTCGATGTGGAGGCGAGTCCCAATGAAGTTGCTCCACTCTGTACCCTCGTTGCCCCTCCACCCCACTAATCCAGGCTGGAGCACTGGCTGCACCTGCACCTGCATGGCATGAGTCAGACGATGACCTTGCCCTGAACATTGGCATCTGGATTGATTTGCGTTGTGTTTGGATTATAAAATCATAAGAGATAGGAGCAGAATTAGGCCATTCGGCCCATCAAGTCTACTCCGCCATTCAACCATGGCTGATCTATCTCTCCCTGGTAACCCCATTCTCCTGCCTTCTCCCCATAACCCCTGACCCCCCCTGTACTAATCAAGAATCTGTCTCTCTTTGCCTTAAATATATCCACTGACTTTGCCTCCACAGCCTTATGTGGCAAAGAATTCCACAGATCCACCACCAATTCTAGAGTTGAGGTGACTGTCACGTTTAGGAACAAAGCATTAGGGCAGGGAGCGGCATAGGAAAGGCCGAGTTCACTTGCACCTCCACAAACTCATCTACTGTATCCGTTGTTCAAGATGTGGACTCTTATACATCTTGGCGAGGCCAAACGCAAACTGGGCGATCATTTCACGGAACACTTTCGCTCAGCCGGTGCGAACCAACCTCATCTCCCGGTTGCTGGTCACTTTAATCCTCCTTCCCATTCCTACACAGACCTTTTTGTCCTCGGTCACCTCCATTGTCAGAGTGAAGCTAAACGCAAATTGGAGGAACAGCATCTCATATTTCCCTTGGGCAGTGGTATGAATATTGATTTTTCTCACTTCAAGTAGCCCTGGCATTCCCTCTCTCTCTATCCCTCCCTCGCCCATGTTGCACTAGCTTCTCATTTTCACCCTACAAACAACTTTCCTTTATCATCATTACTTTTTTGCATATCTTTCATTCATTGTCCTTTATCTCTCCACATCACGTCTAGAATCTCTCGTTTATCCCTTATCCCTAACCAGTCTGAAGAACCATCTCCAAAGATGGCCTGCTGAGCTTTTTGTGTCTATTAGTGGCAAAGGTAGGTCAAAAATGTTGGACTCAATTCCCAGCCACTCTCACGCTAAAGTCAGACATGCACTCCTGTGGAAACACACCTTTGGGTGCTCTGGGCCAGTCATTGGGAAAGTATGCTCGATCTTTAGCTGATTGCCTTGAGCAACTTCCACTGGGTTTCGACCAGTACACAGACTTGTAAAGACACAACGGAAATCCTTGCAGAGTTGGCAGTGAGTGTGGGAAATGTGTGAAGACACAATAGCAGGCAAAAATAAACTGAACCGTAGTAACACAGTCATTAACTGGTTCTTCACATTCCAAGCCAAAAGCACACAAACATACACAAAGACACAGGCACGCACATCCAAAGCAGAAACGGGACAGAAATCCTTATAAACACAGAGATCTCACCGACAAATATGCACACTTTTTACACAGCGCCAAGCATGTTGGTAATTAGGCAGGACCATCAACACGTGTACATGCACACACAGACTAAACGATGAATACATCTAAAGACACACTTATATGCTTGTAAACATGCACAAGGCAGCAATTATGCATAAATTCAAGCATGAAGGGAATGTGACGTTAGGCACAGCTTGTGGAGCAGCAGAAGGTAAAAGCTCGAGAGGGGCTGGGTCGTCAGCAGACACAGACGCGATGTGGGATACTGACTTTGGTACTTTGCTTTGCCCCACCGTCCACGCTGATCAGCGATCACCCCGTACGTTAGCACTATTCTACACACTTGAAACAATTTACAATTTCACCGAAGCCAATTAACCTACAAACCTGCACGTCTTTGGAGTGTGGGAGGAAACCGGAGTCACCCGGAGGAAACCCACGCTGTCACGGGGAGAACGTCCGTACAGACAGCACCCGTAGCTGGGATTGAACCCGTCTCTGTCTCTGGTATGTAAAGCAGCAAACTTTACCGCTGCGCCACCATGCCGCCCCTATGGATGAGGTAGAATTGTGAAGGGAGGAAGGTGGAGGTTGGTGCAAGGGCAGTGTGCCAGGTGAGTGCAGGGCAGATGAAGGTGTGCGCGCTGCTGTACTTACTGACTGCATCACCTCCTGCTTCCCATGTTCTCATCCCTATGTTCAAATCTGTCTATGTTTCTTCTCACAGCCCCCCTCCCACAGATTCCCAACATCCTCTCTACAACTCACTGATATGTCAGTGTTCCTTCACCTCTGGCCTCTCCCTTCACTCCACTCTCTAATTACTACACTGCTCGTGGTTATATCTCCGCAAATCCTTCCCTCGACGCTGTCGCTACACCATGCTGTGTCTCTTTCACATGCATTGACCAACATTTTGGCCGCCAGCCTAATGTTTCCTTGTTTAGTTCAGTTTAGTTTAGTTTAGTTTGGTCGAGTTTAATTTAGTTCAATTCAGTTTAGTTTAGTTAGCTTAATTTATTTGAGATAGAACGTGGAAATAGGCACTTCGACCAGCGATCACCCATACATACACTAGTTCTATCCTACACACTAGGGGCAATTTACTGAAACCAATTCACCTATAAACTCGCAAGTCATTCGAATTTGGGGGGAAATTGGAGCACCCGGAGAAAACCCATGCGGTCACAGGGAGGACGTACAAACTCCGTACAGACAGCACCCCTGACCAGGATCGAACCTAGATCTCTGGCGCTGTGTGCTGCACCATTATGCCCCCTCGCCTGACAAAAAGGCCATTTTATCCATCAGATCCATGCCAGCCAAAGAACAATGATCCAGCCTAATCTCCCCCTCTCCCATTTCTGCTTGTACTTCTGGCCTGACTCTTCCAAGTTCTTCTTCCTCTCCTTGGCTCTCTCCCAGGTTGGGAAAGATATCAGAAGATACACAGTGAAGGCAGTTGATTGAGCTCTGTTGAGATCAAGGTAGAGGCCACTCATCATCTAGTTTTACAGTGGAGTGCAATTGAAGGGCCTTGGAGATTTATTGGGATTTATCAACTAGCAGGGTCAAACGTCTTCACTCTTCCATCATCCCTCCCCCCCAGCCCTCTCACTCCCCATGTCCTCAGTGCTCCTCCTTTTTCAGTCTCTGTTCATCTCCTTCTGTCTCCCCCCCCCCCCCCCTTTCTTCACCTCACTGACTACAGCTCAGTTGCCAGGTTTATTTCACGCTCCATCTTTGCTTTCCTTGCCGAGAGAATCTCAAGCCAGCCTGACAATGGCTGCCTTTCTTCGCCTTGGCCGCACTGCCGCAGACTGGAGCCAAAGGGAGCTGTTGGCTGCACAAAGGCGATTGTTGAGCTGAGCGAGCGTGCCCCGAGGCTGCCCTACATCCAGGATAGGACAACCCTCCCTTTAGATGCTGCCTTCATTAACCAGTGATGGGTCTAAATCATTGCTCTCCAAATACAAGGGGCTGGAAATTACATCTCAGCGCCCATTCATCAGTCTGAAGAAGGGTGTCGATCCGAAACGTCACCCATTCCTTCTATCCAGAGATGCTACATGTCCCGCCGAGTTACTCCAGCACTTTGTCCCATTTATCATATGCATACGCAAACATCAGGGGAATTTACCCAGATTAGTTTAGTTCAGACATACAGACTTCGACCCACCGAGTCCATGCCGACCAACACTGGCACTATCCTACACACTAGGACCAATTTACAATTCTTAGCGAAGCCAATTGACCTACAAAGCTTTAGATTGTTAGTTTAGTTGAGAGATACGGCGCGGAAACAGGCCCTTTGGCTCGCTGAGTCCGTGCCGACCTGTACACTCGTACTATCCTACACACTAGGGACAATTTACAACTCTTACTGAAGCTAATTAACCTACAAATCTGTACGTCCTTGGAGTGTGGGAGGAAACCAGAGCACCCGAAGGAAACCCACGTGGTCACAGGAAGAGCGTATGGAGAACACCCATAGTCAGGATTGAACACAGGTCCCTGGCACTGTAAGCGCTGTGAGTCAGCAACACTGCTGCTTCCCCACCGTGCCACCCTGATCACCTGACCACTCCTTCAGTGGAACTTGTATACTTCACCTTCGCACACCCAGTGATCTTTTGGTGTCAATTGCACACCTCATAACATCACCACTCGTGCACCACACTTGCTGGTTGTAAGCAGGGCATTTAGTTGCAACCTACCACTTCTGTGGAGGAGCACATCTGCAGCAAGGTGGGAATATCCTGAGGCTTTAGACATGGTATCTGCCAGGCGGATGCCTTTACCACTGGCTGGTCGTTTGTTGTCTGTGCAGTTCAGAACTGTGTTGCTGCCATCTCACCCAGTCTGACCCAACCCGCTGTGTTGATGCCACCTCACCCTGATTGACCCAACTCACTGTGTTGATGGCATCTCACCCTGACTGGCACAACCCGCCTGCTTTGTGTAGTTGCCATCTCACCCAGTCTGACCCAACCTGCCCTGTTGTGGTGCCAACTCACCCTAACTGACACAACCCGCTGTGTTGATGCCACCTCACCCTGATTAACCCAACTCACTGTGTTGATGGCATCTCACCCTGACTGACCCAGCAGGCTAGGACTTTATTCCTCGGAGGGCACAAAGTTGAGGAGTGATTTTATAGAGGTGTATGAAAGGATGAATGCACAGAGTCTTTTACCCAGGATAGGGGAATCAAAAACCAGAGGACATAGGCTGAAGGTGTGAGGGGATAGATTTAACAGGAACCCGAGGGACAACTTTTTAACTCATATGGTGGTGGGTATATGGAACGAGCTGCCAGAGGTGGTAGTTGAAGGCAGGTACTATAACAACATTTGGACAGGTACATGGATAGCAAAGGGTTAAAGGGGTAAGGGCCAATGTTTAAAGGGATAAGGACGGGAATCATAGGTTATGGGGAGAAGGTAGGAGAATGGGATTAGGAGGGAGAGATAGATCATCCATGATTGAATGGTGGAGTAGACGTGATGGGCCGAATGGCCTAATTCTGCTCCTATCCCTTATGATCTTATGAAATGCAGGCAGGTGTGACTAGTGTAGATGGGGCATCTTCATCAGAAGGGCCTGTTTCTGCTCTGTGTGACTATGACTCTATAAAGACCAGCCGGGCACAGTCACCGTGTAATTAGGAACAATTATGCCAGTTTGTTGCTTTTATTGTGTACTTAAAGGGATAATTTTTCTGAGAGCAAGAGACCTGTCGAGACACCATGAGGTCACGAATGAAAGAGTCTCAGTTTTTGTTGTCCTTCCAAATGTTTTGTAGGGGCTTGATAGGACTCCAATGCACACAGCCATATTTAGTTTTAGCTAACGAAAAATGGGTGCTATCAGATTCCAGATATCATTTTTCTACATGCGGTGGAGGCAGGTTCTCTGGATGCTTTCAAGAGAGAGCTAGATAGGGCTCTTAAAAATGGCGGAGTCAGGGGATATGGGGAGAAGGCAGGAACGGGGTACTGATTGGGGATGATCAGCCATGATCACATTAAATGGCGGTGCTGGCTCGAGGAGCCAAATGGCCTGCTCCTGCACCTATTGTCTATTGTCTACACAGACATGGGCAATAGGTTAAAATCAAGACCATTTTTTCTCACTGGAACATTTTGCATTTGAACGTAGGAGACTGGGGGGTGGCCTTATCGAGGTGTTCAAGATGACGAGGGACATGGATAAAGTGAACACTCACAGCCTTTTTCCCCAGGGTAGAGGATTCTAAAAATAGAGGGGAAAGTCTTAAGGTGAGAGTGGAAAGCCACAAGAGTGACCTCAGGGTCCAAAAACTGAGATGAGAAAAAACTTTTTCACCCAGAGAGTTGTGAATTTGTGGAATTCCCTGCCACAGAAGGCAGCAGAGACCAATTCACTGGATGAATTTAAAAGAGAGTTAGATAGAGCTCTAGGGGGGGCTAGTGGAATCAAGGGGTATGGGGAGAAGGCAGGCACGGGTTACTGATTGCGGATGATCAGCCATGATCGCAATGAATGGTGATGCTGGCTCGAAGGGCCAAAGGGCCTCCTCCTGCACCTATTTTCTATGTTCCTATGTAAATGTTTCTACTCAGACGGTAGGCCGTATCTGGAATGAGTTGTCGGAGAAAGCTATAGAAGCGGATACAATAGCAACTTTTAAAAGACATTTGGACAGATATATGGATAGGAATGGTGCAGAAGGCAATGGGCCAGTGCAGGCTTTGGCTTCCATGTGGCTCAGAACCCATGTGTGGATGTCCTGATCCCTCTGTCCAGGAGCAGTGGTGGGTGAGCTGGTATCACCACAGCCTGGCATTTAGACAGTGTCCACTCCAGCTCAGGGCCTGTGGTGACTGCTGTGTGATGTGGGCAAAGCTCAGTACCATCGTCTGACGAAGGGTCTCGACCCGAAACGTCACCGATTCCTTCTCTCCGGAGATGCTGCCCGACCCGCTGAGTTACTCCAGCTTTTTGTGCCTATCTTCGGTTTGAAACGGCATCTGCAGTTCCTTCCTACTCAGTACCATCGTCCCAGAGGTGGTGCAGGAAGAGTTAAAGAGCTCACATTTTGTGGACAGTCTGGAGTTCCTATAAAGCACACACTGTAAGATTATTTACACAGAACAGCCGGTCAGAAAACAATACTTTTTGTTCCTCAGCCTTGTCTGCATGTTTACAGATGTAACTATTGTCGGAACTTGAAGATTGCTCCCTGTACATTTTAAGTCAAGTTGTTACCAATCAATAGAGTGGAATGAATGCCAGTACTGTACACGGCTTCAAGCCAAACTGACTGGGCACTGTGTCATCTGCTTCACTTCGTACTTTTAGTATCTACAGTAACTTGTGGCGACAGTAAGTAGCAGCTTGTTGTGTTTCTAATGAAGTCGAGAGTTATCTTTTCTGGAAAGGTTCCCTGCTGCATGCCTCCCACCACACTGTGTCGGAAGGAACTGCAGATGCTGGTTTACGCCAAAGATAGACACAAAGTGTCGGAGTAACTCAGCGGGGTCAGGCAGCATCTCTGGAGAAAAGGAATAGGTGACGTTTCTGGTCGGAAGAAGTGTCCCCATCCGAAACGTCACCTATTCCTTTTCTCCAGAGATGCTGCCTGACCCGCTGAGTTACTCCGGCATTTTGGCTCCAATCGCACTGAGCACATCTTTCACCACAATCTTCATCCGTTCCTGCAGGGTGGGGTACGGGATGCAATGTAGGTGGGGTATGGAGATGGGCTGGGCAAGCCTGGATTGTTGAGAGGGCGTGGTGGTGTCAGGATGGCTAATGGGGCTGGATTGTGGGTGTGTGGGTTTGTTTTGGGGTGCGGGCTGGTGTGTGGAGTGGGGTGGAGCTGGGAAGTCTGGACTGTTGGGTGAGGAATGGGATAGGGTGGGGTGGGTTGAGGTGTGGGGATGGAGTTTGGGGGTAGTCTGTGGGTCTGTGCGTGTGATGGTGGGGCGTGGGCATGGGAGTTGAGGTGGAGCTGGAGTGTGGAATGAGCTGGGATATGGGGTTGTCTGGAGATGGGTCTGGAATGGGTTGGACCAGGCTGGGTTGGGTATGAGGTGGGGTGTGTTGCTGGGCTATGGAGGTGAGGTAATGGGTAGGGTTTGCATGGGATGTGAGTCTGGGGTCTGGACATTGGTATGAGTGTAGGTTGAGCTTGGCAAGGCTGGGGTGGGGGATGTGTGGGATGTGAGTCTGAGGTCTGGGCATGGTTCTCTGGATGGGTCGGGCTGGGCAAGGTTGGGCATCCAGCAGCTCAGCTCTGTGAGGCCAGGAATGTTGTGTAGATCCCAGACAGATGGAGAATTGTCAGCATGACCTCCTTCCCCTCCTATCCATCACTTGGATACACCTGCTCTATTTCCCTCTTCGAAGATGTTACATCAAACAAAAGATATTCTAATGCAGGTTACACAAAAAGCTGGAGAAACTCAGCGGGAACCCTTCTTCAGACGCCTATTTCCTTCGCTCCATAGATGCTGCTGCACCCGCTGAGTTTCTCCAGCTTTTTTGTGTAACCTTCGATTCTCCAGCATCTGCAGTTCCCTCTTAAACACATATTCTAATGCATATCAGTTCAGTTTCGTTTATTGTCACGTGCTAGCGAGGTACAGTGAAAAGCATTTTGTCGCCTGCTAACCTGTCAGCAGAAAGACAATACATGATTACAATCAATCCATTTACAGTGTATAGATACAGGACAAGGGAATAATGCTTCGTGCAAGGTAAAGCCAGCAAAGTCCGATCAAGGATAGCCCGAGGGTCACCAAAGAGGTAAATGGTAGTTCAGCACTGCTCTCTGGTTGTGGTGGGATGATTCAGTTGCCTGATAACAGCTGGGAAGCATCCTTCTGAATAGCTACAAGGGTTGTGAGTTTGATCTCAGCCTTTTACCGTTCACTTCTGAAGACCACGCGGGGAGCGGTACCTTTGGCCGAGAGCGGGTGGAGGGTGATTGGTGCTGGGATCTGTGGAGGAGGTTTTGTTTCTGCACGTTCCCTCAACACCGTGTCCACTCACCTCCCCACCCCACCGCACCCCTCCCCTCCTTGCCTGTCTCCACACGCTCTGTGGTAGAGGTGGCGCCAGGTTCCTTATTTGATTTGCCTGGGAGCCAAGTTTGTGGAGCCGCGCTCCCACGCCTCACTTACTCTGGCCCTGTCGCTCCAACTGGCTCTCTCTGGACCGGAGCCCCTGAGCAGCTGAGAGGCACAGGGGTCTGTTTAACTGTAGAGTCTAAACGCAGGGCAGACGAGGGGTGGGGAAGAGATTTGTTCCTGCAACAACTCCCACCCCCTCAACCCTCTCCCTCTCTCCGTCCTGTGCCAACGGTCTCTCTCCCCTATCCTCCCCTTCTCTCCCCTCTCTTCCTCTCCCCCAGCCCCCTCTCTTCCTTCCCCTCCACTCCCTTACCCTCCCCTCCCCTCCTCTCCCCTCCTCCACTCCCTTACCCTCCTCTCCCCTCTCCTCTCCCTCTCTTCGTCCTCGACCAACCCTCTCCCATCCCCTCACCTGCCCAAGGGCCGAGCCTTTGGGAGAGGAGGAGCAGGGTTAGCGGGTGGGGAGTGCGCAGCTTCAGCGGGGGGTGGAGACAGAGTGGAGGGGATTATCACAGGCGGGAGAAAACTGGATGCGAGAGAAACGTGGGCAGCTGCCAGAGCGGAGAGGGTTAAGTTCTGGATAAACTGTCCAGCTGCAACAGGATGTCTGCCTTCAACAATGGTCTATTCTGATACAGGCAGCAACAAATCCACTAGCACGATGATTTATGTAGCTCTGTTGACAAAAAAAAAGTGAGATGCTGTCATTTCCTGTCAGTAATTCACCTAGGGTGAAATGTATCCAGCTCGCACCCCAAGCCAAACTCTCTGCAGCCCTTCCCTGCCATTGGCATTCGTTCAGATCCAGCCCGCTCTTTTCATTAACTCCAACCTCCCCAGCAGAGAAGGGTGCCAGAGTGAGGCCCAGCGCAAATTGGAGGAACAGCACAACCCCCAGCAGTATGAACATTGACTTCCCTAACTTCCATTAACCCTTGCTTTCCCACTCTCTCCATCCCTCCCCCTTCCCAGTTCTCCGACCAGTCTTACTGTCTCAGACTACATTTAGGACTGAGATGAGGAAAAACTTTTTCACCCAGAGAGTTGTGAATGTGTGAAATTCTCTGCCACAGAAGGCAGTGGAGGCCAATTCACTGGATATTTTCAAGAGAGAGTTAGAAATAGCTCTTAGGGCTAATGGAATCAAGGGATATGGGGAGAAAGCAGGAACGGGGTATTGATTTTCGCTGATCAGCCATGATCTCTTCCCCACCCCTTCCGCAAGACCAAACCTGCAATAACCTTAATGCATTTCGTTGTCTCTGTACTGTACACTGACAATGACAATTAAAATTTAATCTGAATCTGAATCTGAATAAGGACGGTCAAAATATGGCCCGAGGACGCCACTCTACAACTCCAGGACTGCTTTGATCGCACCGACTGGGACCTGTTTGAACAACAGGCTACCAGTGGTACAGAGGTAGACTTGGAGGAGTACACATCCACTGTGCTCTCCTACATCAACTGCTGTGTGGAGACTGTCACAGTGGACAAGCAAATAAAGATGTTCCCAAACCCTGGATGAACAAGGAGGTTCAGGATCTGCTAAGGGCACGCAACAATGCCTTTAAATCCAGGGACACTTCTGCCTACAGTGCGGCCAGGTCGAACCTGAACAAAGGCATACAAAAGGCCAAAGACATCCACAGGCAAAGGGTGGAAGACCACTTCAATGCCGCGGACACCAGAAGCATGTGGCAGGGTGTCAGGGACATCACTGACTACAAGAGCAGCCCCACCTGCCCCCACGGTGATATCACACTGGCCAACGAACTGAACACCTTCTTTGCCCGGTTCGAAACTGGCAACACCACCAGGAGTGGAATAACCCCGGCCATGGCGGAGGGACAGGCCTTAACACTGAGCACTCAGGAGGTACAGTGCGCTCTGCGTAGGATCAATCCACGCAAGGCTGCAGGCCCGGATGGAGTCCAGGGAAGGGTACTAAAGGACTGTGCTGTACAGCTGGCGGAGGTATTCACGAGAATCTTCAATCTGTCTCTATCTCTGGCAACGGTCCCCAAGTGCCTGAAAACAGCCACCATAGTGCCGGTGCCGAAAAAGTCCAAAGTCACCAACCTGAACGACTACCGCCCGGTTGCCCTAACTCCAATCCCAATGAAGTGCTTCGAAAGGCTGGTCCTCTCCCATATCAAATCCAGCATCCCTGCCTCACTGGACTCTCATCAATTTGCATACAGGGCAAATAGATCAACAGAGGATGCCATCTCTCTGGCTCTTCACACTGTCCTGACTCACCTGGACAGACAGGGCACGTACGTGAGGATGCTCTTCGTTGACTATAGCTCTGCATTCAATACGGTCATCCCCACCAAGCTCACCACCAAACTCCACCAGCTAGGCCTCAGCTCGCCGATATGCGATTGGATCCTGAACTTTCTGACGGAGCGACCGCAGGCAGTGAGACTGGGCCCGCACCTGTCCTCCACTATCACCCTGAGAACCGGCACACCACAGGGCTGTGTACTAAGCCCCATGCTCTACTCCCTCTTCACTCACGACTGTGTTCCTGCATTCGACACCAACACCATCGTGAAGTTTGCAGACGACACAACAGTGATTGGGCTGATCACCAACGGTGATGAAACAAAATACAGGAGGAGGTGCAGAACCTGGTGGACTGGTGCACACGTAACAACTTGTCACTAAACACCTCCGAGACCAAGGAGCTGATTATTGACTTCAGGAGGTCCCATAATGGAGAATACGCCCCAATCTCCATTTACGGGGAAAGTGTGGAGAGATTGTCCATCTTTAAGTTTCTGGGCACTCACATTTTAGAGGACCTCACATGGTCCACCAACACCGCTGCGCTGGTCAAGAAGGCACAGCAACGACTGTTCTTCCTGAGGACATTAAAAAAGACTGGTCTGCCCCAACAGCTGCTGACAACGTTCTACCGCTGCACCACAGAGAGCATATTAACGTATGGCATCTCTGTGTGGTATCTCAGCTGCACGGAGGCGGAGAGGAGAGCTCTTCAGCGCGTCATCCACAGAGCGCAGAGGATCATTGGGACAGAGCTACCAGCCTTGGAGGGCATCTACCACACACGGTGCCTCAGGAAGGCCGTCAGCATCCATAAAGACTCATCACACCCCTGTAACGGATTGTTCGAACTACTTCCCTCTGGCAAACATTACAAGGCCTTCTACGCCCGAACCTCCAGACTCAGAAACAGGTTTATTCCAAGAGCTATAGCGGCTCTGAACCGGCCCTGCTGAGTGCCCCCCACCCCCCCTGGACTGTCTCCCTCGGATGGTCACGACACACAGCTTATTTATTTATTTTACTTTTCATTTTCATCGGTTGGAAGCTGCATACTAAATCTCGTTGCACTGACGTGCAATGACAATAAAAGATATTATTATTATTATTATTATGATCATAATGAATGGTGGTGCTGGCTCGAAGGGCCAAATGGCCTCCTCCTGCACCTATTTTCTATGTTAATCTCTATTTGCTTTGTTGTTAACTTCTCCCAGCTAACAATTATCTATTCTACATTTTCCTTGATCTCATCCCCTTTGTCGTGTTTTCACACCAAATTCTTCCTTATCAATGCATCTCCCTCTCCTCGGATATCAGTCTGTAGAAGAAACGGCACCCATTCCTTCTCTCCAGAGATGCTGCCTGTCCCACTCCTTTACTTTGTCCCCTTCTCGATGAACTATAGAGCCAGTATGCGTGGGCAGAGCTGTACCCACAACCCAGTGCCCACTGTGGATAGTAGTGCCAGTGTGGGTGGAACTGTACCCAATGCCCAGTGCCTACTGTGGGTAGAACTGTTCCAGTGTCCAGCGTGGGCAGAGCCCATTGAATGTAAGTCTGTATTCTGTCTGATCCCTAGTGTAGTTACACACCGCTGGTGGGGGGGACCGCTTTGCCAGTGCCGCTCTTCTCCTCGCACAGAAAGCTGACGCACAGGAAGCAAGTCCTCATGTTGCAGTTTTGAAAAAAAGTAATAATTTGTATGAAAAGTGAGGTCAGATTGTTGGCGTTATCTGTTTGTATCTGAGGAAGGGAAGCAAGCTGCTGGAGGAGCAGTTTCTAATCACACACAGTCTTGATCCTGTGTAAGGGAGGTAGTGTCGGTACGTGCCGTGCCGGTATCTGAGTGGGCAGTGTGTGGCATCGAGGATAATTGGCCGGAAACCTCCCTGCCCGCACTAGGACACAGTGGCACAGTGGTAGAGCTGTCGCCTTACAGCGCCAGAGATCTGGGTTCGATCTTGACCATGGGTACTGCCTGTTCGGAGTTTGTACGTTCTCCCCGTGACCTGCATAGGTTTTCTCCGGGTGCTCCGGTTTCCTCCCGCACTCCAGAGATGTACAGCGCAAATTGTAAATTGTCCCTAGTATGTTTGGGATAGTGTTAGTGTAGGGGGGTCGTTGATCAGCGTGGATTCGCTGGGCTGAAGGGCCTGTTTCTACACTGTACCTCTAAACTAAACTGAAGAAGGGTCTCGACCTGAAATGTCGGCCATTCCTCGACTCCAGGGATGCTGCCTGTCCCGTTGAGTTACTCCAGCATTTTGTGTCTATCTCCTTTAACTAAACTAAACACCTCACCCGACCACAGCCAGCAGTCAGAGCCGGGGAGGGAGGGGGCCACCTCCAGACTCCCCCAGAGTGAGCACTCCACCCCCCCATCACATGATGAGCTGACCCAGAGACCAGCACTTTCTGGGAACAGAATCAACTCCTGACATCTAAACTTGCTCTGAATCGTTCAACTTAGAATTCTCACTACTCGTTATTATTTGGAAAAGGGTCGGGCAGATTGAACACAATCTATTCCCTTCATACCCTGGGAGTGGCCTCGCTTGAGACTAACCTGGTGACGTTATTTATCATACCATCAGTAGATCATCCGTGCCTCAATAAGCTGACTGCTGCCACACCACAGACCTGGATAGAGTGGATGTGGAGAAGATGATTCCACTAGCGGGAGAGTCCAGGACCAGGAGGCACAGCCTCAGAATTAAACGACGTTCCTTTAGGAAGGGATGAGAAGGATTTTTTTTAGTTGCAGGGTGGTGAAATTGTGGAATTCTTTACCACTGAGGGCTGTGGGGACCAAGTCAGTGGATATTTTTAAGGCAGTGACAGATAGATTCTTGATTAGTACGGGTGCCATGGGTTATGGGGAGAAGGCAGGAGAATGGGGTTAGGAGGGGGAGATAGATCAGCCATGATCGAATGGCGGAGTGGACATGATGGACCGAATGGCCCAATTCTGCTCCTATCACTTTATGAATTTAGGAAGCACGTCAGTGGCTATGCCCCCGAGGTGCGTGTGACACAGCCTGGGGCCACACAGTGGTGATGCCCCCGAGGTGCGTGTGACACAGCCTGGGGCCACACAGTGGTGATGCCCCCGAGGTGCGTGTGACACAGCCTGGGGCCACACAGTGGTGATGCCTGCCTGCAGTTGTCTGCATCCTCTGGCGTCTCACTCCATTGCAGCTTGCCGCTGAGCTGCAAGCGTGGAGCTTCCTGCAGCCAACCAGATCAACACCTGGCACTGGGAATAATTATGCAAATCGTGGCCCCTGGAGGATTGAGCGCTATTAGCACATTATCATTCTGGTGAGATTTACACCAGTTCATAACCATTTACAGCAAATTAAAATTTGTAGCAATTACCCGTCTGCCCTCACAGGTGGGCAGAAGGATCCCACCGCATTATTTCGAGGAGGACCAGGGGAGTTCTTCCAGCCAGCAGTTATCTCGCAACTAACATCATCACCAAGAACTGATCTTCCGCTCATTATCACATTGCGGGGTACATTGGCTGCCACACATCCCACCTCACAATTGTGGCCATGCTTCAGAGCATTTAATTACACTGACGGGCGGCTCGCATTGTGCTGGTGTTTGTGTGTGTGGGTGTGTGTGTGTGTGTGTGTGTGTGTGTGTGTGTGCGTGTGTGCGTGTGTGTGTGTGTGTGTGTGTGTGTGTGTGTGTGTGTGTGTGTGTGTGTGTGTGTGCGTGTGTGCACGTGTGTGTGTGTGTGTGTGTGTGTGTGTGTGTAAACCTTAGCTGGCTGCCCGGCGCTGCCCCCGAGCTGTGTGCGGCACGGTGGCGCAGCGGTAGAGTTGCTGCTTCACAGCGCCTGAGACCCGGGTTCGATCCTGACCACGGGTGCTGTCTGTACCGAGTTTGTTCATTCTCCCCATGACCCCTGCGTGGGTTGTCCCCGGGTGCCCACACGAGACATACATGTTAGTAGGTTAATTGGCTTGGGTAAAATTGTAGATTGTGTGTGTAGGATAGTGCTGGTACATGAGTGATTGCTGGTCGGAGCAGACTCGGTGGGCTGAAGGGCCCGTTTCCGCGCTGTATCTCTAATGCCTAAAGTAATGTCTAAAGTAATGTCTCAAGATGCCCTTTGGCTAAAAAAACCCCAGCATGATCTTGTATGGTTGGGACGAGGGCACAAGTGGGGACAGGCCTAGCTCCAGCTGTAAACTAGGCCGACCGCCTGTATCAATCTAAATGATCCTTCCCCCTGCACCAAACACCCCTTCCATTCCCTACCACACCTCGAGAGGAGGACAGGATGGAATACACCTTCTGTCTAGGTTCACCAACGCCTGATGAGCAGAGTAACACAGGCTTGTCCCCTGGGTTTGCTGGGCCTAGACTTGGGGATGTTGCAGGAGTGAGGAACCTCTCCCACTGTTCCTGGGCTGCGTGTTTCAGAACAAAACCCTCAAAAACTAAAAATTCATTCTGTTGTTTAGATTATAAATTCATACGTTAATGAGTGACAGGAGCAGAATTAGGCCATTCGGCCCATCAAGGTAACGCCGTCATTCAATCATGGCTGATATATCTCTCCCTCTTAATCCCATTCTCCTGCCATCTCCCCATAATCCCCGACACCCACACTAATCAAGAATCTATCTAGCTCAGCCTCATCCATTGACTTGTCCCCCACAGCCTTCTGTGGCAGTTTAGTTTATTGTCATGTGTATCAAGGTAGAGTGGAAAGGTTTTTGTTGCGTGCTAACCAGTCAGCGGAAAGACTATCATGATGACAATCGAGCCATCCACAGTGTACAGATAAATGATAAAGGGAATAATGTTTAGTGCAAGATAAAGTCCAGTGAAGTCTGATTAAAGATAGTCCGAGGGTCTCCAATGAGGTCGATAGCAGCTCAGGACTGCTCTCTCGTTGTTGGTAGGATGGCAAAGGTTGTAACAGGCAATGGTTTACTGAAGGGATAGAGAGAAAGCATCAGAAAGCGTTTGGTTGGGCCGGTTCTGGGGGTGGAAGGGTTAAGCACAGGGGCCTGTCAGGGGGCTGACTGAGCGAGTGAGTGAGTGAGTGAGTGTGGGAGGCCTGCACAGAGCCAGGGCCACTGCTGGCTACAGCCCAGCCCTGGGGGAGCTCAGAGCCCGGCTCAGCCCCAGCCGCCTGCAGGCTGCGCTCAGCTCCACACTACACACAGCCATACAGCACCTCCACCCCCGTCACCCTCCCACAGTGCAGCCCCCCCCCCCCCCCCCTTCCCTCCTCTCTCTCTGCTCCCCAATGCAGCCCTCCACTCCCCTCCCCCTCCCCCAGTGCAGCCTCCCATCCTCTCCCCTCACTCTCCACTCATCCTTCACTGCGGAAACAGTTTCTCTCCATTTATTCTGTGGACTCCTCTGTTTAATCTTCCTTTGCCTTCAAGATGTGAAGGGAAATCCTACAGCTTCTAACCTCTTCCCCCTGCTCTAGTCCCGGGAATGTCCCTCTGCACCTTCTCCCACACCCTCACAAACAGTTCCTGTGGTTGAATCGATAGAAAGATGCAGCATGGAAACAGGCCCTTCGGCCCACCAAGTCCATGCCGACCATCGATCATCTGTTCACACTAGTTCAATGTTATCCCACTTTCTCATTCATTCCCAACACACTAGGGGTAATTCACAGAGGTCAATCAACGTACAAACCCACATGTCTTTGGGATGGGAGAGGAAACCGGAGGGATCAATGTTCAGTTTAGTTTATTGTACCGAGGTACAGTGAAAAGCTTTTGTTGCATGTTAACCAGTCAGCAGAAAGACAATGCACAATTACAATCAAGCTATTTACAGTGTATAGATACATAAGGGAATAACGTTTAGTGCAAGGTAAAGCCAGTAAAGTCCAAAAGTCCAATCAAAGATAGTCCGAGGATCTCTAACGAGGTAGATGGTAGTTTACGACTCTCTAGTTACGGTAGGATGATTCAGTTGCCCGATAACAGCTGGGAAGAAACAGTCCCTGAATCTGGAGGTTCGCCTTTTTCATACTTCTATACCTTTGAATTCAATTGAATTTAATAATTGAATGGGAAAACCCCACACAGGCCTGGATCGAACCAGGGACTCTGGCGCTGTGAGGCAGCAACTCTACCAGCTGCACCACTGTGTGATGCCCAGATTTAGACTCAATTCTCCAGTTGAGGCTGAGTCGGTGATATATAAAGGTTAGCATAACTTCCTCCACATGGTTATATCAGCTGTCGTCACCCTGTCTGTTCAGGGGCGGAGATGGGAATCTTCCAGTTCAATGCTTTCAAGGAACGTAATTTTCTGTGTCAGGATTCTGGGGCAGGATGCGGGGAATTCTCCCACCCCCAACGGCCCAGCGGTGAGGGGACTGAGATAAGGTTTGCAACGTGCTGCAGGCTTCCTCTGCACCAAATGCTGGCAGTTCATCTTTTTGTCTCCCTCGCTAGTAGGCCAGGAGTGGCAAGGGTGTGGGTAATATTGCCTTTTGGTAAAAAGCTGTATTGCATGTATGTATAGCTTCCGAGAAATGTTGGGTGGATTTTTTTTGCATGGTACATGTGTTGTATATATTTATTACTTGAATAAAGTCTATTTTGAAATTTAAAAACAAATCTTTTTATCTCTGTCAGGGGTTGAAAGGCAGGGAGTGGTGGCTGAGGATCTAGTGACCATCTCGGGCCCATTACAAGCAGCAGCTGTTGACTGCAGATAGATTCCCAATGTCTTTACAGGGTGAAGTTATGCACTGGGCAGATAAGCCACTTGTCATTTACTCCCTCTTTAAAACACTTTCTCTGGCTGATTGTCACCGAGCGAGGCTGCCCATTTGCTCTCAGCCTCAGCTGCAGCTCGATGAAGCACCCGAGGCTGAGCTCTCTGCTTCCAAGTCCCACCATAAATCCAACACTTGTGCAGACAGGGCTGTGCTGCAAAGAGACCTGATCTCCTGATCCCAAGGTCAAGGGCGGCAGGGTGGCGCAGTGGTGGAATTGCTGCCTCACAGCCCCGGAGACCCGGGTTCGATCCTGACTATGGGAGCTGTCTGTACGGAGTTTGTACGTTCTCCCCATGACCGCGTGGGCTTTCCCCCTGGGCGCTCCGGTTTCCTCCCACACTACAAAGACGTGCAGGTTTGCTTTGGTAAAGATTTTAAATTGTCCCTAGTGTGTGTAGGATAGTGCTAGTGTGCAGGGTGAATGCAGGTCTGTGCAGAGTCAGTGGGCTGAAGGGCCTGTTTCTGCATTGCATCACAAAACTAATGTAAACTAGACTGATCCAAAGACTATCGGGGCTGCAATAAACGGCAACACTCTCCACCCTCCACTCTGCACAGCCTCCTCCACTCACTCTCCTCCCTGGCAGGTGGATGGGATGATCACCTCCCTCTCTGCCGTCTGATTCTAAATCCACTCCAGCACGTTTTACTTCATCATCCCTCCCACCGGGGAGGAGTTCTTCACCGTTAGGCACTGTAGTGTTGATCAATCGTGCCATTTTTTAGTTTAGAGATACAGCGCTGAAAGCATGGATCCTCTCCACATTCACTCGATCTAGGCCAGGCATGGGGAACCTGCGGACTTAAGGCCATTAAGTTAAGTGCGGCATTTTGAATGAATCCAAATTTTGTAGAACAAATCCTTTTATTGTTATTAATTTGTTTTTGTTTGTCTTTTATTATTTTTATTTTAATCTTAAAATGAGCATATTTAAATTACCAAAGAGTAAAAGAAAATTCAACAAAATAATCCTCCCCGACCAACGGCCATAATTAACACATTAGTAAGTCATGAGGGCTATTTTAACAAAATGACGTACATTTTGAATATCTAATTGAAGTTTCTTGGAAGCGGCCTTACTAGATTACAGCTAACTTAATGCGGCATTCCGACATGGAAAGGTTCCCCACCCCTGATCTAGGCCTTTCACTATTTGGTGAAGTTCCAATGAGGTCTCCGCTCATCCTTCTAAACTCCAGCGAGTACAGGCCCAGGGCCGTCAGACGCTCATCAAAAGTGAATGTTCTGAGGCGGTCTATCAGACAGGAAGTAGAGAAAGTTCCTTGATTAATTGGACCAGGGATTCATCCCATGGGGTGTTATAGTTTGTGCAGCTGGACTTGCAAAACAGGATATGAGGGAATATTGTGTGTCACCTGGTGTACCTCGCTGCTAACAATCATTGGAGTGGGGAGAGCTTCACTGGGCTCTGATGCTGATGATAATGAGGGGGGTCTCTCCTTGCAGCCCACGTCACCGCACTCCCCGGCCCCCTCCAGCCGGGAGCTGAAGCGTGTGATCGCTGAGTAGAGACAGCCCCTGGTCGCCTCCCTCCTCTCCTGCTGCCTCTCGTGCATGCATTGTACAAGAATATGGGGTAGGCCACTCAGAACTGAGACGAGGAAAAATGTTTTCACCCAGAGAGTTGTCAATCTGGAGTTCTCTGCCACAGAAGGCAGTGGAGACCAATTGACTGGATGTTTTCGAGAGAGAGTTAGATATAGGGCTAATGGAATCAAGGGATATGGGTAGAAAGCAGGAACGGGGTACTGATTCTGGATGATCAATCATGATCATATTGAATGGCGGTGCTGGCTCAAAGGGCCGAATGGCCGACTCCTGCACCCATTTTCTATGTTTCTAGGTTTGTGTGAATGGTGCGAGTGATAATCCCTGACACTGGGGGAAGGTCAGTGTGTTAAACCACACTCACAACTTGCACAACTCCACTGGAGTGATAGCAAGCACAATATTCTCCAGGCAGTCAATTTCTAGATATTTAAATCTGACCGAGGATGGGTGCATGATGGATAGTATGGAGGCAATGGGCTGAAGGGCTGTTTCCGTCCCGTACGAGCTGATGGCTCTGGTTCCAAGGAAAGCTCCTTCTCTCTTGCCACAAAATGGAGTGGCTTCATGTCGTGGAGCATTAAACATTTCCTTTCTGTTTGAATCACTGATGAGGCACAGTTACTTGAACTTTTTGAAGGAAATGATTTCCACGGGAAAGGTTAGTCAGAGTGGTTTGGCCGGCTACAATGAACCGCAGCCCATCAGATGAAGTACAAAGGATTGGCGAGGAACAGCGTAGAGCAGACACGGGGTCACCAACAAACCTCGTCGGCCCAGTTAAAAACGGATCTCCAGGATACCACTGCATGAGAATCACAGAGACCTTAATGTGCTGTTTTCTTTGTGATTTTGGGAAATAATTCTAAGAATATCGCATGTGAGTGAAGAAAGGTGTTTTGAAAAACGATTTGGGTCAAACCATTCCATTTAATGAAGGGAATATTCAGGTTCCATTAGCGGGGAAAGGGGGTGACATCTCCAGTTGGGTCAGAGTCTGAATCCTTGTCACTGATCCGAGGGATCGTGAATCTGGATATTGGGGAGACTGGGATCAGCAGGATCAGAGATGGCAACTTTATGTTCCTCGAGAGGCTAAAACCAGGTCTTTTCACATTCACGGTTGAGGGTGACTCCAGTTGAGTGGGTTGTGAGGCCCAAAGGTGAGGGTGGGCAGGTGCTGGCAGGTGGGCAAGTAGGCAGGTGAGGATGGGCAAGTGGGCAGGTGTGGCAGGGGGACAGGTGAACAGCTGAGGAAGTTGGTGGGCAGGTGCTGGCAGGTGGAGGGTTAGTGAGCAGGGATGCACCTCTGACCGTTTTCCATGGTTTCCCACGAGCTCCTGAGGGGGAGACTCGAAGTTCTCATAACCGTCCCAAACACCCAGGCCCTCCCTGTCCAAGCCCACCCTAGAGTTAACCCTCCCTACTGATCCCCAGGAGTTGACCCTCAACCCCAACTCACAAGCGACCCTTTATAGACACCAAGCCGTCTGTACATCCACTCCCAGACCTCCCTACAGTACGGAGCAGAAGGCATCAACAACATCACCAGGCCAGGCTGACCCCAACAACCCCAACCCAGAGCCTGCTGCCAGGACAATGGGCCTTCATGCCCAAGTGAAGACTCTATATATAACAGTTTTAATAACTCTTGAACTCGAACGGTGCAAGATGTGTCTGGAAAGTGGCAACTCTTATATACTGTTTCAGTGCAACCTACTATTCTTACACTCTTGTACTCCAGTATGGCTGTGCCTGGGCAAGGTAAGATTTTTACTGAACTGTATGCATGCATTAAATGAGTTTCACGGTATCTAGGCACGTCACAAAAAAGTACCATCGAATCTTTGAACTCCCCACGCCAGTCTCTCTCCCCCCCCCCCCCCCCAGTCCCGTACCCCTCCATACCCCTTCCCCATCTCTCCCCCATGAAGCTCCAACACGGTCCCACTCCAACATACCTGACCTCCTTCACATACATATACACAGAGCCCGTGAATGACAGACGTCATTGTGCAAAGCTGATTCAACAATACACAAAGGGGCGTCACGGTGGCGCAGCGGTAGAGTTGCTGCCTCACAGCACCAGAGACCCAGGATCGATCCTGACTACGGGTGCTTGTCTGTACCGAGTTTGTACGTTCTCCCCGTGACCTGCGTGGGATTTCCCCGGGATCTCCGGTTTCCTCCCACAACCCAAAGACAAAGTACAGGTTTGTAAGTTCATTGGCTTTGGTAAAATTGTAAATTGTCCCCTAGTGTGTGTAGGATAGTGTTTGTGGTCGGTGAGGACTTGGTGGGCCGAAGGGCCTGTTTCCGCGCTGTATCTCTAAACTAAACTAACCAAGATCACATGCCAGCCAGCATGAGTGGAGGGTGGGGTCTATGAGATGAAGACTCGTGGGCCTACTGCCCAGTAATGTGCTAACACAGGCCAAGCATCGCTTCAACCCCCAGCTTGTTCTGCTTGTGTTCAATATTAACTTCTGGGAACATGAGCGAACCAAACCGGATGAGTCAGATAGACTAGGAAGTGATTTAATCCTCAGGAATTCGATTGACTTTGATGTGATTTCAGTCCATTACTATCCTG